>NC_136960.1:11383689-11403689 GCF_032717465.1 Coenobita brevimanus | reverse complement strand
CACATTCAGGATCTAATTCTAGGTGGCATAGGACGCTTCGTTGCACTTGTTCCTTAGCGATTTATGAACACCTTGACATTCTCTTCTTTTATCACTGCCATAACATCGACTTGGTTTGCATCGAAGTCGTACAAGAGGAAACTGAGGTGTACTGTAGAAAATAAATCGCTAAGGAATATGTGCTACGGCATTTCTAAAACCACACAGACCACGACCTTCACCCTAATCCACCTGTAAGGCCTCCACCCAGTCCTGGCCCCCTCCACCCACTGGGTAAACTCAGCTCTGATCCATGTCGTCCACACTGAACACTTGGATATGTTGTCTCTCTGTATTTTCCTTCCCTTTCTTTGACATCCGTTCCTCTTTCCTCCATTTTGCTCTATCCTTCCTTGTGTCCTGCCTTTCCTTCCCTCTCCCTCTTTATCGTTCCATAATTTCTTGTCACTATTCCCTTCCTCTCCCTCTCCCTTCATTTTCTGTCCTCATACTCCCAGTGTCTCGCTGGAGTTCCTTTATTCACTTGACCACCAGACAACTAAAAATTGTACAAGGGCAGTGGGATCAATGCACTACATTAGTACACAACACGAAGGCTCACTCTCAACCTCCCTGCGTGCATCAGAGAAGTGTACCGTAAAGGGAGAAGTACTCGGTGCGACAATGGTCATACATGAGAAACCGCACTTGTCAGGGTTGAAAAGAGCTAATATTTATTTTATCTGGGCTAAAATGTTATTATTCACAGTATTTATGATTAAAAGGTACATAACTATATTTATATCTATATCTATATCCATCTGTGTGTGTGTGTGTGTGTGTGTGTGTGTGTCACTTTTGCAGTATTCAGTATGCTAAGCAGCTTGTTCCGACTTCAGGGCAACGAGACTTGTAAATCCACTTTGTTCTTAAATTCATTAGTAGGCTGGGACCACAGTTAAGAAATTTACTGTGATTCCCCTACCTTCCCTTGTCCTCCATCATTTAAACCTCGACTTCTCTCTGCTCCTCCCATCCCAAACACCAGCTAAAGCGCATCAATCCCGCCCCGCCCAGCACCACCCAACCCCATCCCGATCATCTCCACCCATCCTAGCACCGCCCTGTCCCGCCCAGCCCCGCCCCGTCCACCACACTACCACATCCCACCCAAGGTCACAGCCACAACCCGGCCTCAGAGTTATAATTTATTCATTGTGTACATTTACATACAGGTGTCTGTCGCGAATTACGGGAGACTGTATCGTGGTTGGGCCAAAGGGGATGGGATAAGCCTGAAGACATGGAGCTGATGTGTGTGTGTGTGTGTGTGTGTGTGAGAGAGAGAGAGAGAGAGAGAGAGAGAGAGAGAGAGAGAGAGAGTGAAATACGTGCATCATCTCCACGACCTGCTACCCTCCCCATCTATTGTCCAGGAAAGGCACTGAGGCATGAATGGAGTGACATGGTGAGATAACGCGTCCACTGATCTCTTGAACCTTATACAGTTGTTCTATTGCTTGCAGTGTGATAAGACATTCCTATATGTTACTCTTGCTACTTCCAGACAATTTTTTTTTTTTACTACCAGACTATTCCGCTCAGTTCAGGAGGCAGCTGTCTAACTGGATGGGGTAAATGTAGCTTTCATTAACCACTTCAATACTAAAGTGTTCTAAGCCCCGTAAAATCTTACGAAAACACCAACACTTTTATAAAGTTAAGGAAGTATGGCTGAAAGGGTTAATATTCGGCTTCTCTTCCTTATTCGTCAGCTCAATTACCTGGCTTTTATATATGATTATAAACATACAATTTTTAACCATATGTAAGTATAGGGATAAAACAGTGCCAAAAACCATACAAATTACATGGAGCCACTATGCAGGACAGGTAAAACTGATGCAATAATAAGCACATGTAACCCGTCCCAATATTTGCTTTAACTGCACATGATGGGACTTTTATAGTTAATTATTTTATTCTTGAATAACTGTTACACCACAATCACACTAACTTGGAATTAAACAAAAAAAAACACGTAGATTTATCACTCTTGCGTCGATAATTTCTCGTAGTTCAATGGAAGACTAATTCAGTACCAC
This sequence comes from Coenobita brevimanus, assembly GCF_032717465.1. NCBI lineage: Eukaryota > Metazoa > Arthropoda > Malacostraca > Decapoda > Coenobitidae > Coenobita > Coenobita brevimanus. The sequence goes on along the minus strand of NC_136960.1, from coordinate 11,401,605 downwards.
TGCTTTACACCCTTGTCCCAGCACTGGCTCCTGTCTAGCACTATTTGTTTGTGTTACTTCTTGTTAAGGCTTAACACTGGTGATAGATGCATTCGAGTAATGCAGTCACCCTCAGATGCGAGACCGGTTTACTGCAGTTGTCTTATGCTTTTTGTGTTCATTCCTGACCTAACCTGCATCATCTTTTTTTCTTTTTTGTCTCATTTTCTTCATCTTCTTCTTTCTCCTCTTCCTCTTTTTCTTCTTCCATAGCAGCGAGAGGATATACCAATTAAATAAAAAAACGTTCATCCTTTTTTTATTTTTTGCTACCTTGTACGATTTAATTAAACTTAGTAGAGAATCTCTGGCTTGGGAGAATCAGATGACACAGACTTCATTAATGCTTTCAACACAAATGGTCTTTCCTACACAAAATCTTTTATTTGGCAGAAAAAAATGAATAAATTTAATGCGCCATTGGACCGAAAAGCTAAATGAGAATCCTAAACTTTTGATGGAATAGATTTTCCTAAAGTTAATAAAATCGTTTGTTGTCAGCCTGAACAGAAGGGAAAAAAATGGTTATACTCCATTTACTCAACCATGGCCTAAAACCGCCATCTTTCCCTCCTCAGTGCTGAGTTGCAACAAGGGATTTATAACGGAGTATGGCGGTAGTCACGAAGATGTGCTATGGAAAGGACGTGGAGCAGTAGTACTTTTTTCTGCCACTGGGCTACGTGAACCAAGCTACAAAAGGTCGAAAATCTGGACCAAATAAAAGTGAAAGAAAGTATAGTTGAGCTTTTACCCCTTCAGTTCGACGACTCGCTTTGCATTTTAGTCTTGCTGCTAAGAGACGAGACACCATGGCCTTTATCGTTGTTTAAAGAGTCTCCCTAGCACGTCTTCCTTAGCGATTTATTTTGCTTATTACACCTTACTATCCTCCTCTGTGGTAAGGAAATCATTCTAATATCACAAAACTCTTCATCAGTAACGAACATAATTATACTGACCGGCCCTACTCAAAAATAAATCGCTAAGGAAAAGGTCTTAGGGAGCTTCCTTAACTGCCGAGAATACGAGTCCATATGTAGTTCCGGGGTCAACCAGTCTCCTTCATCCGCCTCACAACCTGACTTCTGTCCCTAAGCTGAATAAACTCATCTGGTGGTAGCAGGAACAGCATGAATAATACTCGTATGGATTGAAAGGGTTAATCTCTTGGCTGCATATTACATGGAAGGATGGGTTTACCTGACGCCTGGTGGTCTGGTGGGTCAAGGCGCTCCAGCCGGATGTAGCCCATAGAGGTTTCATCCAAGGAAAATTTGAGGTTTATTGTTCACCTAATGCCACTAAGGGAATAACGACTGGTCAACATCTCCCAAAATGTCAGAATTAAGTAGCCTTGCCCAGGGCCCCCACGCTCCTTACGAGGCAATAAAGGTGTGATGATAAATGGGCGGAGTGGTTCTTAATGCAGATGGAGCTAAGTCGCCGGAGACTTGGGTGATGTGGAAATGACTCTGTGGCACATATCACTGCGAATGGGGCTTCAGAGTTCTGGCAGTGTTGTTTTTTTAGCTTTCTCAGTTGTTGGGTCCTGCCTCACCCCATCTCTTATACGTGGGAATTAGGGTCTGGATGATGATGATGATGATGATGATGATGATGATGAGGAGGAGGAGGAGGAGGAGGAGGAGGAGCAGGAGGAGGAGGAGAAGAAGGAGGAGGAGGAAGAGGAGAAGGAGAAGGAGAAGGAGAAGGAGGAAGATAATGATGGTGATGATGTTATTGTTGATGATAATGATGATGATGGTTGCTAAAATTTCCGTAGATAGTCTGGTATTAGCCTCAATATGGCACTAAAATGCAACCAAAGCAACGACAAGTAAAAACACCTTGAAGACATTGGTAAGGTGACAGAAACGCCATTTACTGAGACGAGTGGGAGTGGGAGTCTTATGTGTGCGTGTATGCAGTGTGTGTGCGCGTGTGTATTCTCACGTACACAAGGGTTCCAGAGCGTGTGTGGCATTTACTGGAAGGGGTGGAGATGGGAGGGGAAAAAGACAGGCAGATAAAAGGAAAAAAACAAAGGAAAAATATTAAAGAAAGAGTGCTTAGAGTGGTGGGAGGAGGAAAGAGATGGGTGATGGTGATAGTAAAGCTTGGAGGCACTGTAAATTCGGCCAGATAGGATGAACTCTGGGATTGGGTATCAGGCAGTAGATTTAGGTAATGAACAGATCAAAACTGCAACAGAACACAAGCATTAAATCTCTGGAGCTTTTTGGCGCGAGGGCACGAGTGGAGGTCTGGAGGGGGCCAGAATCCACTCACACCAAGTCAGTCAGTCAGGCGACTAAAATAAGCCCAGTCTGCACAGTGACGTCACGCGAGACCTCCACAGCCACTCGCTCCACTCACTCACTCAGTCTTGCCTTTAATGTATTTATTTCATTTTACATCCCTGTGAAAGGCAATTCTTCTGATGTGATTCTTCTTTTATTCACTCTTTAATCTTCTTACTTTAATTTAGTGATAAATCTAATGGAGAATATTGGTCTGTTGCAAAAGAAAAGTTAAAGTAGTTCCTTAGTTCCCTTTAAAGATGGGGTGTACCTTACTTTCATAATTTAAAAACACTACACATAGCGTACAAAAACTACTTTGCTCCAGCATTTCGTACATTCCTATGACAGACTGACAAGATACAATCACTTCCTTCTGAAAACCACAGAGAGATTTTGGTGCAGAATTATTTACTATCATAATTGACATCAGATGGACCATTCTACGTAGTATGCCTGCCTATAGATCATAATACATTCCAAATGCATTGCACTCTTGATAATCATCATTCATATTAAAATTCACTACATCAAACCACTAATCAACAAGAGATATGAATTTGGCTGTGGCATCCCAGTTGTTGCTTTGCAAGTTCCCTCTCGCCTAAATATTGATGTGCACTTGCACAGCTCTTTGACAGCAGTTGTGTTGCATACGAGTACTTAACTTGCTGCCTTTGTTGTTCCGACCCAATATGACGCATATCAGTAACTATATACACCAATCCACATTCTGTTTTTGTCTTTCCTAACATTTCACGTGTGTATTCATCAAACTATACTAGTAAGCTCCTACAAGAGTGTAACTAGACTTTCTCTCTCTCTCTCTCTCTCTCTCTCTCTCACACACACACACACACACACACACACACACAACAACAACAACCTTTGTCTGGCTGGCTGACCTGGTGTGAGTGAATCTTGGACTGGAGAGGACGAGGGGCCAATAGATGAATCTATTCTCAATGTTGTTCGGGATGCTGGCCAAGGAGGGTGTGCACCGCTCTGTCTCTTGGGTCGGCGTTCACGTGTTACAGTTCCCCATCTCCTCCATCGCAAAAACCACCTCACCAAACCTCACACCTGCTACTGGAATACCTGCGTGGGGCTGAGGTACATAGAGGAAATGAGTTTTTTCCGAGGAGCTGTCGCTGGTAGTCGCAAGAGAAGAGAATTTTCCTAATTTGGCAACAAATTTCCATCGAAGGAGGAGGAAGTAGTAAGGTGGGGTGAGCCTGCCAGCAGCATCCAGTACACCAGCATTCCTCACCTCACACTACCACTCTCCTCACCTCCGGGCTTCTGTTGGGTAAGGCACCAGCATGCGACTTCCAGGCTCTTCTCATACCCAGTTTCTATGCCTATGAATGACACGAGCTTGCATATGCAAATATTTTCGTGTGAGACTCTTTCCCAGTTGCCTACAATAATACACTAAGAAATTATCCATGAGTAACAGCCCCTGATGGCTTGGAGTGTGCGTGCAATAAGAATTTATGAGAAATTAAAACTGGTGACTTCGACGGAGCAAAAAATAGTGTTCTTGGCAACAAATCCCAGTGACTCCAAAAGTTAAAGGTGGATTAGTGGAGTGGTGTGGTGGTTTCGATACTAGTGTAGGGAATGGCCCTGCGTGATGGTGCAGCGCGAGGGTGCAGATGAAATTGCAATGGGGAAAGGGGAGAAATATGGGTCGCGGCCTCGCAGGGTGGTGAATAGGCTGCAGAAGGAGGTGGCCAAGACTCCAGGGGGAGCTAAAACCAAACCGCAACAAGTGTCGCTGTCTAGATATCACAGAAAGACAGCCAATGCCAGGGAATGACACCGCATGAAGGAGATAAAAAAGGCTTTCAATACTCTGTAACAGGTACTTCCTGAGGCTGTGGAGGTGGAGGCGGCCAGCACCTCCACCATCATGACCAAGATCACCACACTGCGCCTGGCTGTGGACTATATCAGGGCTCTCAGCTAGGTTCATAATGCTGACCCTCACTCTGCCTCACCATTCCTTCCTCACCCAGCATCACTCTTTCTGCCTCAACCTATATCGCCCTGCCTTCCGTCCTTAGACTGCCCCACTGACGTGGACGACCTACTCTTTGATGACTCTTGTTTCCTGGTCGACCCCCTGGATGTGTCCTACGACCTTCCGTCCTTACTTCTCCAAAACCCGCTCCACTTGTTGCTTGAGGGGGAAGGAAAGGGCATGTTGCTTCTTACTTGAACCTTCACACTCCATCACACCTCCAGCACACTGTACTGCATTTATCACGCGTCCAATACACTCCATCATGCTCTACCATACCACCATCCTTTACGATCCCATCACAACCTGCCATACCTCTACCTCACCTCCACCACATCCTACTACATCTCCAGCACATTCCACCACAGCTCCACCACATTTCTAAGGAGTACTTGTAATGATATCACTGGAAAAGAGTTGACAGCGGTATTATGTATTGAGCTTCTATAAATTATCCCGCCGTTATTATGAACAGACAACAATAAACTTCAAGATATATCAAATGCATATTCATATCGTACTGTACTTCATCTCTATGGACTTCATCATCATTATCACCGTTCACAACAGCAGTGCCAGTCCATTCACCGCGCCAAATATTGTGTATAAATCTCATCCCACCTAGCCTCTGGCTAAAGGAACTGAACAATGAGGATGAGGATTCGTAGTAATGCTACTTGAACTTTCATGGACTCGTATAGTTTGCGAGCACTTCACCTGTTAAGTAAGCCATATACTGAAGTTTAGTGACAGATAAAAACCAAGCTGCGTGTGGACTATGTGGTTTCTTGAGTAAAAGGTAGGTCACCAGAATTATATAATGAAAACAGTTCTGCATTTGCCATATATTTGCTAATGTCAGAATGCCAATAACAAAAAACAAAACTAAGAATTGTATTACATGTGAGGTTACTTATTTTGACTGTAGGCTTACCAAATACTGAGGCCTTATGACTTCCAGTAAGAGCAATAACAGAAAACCTAAAAACTCTGTTACATGTGAAAAAGTTAACCGGTTCGTTATCGATTGTGTCTACAAAAATAAACATGTTTATGCAGCCTGTAATATCACTGTAATCGTATGACTGCCGGTAGGAAGTATGGTCGGGGAGGAAAGTTTGCCTAATATGTTCTTCTTCTTTTTCTTACCTCTCTCTTCTGGTTAATATTCCTAAAATGAGAAAATTTAATATTCCTGAGGTGGGAGAGCTTGGTAGGTTTCTCTTCCAATAGCTGAATCTTGCTGTTATGAAGCATGGAAGGGGAAAGTGACTGACATGCCACAAGTGTGACGCAGATGCAAGTGGAATATTGGGGAATTTCAGAATGGTACAATGGAAAGCAGACAAAAGCAGACCTACATGATCCTTTTGAGGCTACTTGTTGTGAGTGGTAGGTTACGGAGTTGATATTTATCTAATGAGTGAGAAAAAATATTCACTTGTTCCAAATTATTATATGGTATTAAGCTTGGGTCAAATTTTGCAAATAAAATGGGTTGAATATAACCTTCAGTAAGTCTTTAAAATAGGAGTGCTTTCCTAAGTTTCACATCAATTGTCTGGATGTGGCAAGACTGAAAAAAAAAAAAAAAAAAAAAAAAAAAAAAAAATAAATATATATTTATATAAATATATATATATATATATATATATATATATATATATATATATATATATATATTTATATACGTTCTCGGGTTGAGGGAGTTAATAAGAGACCAGATATATACCGTTTGATTTTTTTATGGATTTTCTAGGGTGGAAGAGATCTGTCTTATCTGCTCGTGGGTGAGAAAAGGTTAGTGAACACCAACAAAATAATGTATCGATGTACTGATACGGGGCTGTGTGTTGGGTAGGTTATGACTATAGTGTCGACTGTCAGAGAATGTGATGGTAAACGATAAAAAAACAGAAGCTGTCCTACTGATACTTATGAAGCTGTATGCAATACGGTAGGGTCAATCTATCGTAGGCTACATATTCTTTGAGACAAATAAAAGAAAAGCAAAACATAAGGCTCCTCCTCAAGCCATCCAAATGCAGGCAGGAAAACGTGGGGAAAAGATGAAGAAAAATAACTGTAATGGGAATTTCGTATGGGAAAAGATATTTAACATTCACTATTTAAAAAAAATAATAATAATAATGTGCTTGTGAATAACCTGACCCAAAGTTTTTTCGTACCATGTCCAATATTTTGACGAAAAAAATTTACATATATATAAATTTATTTTTAAAAGAAGTTGCATCATTCATTAGGAAAAAACAGAAAGGATACACAAAATACATGGGCCCAAATTTCTGTTCAGTAATTTGGACAATATTTCGATTCTAGTGAGAAAAGGGGTAAAAAATCTATCATGGAAATTTATAGAGAAAGAAGGGTGGAGGAAAAAAAAAAAATGTTAGATTTGGACTTTCAACCCCTTCAGCAGGAAGACGCCATTTTTATATGGCTGCAACAGGACGATTGTTTTCAGGATGGAATATCGGTCTGTTGGTGATGGGTTAATGAAGGTCTGGTGAAAGCAAGACCAGAATAAGAAAAACAAAAGTGTCTCAACTGAATAATCAGGCAGATACACAGACAGACAGATAGGCAGATAGGTAGGTGGGTGGACTGGCAGACGGCGAAAAATAATGAAGAGAATTACAAAAATCTCAGCATGAGACTGATTTTGTGTGTGTGTGTGTGTGTGTGTGTGTGTGTGTGTGTGTGTGTGTGTGTGTGTGTGTGTGTGTGTGTGTGTGTGTGTGTGTGTGTGTGTGTGTGTGTGTGTGTGTGAGTAAGAGAGAGAGAGAGAGGGAGAGGGTGGGGGAGGCATGGGGACAAGGCAGAGTGGTTAGTCAGGCTGGGGTGTGGTAGAGGGGGTGAGGCAGAGTGGGAGACCCTGGTAGGCAGGAGCGAAGCAGGGGTGTGAGGCAGTTAGAGATGAGGCAGGGGGGTGAGGCAAGGGGGTGAGGAAGGAGAGGTTAGGCCTGGGGGGATAGGTAGGGGGGTGAGGCATAAGGAGGTGAGGTAGGGAGTTAAGGCAGGGAAAGGTGAGGTAGGGGGTGAGGCGGGGATTGAGGTATGGGGTGGGGAAGGGAGGGGTGAGGTAGAGGGTGAGGTAGGGGGTGAGGCACGGGGGGTGAGGCAGGGTAGGCAGCTTACACATTACGGTACCTGTTCAGTCTTTAGTTACCCCTTGAAGTGTGAACACCTGAGTGGCAACGTTCAGGTGAGAGGAGAGTGGGAGAGTGGAGTGGGGAGTGAGTGGGGAAGTGGGCAGTAGAGTAGTAGTGGGGAGTTGGAGAGTGGAGTGGGGGACGATGGAGAACTGGGGATTGAAGTGGATGAGTGAGTGGGGTGGGGAGTGGGCAGAAGTTAGGAATGGAGTGGACCTGAGTGTGGCTGAGGTGATGAGTGGGAAATGATTGAGGGGAATGTGGGAAATGAGGCCAAGAAAGGTATGAGTGGGGAATGAAGAGGTGAGTGGGGTGTGGGGAGTGGAGTGGGGAGTGGGCAGAAGTTAGGAATGGAGTGGACCTGAGTGTGGCTGAGGTGATGAGTGGGAAATGATTGAGGGGAATGTGGGAAATGAGGCCAAGAAAGGTATGAGTGGGGAATGAAGAGGTGAGTGGGGTGTGGGGAGTGGAGTGGGGAGTGGGGCTGAGGGTTGAGTAAGACTGAGTGGGGAGGACAACAATGATATAAATTTTAACAGCATGCAGTCAGTAGCGGCCGAGTCTTGCCCAATTTTGTGTCCGATTTTTCGCCAGATATTTGGAATCCTCTACAGGTCATACCGCTGGGTGGAATGAGCTGGAATTTCGCATGAGCAAGGCCATTACGTCAGAGAAGGCGCGTGTCAAGTCTGGTGTCATTGCGTGTGTCCGGGGCTGCGTGGCGGGGAGTACTGTTCATCCCATCAATATTTTTAACTCTCTCTCTCTCTCTCTCTCTCTCTCTCTCTCTCTCTCTCTCTCATCAGTCTTCCAGCACACCATGCACAAGGGGGCATTCGGTTCTATACTATCATACATTAGATAGTGCATTTTTTCCACATCAGGACTGTGTGATCTAAATCTCTTTCCCACAGGGTTGTTATGGTTTAAATCAAATGATTTAAATCAGTGTGACAAAACCATGATTTAAATCAAAATGGCTTTTTTTTTAAATACAAATACAGTAAAAATGAAGAAGACAGAGACTGTGATGGACGTGTATTGTACAGATGCATCAAGTCTGCTTGGCCTGTACTCTTCCTGCACTGATCTTGATTAAGTCAGGCATCAGTGATTACCTTTTGTTACAAGGCAAATATTAGAAAACAGAGGAAAGAAGGCTCTTTGATAATAACAATAAATGCTCCGGTTAGGAAAGCCTTTAATGCATCAGGTCTTTTCAAGTTGTATAGCAATTTTTGGGTAATAAATGTATGATGCCAAAATATCATTTCATTTAACAATGATAAAGACTTAGTAAAAAAAAAAAAAAAGTCTTCAAAAAAGTGAAAGAAATTTAATTTTAACAATCCAGTTAAGTAAAACAATAAATTTAAATATAAAAATCTGATTTAAATAAATTACTATAGATTTAAATTACATCTATCTATCTGTCTATCTGTCTATCTATCTATCTATCCATCTATCTATCTATCTATCTATCTATCTATCTATATATATATATATATATACAGTATATAGATAGATATAGATATATATATATATATATATATATATATATATATATATATATATATATATTCGTGGTAGGTGGGGGCGCTCACCATCCACTCACTCCATGTAGTGCTGCTCTCGGGTGTCTGCCCTTTTCTCTCTTCCATCCTTCTTTCCTTCCATCCTCTTCTGCCTTTCTTTCCTTCATTCCTTCCTTGTCCTTCTGCCTACGGGTGACTTTACACTCCCTCTTCTGTCTTTCTTTCCTTTTCCTTCTGCCTGTGGGTGACTCTACACTAAATGACAAGCCAAATGGTTTCCTGTACACCAGGAAACCATTTACTACTCTGGGTGGTAACCATACTGTATAATCAAATTTTGGCACCTGATGGTTTAGTGGGTATTTATTGCGCTCCAGTCGGATTGAGCCGGTGAAGGTTTATATCCAAGGAATGGTTAGGATTAATTGCTCATGTAATGCCACTCAGGGATGAGTAGGCTGGTCACTCTCATCTTAAATGTCGAGACCAACTGCCTAGCCCCGGGCTCCTACGCTCCTCATGGAGCAATGTAGGATTGGACGATGGATGGATGGACATATATCCTTAGAGGAAGCCAGTCAGAACATCCCATCACTAGAACTTGACCCTCCTGAAATTGTTCCACTTCAAATACAGACAAGGTACGTGAAATCCCTCCTAGACAATTTACCTACCAACAAAGCTCCAGGCCCAGATGGAATACCGCCAACTGTTTTGAAAAAATGTTCCCAAGAACTTGCCTCTGTTCTTGCTAAATTATTCAGACTACGCATACGTACTTCTTCATTCCCTAGTTCATGGAATGAAGCCAATATCCACCCATTTCCAAAGAAAGGAAGTTCCTCTGACCACTCTGATTACAGACCAATAGCTGTCACATCTTCTCTTTGTAAGATTTTTGAAACTGTAATTAATAAGCACATAGTTAAACATCTTGAATCCAACAACTTAATTAGTGATAGACAATATGGTTTTTGCCAAGAAAGATCCACAATTGACATACTCAATATCCTGACTCATACCATCATTCAATCAGTTGACCTACATGGAGAAACTCACGCAGTAGCCCTGGATATTTCTAAAGCTTTCGATAGAGTGTGGCACCGTTCCCTGTTGTCCAAACTCCCTTGCTATGGACTAAACTCTTTTGTTCCTTTGATTTCCTCATATCTCAGCAACAGAAATATAAGAGTAAGAGTAGATGATGTATATCCCAGTTTCCACTCAAATAACGCCGGCGTGCCACAGGGATCAATTCTGGCACCAACCCTGTTCCCCGTTCATATTAATGATCACTTATCTGTCACCCACAATCCCATCCATTCATATGCAGATGACTCAACACCTCATAGTTCATTCACACTCAGACATTCATTTACAAAGTCTGATATCTCTAACTCTCAACTAAGTACAGCCATCTCTTTAAATCAAGACTTATCCACGATCAGTGAATGGGGACAAAGTAACCTTGTCTCATTTAATGCTAGTAAAATATATACAATTTACTAACAGACAGGTATTGCCAGAATCTTATATTACCTTCAGTGCTACAAATATTCCCATTTCCAAAAGTATTGAAATTCTCGGAGTCTCACTTAACAATGCCCTCAGCTGGACCTCTCATCTCAGATCACGTACTAAGAAGAAACTTGGATTATTGTACAGAGTCCGCAACTTCTTCACTGACGAGCAGTTAGTTATAATTTATAAGAGTCATGTGCGCTCTCAGCTTGAATACTGCTCACCCTTGTGGAGTGGAAGTGGAGAGGTCGCATTAAAACAACTAGACAAAATTCAGAACAAAGATGTTAGAATTATTAATGACCCTGCTATTACTAACAAAGTACCTCCCCTACAAGTAAGAAGGAATGTTGCCTCCCTTGCATTATTTTACAGATATTTTTATAGGAAATGCTCAGACGAAGTTGCGTCCATTGTGCCTCCTCTCCATGCCTTCCATCGTGCTACACGGGCATCTGGCAGCCCTCATGACTGGAATGTCACTCAGCCATACTGCAGACCTTCTGCCTATCAGAATTCTTTCATTCCCCGAACTGCATCTCTGGAACTCGCTTCCCCAGAGTTGTTTCCCTCCAAACTTCAACCTGCTGCTGTTCAAGTCCAACTGTTACAGATATTTTATGAACAGAGGACACTAGTAATCTGGTGCATGGATTCTTTATTTATTTTTTTATTCATTTGTTTTTCCTTGCTCTGTTCTGTTATTTAAATAAATAAATAAATAAATATATATATATATATATATATATATATATATATATATATATATATATCTTTCTATATTTATATATATATATATATATATATATATATATATATGTGTGTGTGTGTGTTTGTGTGTGTGTGTGTGTGTGTGTGTGTGTGTGTGTGTGTGTGTGTGTGTGTGTGTGTGTGTGTGTGTGTGTGTGTGTGTGTGCTATTTTTTCCAACCCTGAGTGTGAGTAACCTCCCCCATACAAAGAAGTGCTAGCCTGTGGTGCACTGCCTTACTCCCACTTCCCAGTCACATTATTATTTTCAATTTTGTAAGTCTGTTTATTTGAACAGTGATATATAATCATGCCTAATGGACGCATTGCAGCAAGTGGGAGGGAAAAAGGCCCAGTATTTACTCTTTTGACAGAATTCCCAAAGGCACAAACAAGGTTGGAAAAAAAAAATCACAGATTAAAAAAAAAAAAAAACTGATTTAAATCCAAAAAATCCAATTTAAATTTAAAGGTCGATTTTTTTTTTTTTTAATGGGTGATTTTTTCCAACCCTGCTTTCTCACTTTTTCTCACTTTCTCACAGAATGAAGGTGCCAAGGCTGTGTTGGGGGTGGGTGTGCGTGGGCGTGGTAGGCGTCCTGCTACCCATCGCCTCATCAATCGTCACCTACACCTTCGTCTCCTTGGGCAGTGATGCTCTCTCGGTGGACGAAACGGGAGCGGTGATTATTATGCTGACCATGATAAAGGTGAGTATGGGGTGGGGAGAGGGGTAGGGTGGAGATGGGTAAGGCTAGAGCGAGTGGGGTGGAGACGGGTGTACTTAGGTAAGGTTAGGGCACGAGGGGTGAGGAGAGGTGAGGAAAGGTGAGAGGAGGTTACATACATATTAATTTCTATACATACAAGGCGTCCTCATCATGTGTTACGAACTTTAAGAGGATATTCTGGGAGTAATTTTGTGTTGAGAATGCAATAAGAGGGATCCAAATATCATTCGTTTGGGAGTTAAAATAATTCTCTCTCTCTCTCTCTCTCTCTCTCTCTCTCTCTCTCTCTCTCTCTCATCTTAAAATTACACTTTATCTCTTCTTCAAATTCTTATTTACCTCTTTTCTCCTTCCCTCCCTTCCTCTCTCTCTCTCTCTCTCTCTCTCTCTCTCCACAGCTGGTCCTGCTATCCGCTCATGGCATCTTCCCCATCGACTTGAACAAACTCTTCTACGACATCATAACCAAAGGAAAGAGGTCCATCCGTAAGAACAACCACAACACCTCTCTCTACCAGGTGAGTGAGTGAGTGAGTGTGTGAGTGAGGGAAGGAGGGATTGATTGACTGATTGACTGAGCGAGCGAGTGAGTGAGTGAGTGAGTGAGTGAAGGAGGGATTGAGTGACTGATTGATTGACTGAGTCAGTGAGTGAGTGAGTGAGAGAGGGAAGGAGGGAGGGATTGAGCGAGTGAGTGAATGAGCGAGTGTGAAAAAAATTGGCCATCTCATTCTTCAAACACCTACAATCGAAAACAATAATAATTTCGAGGTGAGTTAGTGAATGACAAAACGAAGATAGAGAGAGAGAGAGAGAGAGAGAGAGAGAGAGAGAGATTCACCAGGAATGGAGTGCAATAAAATTCTTCCGGTTTGGAATATTCAGGTTTATGGTTATGCTGGTGAAAAGGGAGGAAGGAGGGAAGGAAGGAAAGAAAGAAGGAAGGAAGGAAGGAAGGGAGGGAGGGAGGGAGGGAAGGAGGGAGGGAGGAGGAGGGAGGGAAGGAAGGAAGGAAAGTTAAGAGTTAGGAAGTTATAAGGATTAACCCGCCCCATCCCAACCACCTTTCCACCACTGACTCCCTCCAATCCCGACCATTTTTGGAAAAAAAAATTTTTGGCTCAAACCTCCGCTTTTTGTGAGAAACATCGAAAATTCATAGAGAACTCACTCACCTGAGGTTTAAAATACTCGATACAGGTAGGAGTACCTCCTTACCTTACTGGGTTTTCTAACAGGCTGGCACCAAAGAAAACGAGTTCTATGGGAGGAAAACTATTTCACACAACTCATAAAGGGTATTTATTAATTTACTTGGTACGAATTTATATGTAGTGCGAGAGTATATTGGTTTTCAAGCAGTATTATAGGCATTATAAGCATTGTTTCACTCACTAACTCATCACCATACCTGACCTTTTTTTGCCACATTACCTGATCATCGTTTCTGACTGTTTCTTCCTCTAATGCTATGTAAAGTTTGTCCTCCACATTGTCATTGATTGAGGAATCACTCTGGCCCTGAATTTCGTACAGTGGTACTAGGAACTTTCCCATGTGGGACAAGCACACAAGTCACGTCCTGAAGCAGTGACCCTTGGTACATTAAAAAAAATCCCGAAGGTGGCCACTTAAATAACAGAGACCCTCAGCGATTCACAGCCTATAACAGGTCGAAAGTATGGGTAGTGACCGTTAACTCAGGGCTATCTGAATCACATCATCTTTACTTTTCTGCCCGGAATCGTGCTAAGTCTGTTCTTCGCTTTGCTAAAAATAATTTCATCCGTACTAAATGCTCTCAACTCTCCAACTCGAATTCTTCCCGCTCCTTCTGGCACCTTGCCAAAAATCTTTCTAACAACTTTACCTCATCATCCTTCCCTCCTCTTTTCTACTCTGATGGGTCTGTAGCTATTTCTTCTACTGATAAAACAGATCTCTTCACACAGACTTTCTCCTCCAATTCCACCTTAGACGATTCCGGTGCTGTTCCTCCATCTCTTCCCCCCTCTGACTTCCTCATGGCTGACATTAAAATTTCTTCAGCTGATGAATTTTCTGCCATCACTGGCCTCAATACTAACAAGGCATATGGGCCTGATGGAGTCCCTCCTGTTGTTCTCAAGAACTGTGCTTCTGTGCTTACACCCTGCCTAGGCAAACTCATTCGCCTTTGTCTGTCAACTTGTACCTTTCCTTCTTGCTGAAGTTTGCTCTCATCCAGCCAGTCCCAAAGAAAAGTGACCACTTCCAACCCTCCAACTATCGTCCAATTGCTTTAACGTCCTGTATTTCAAAAGTTTTCTAGTCAATTCTCAATAGAAAAATTTTAAGGCATCTTTCCTATCACAACCTTCTTTCTGATCGTCAGTATGGGTTCCGTCAGGGATGCTCCACTGGTGATCTTCTAATCTACCTTTCAGACTCCTGGTCATCCTCTTTTCGGGACTTTGGCGAAAGCTTTGCCATTGCACTTGACATCTCAAAGGCTTTCGATCGAGTCTGGCATAAATCTTTAATTTCCAAATTGCCCTCTTACGGTTTCTGTCCTTCTATCTGTGCCTTCAGAGCTAGCTTCCTTTCTGGTCGTTCTATAGCCGCTGTTGTAGACGGCCGTCGTTCTTCTCCTAAATCTATCAACAGTGGTGTTCCTCAGGGCTCTGTCCTATCACCAACTCTCTTCCTTTTATTCATCAATGACCTTCTAAGCTGTACATCTAACCCTTCCCACTCATATGCTGATGACTCCACCCTTCACTTTTCCATTCGGTTTCCGCAACACCCATCTCAGCAGTTACTTCAACAAACAAGGGATGAGGCTATGACACAGCTAATGTCTGACTTTGCTCTTATCTCTGACTGGGGTAAAAATAATCTGGTTGTTTTTAATGCATCTAAGACTCAGTTCTTACACCTATCAACCCGACAAAATCTACCACAGGTATACCCACTAATGTTTAATGATATTCAGCTTAATCCTGCATCATCCTTGAACATGCATGGGGTTTCATTTACTCAGGACTTATCTCGGAAAGATCATATTACATCTCTTGTAAAATCTGCTTCCAAGAGATTAGATGTGCTAAGCCAACTCCGTTCTTTCTTTGCCCCTGCACAATTGTTGACTCTATATAGGGGTTTTATCCGCCCCTGTGTGGAGTACAACTCTCATGTGTGGGGAGGCTCCCCACATACAGCTCAATAGGGTGGAGTCAAAGGCTTTTCGTCTCATTAACTCTCCTCCTCTTGCTGACTCCCTTCAACCTCTGTCTCCACCGCACTGTTGCATCTTTATCTCTTTTCTATCGCTACTTTAATGGTCACTGCTCCTCTGAACTGTCTGCATGCATTCCTCCACCTCTACGACGGGCGCGTAGCACCCGTCTAGCAACAAACTCTCATCCCTTTTCTGTCCAACTCTCTAATGCAGGAGTTAACCGTTACTCCCAGTCCTTCATTTATGCAACAGGTCAACTCTGGGACTGTCTCCCTCTGTCTGTATTTCCTGCTGCCTATGATCTCCAGTCTTTCAAACGCAGTGTGTCCAGGTATCTCGAAATGATCGAATCATGAATTTGGCTCTCTATTGTATTTTGTTTTTCTCTTGGAGGGGACTGTTATTCCTGGGTCATGGCCTTTGGTTCCTTCTTCCTCGCATTAAAAAAAAATCCTAGTCTGTGCATATACTATATTTGCATTTAATAAATTGATCCAGGCTCTAAAAAACTAAAATAAAAAAAAAATAAAAACTATACATACACTAGTGTTTTATTCAGGAGTAAACACATTAATCTGGGGGTTAGACGACAAATACTTATCCAGGCGACCTTTAAAGGTTTGTACTATATTACAATTTACTATGTTGGAGGGCAATTTATTCCATCTATTTTCAACTCTATTGAAGAAGAAATGCTTAGCTTCATGCAACTACATTCGTTTGCCAATTATTTTATGCCCATTGCCTCTAGTATAATTCGAGTGATCAGCTGTGAAGTATTTATCGACAGCCATGTTATCATGTCCTTTGAATGTTTTGAATACTTGAATTAAATCACCTCGTATCCTTCGTATAGTTAGGGTAAAGAGATTCAGGGCTTCTAAACTTTCCTCGTACGGTTTATTTCTCAGTCTAGGTATCATCTTTGTCATCCTTCACTGCACTCTTTCAAGCTTTTCCATATCTTTTTTATAATACGGTGACCAAAACTGAACGCAATACTCCAAGTGCGGGCATACTAAGGAAATATACAAAGAGAGGACATTATTATCGAATTTATATTCAAATTCTCAGCCTATGAATCCAATCAATTTATTGGCTTTTTTCACAGCTTCTGTACATTGTTTGCTTGGTTTCAAATCGTTTGTTATTTTAACTCCTAAGTCTTTTTCATGGTTTACCCTATCAGGTTGAACATTATTCATGTTATAACTAGCTCTTACATTTTAACAGCCAATGTTTAGCATTTTGCATTTATTAACATTGAAATCAAGATCTCTCTGAATTGCCTGCCTTTGCAGTGCTGTATCTATTCTGTTACCTATTTTAGTATCATCAGCAAATTTTACAACACAGTCCTTCGTCAATATCATTCACATATATCAAGAAAAGAATAGGACCTAACACTGAATCCTGCAGCACTCTGCTTTTAACGTTTATCCATCTGACTCTTTTCCATTTATTACAACTCTTTGCTTTCGTCCAGTGAGCCAATCTTCTACCCACCCAAGAACACTTTTCCTGAAACCATGTGCCTTTAGCTTCTGAAGGAGTCTTTTGTGTGGAACTTTGTCAAAAGCCTTTTGAAATTCAAGGTAGACCACATCAACAGATTTAGTCTCGTCATACATGTTCAGTATATCAAGCAGATTCGTGAGGCAAAAGCGATTATTATGAAAACCATGTTGCGAATCTTTTATGAGATTGTTTCTGTTTCACAAACTTGTCTCTGATAATAGTTTCAAGCAATTTGCAAACCACCAATGTTAAACTACTTGGGCGGTAGTTTTCTGGTTGGGCTCTGTTGCCCTTTTTGAACATAGGGGTTATGTTAGCAAGCTTCCATTCATGTGGCACCTTACTGCTCTTAAGTGATAAGTTAAAAAGTTCAGATAAAGGCTTTGATATTTCATTCTGTAGTTCCTTCAATACACGTTGAGATATTTTGTCCGGTCCTGGTGTTTTATTCTCTTTTAATTTGTTTATTGCAAGCAGTGCGTCACGATCGCTAACTGTAATGTCAGTGATTATGTTGTCCTCTTCTATGGGAATGGGGGAAACAGTAGGAATCGTGTGTATATTTTCTGTTGTAAATACTGACGCGAAGAAAGTATTAAGAATTTTCGCCATCGTAGTTTCATCATCAGTGTGCTCTCCGTTATCTGTGATTAAGGGACCAATTGTCGGAGTTATTACCTTTTTCCTTCTTATGTAACTGAAAAATTCTTTGGGATTTGATTTACTGATGCTTGCAATATGTGCCTCAAGGTTTTTCTTACTGCATTTAATTAATTTTTTGGCTTTTCGTCGAAGGGCATTGTATTCATTTTTGTCATTTTGATTCTTTGTGGTATTATAATTCTTATATGCAAGATTTTTTGCTTCTAGAAAATGTTTAATGTCAGAGTTCCACCATTTGGGTTTAGAATTTTTGGCAGGCCTTCTGTTCCGCATTGGAATACATAACCTGACGGCATTGTTGAGAGTTTCTGTAAAAAAAAATCCATGCATCATTGATATGTAAAGTTTCGACAATGGGATGCCAGTCACTTGCACCTACGATTGCCTTTAATTTCTTAAAATTTGCTCTCTTAAAGTCGGGCACTATCTCACAACTGG
>NC_136960.1:11318689-11378689 GCF_032717465.1 Coenobita brevimanus | reverse complement strand
CTGATTGCCTTGGATACCTCCTTGATGGTACTGTTTCCATAAGAGTCTTTGGTGCGGTACTCTGTCAAATGCTTTCTTGAAATCTAAATCGGTACTGTCCATCCATCTTTCTCTTTTCTGTAATGTTTCTGTAACTCTAGTAGTAGCTTAATAGATTAGTAACACATGATTTTCCCTTTCTAAAAGCGAACTGCCTTTATGTTATAATACTGTGTTCTTCTAGATGGTTTACCCGAACTTTTCTTATCAGCTTTTCTAGTACCTTACTTACAACACTGGTCAATGATACTGGTCGGTAGTTGAGTGGATTTTGTCTGTTCCTTTCTTGAATAGGGGAACAATGTTTTCTTTCTTCCAAATATCATGTAATTTACCTTGACCTAAGGATTCCTTGAATATTAAATACAATGGTCTGCTTAACTCTTCTGCACATTCATGTAGAACCCAACATGAAATTTCGTCAGCACCATTTGTGTGTGTGTGTGTGTGTGTGTGTGTGTGTGTGTGTGTGTGTGTGTGTGTGTGTGTGAGTGTGTAATAATCACAATAAGTTACTAGGTATATTAAGTGATGTTAACGCAAATATGTTCCTAGGCCACTATTCAGTTAACTTCAGTATGGAACTGCCCTTTTTATTGTATTCTGACTATCATTAAAAGCTTTTATTCGTCTTAGGAAGTACATACCTGTAGGTAGGAGTCTTAAGAGTTCATTTAAATCAGTGGTTCCCAAAGTGGTCGGTGGATAGATCCAAGGGGACGGTGGGGTACCGTGAGACCGTGAGGAAAAATGGGACGGTAGGGGGGCGGCAGGGTGACATCAGAACCAAGTAAGAATTTTATTTTTTACAAAATCTATGACAAAATCTAAGTCACAAACACTTAAGTGACATGTATGCTTTACAAAAAAATAAACATAGAATTGTACACGAAAGCATGGTTTTATTTTATTTTGTGGTTCGAAGTCGGAGTTAAAAGTTCGAGCGTTTGCCAATGCTAGAATATCCATTAGTGTGTGTGTCAGGAAGTAATTGGTGTAATCAAAAAATACAGTATATACAGTATATATATTTGTTTACTGTTTTAATTCCCTAAATATAGCTTTTGCATGTTGCTTCAAAATGCTCGCTCGCCACCCCACCCATGTGGGGAGGTGGGAGGAGGGGGCCCTCCTAAATAACCTATGCCCCCCCTAAGGAAAATTAAAATGACGCCTCAGGCCAATAGTCCCAGATCAACTACACACTAAGATGAATGTGTATAGCCGTAGTCCCAGATCAAGGCTAAGACTACTAAAGACCACACTTGAGGACTACACTTTGGCTACACTGAAGGACTATACCCAGGGACTACACCCAAGGACTACACACTCTACGGGTTCAAGGGGGTAGCCTCCGACTTACAATAAACGTGAAAAGTAGCCTAGTAGTCCGAAAAACAAGACTACGGGAGAGAGAGAGAGAGAGAGAGAGAGAGAGAGAGAATGGCTGACCCTGCCGGACGGGAATGGGAAGAACGGTTAAACATGCCCGTAATACTGATACCCCAATCCTGAATGAGGCGGCTGTAGCATGTATTCAATACGGACGGTTAGCATTAGCGCCGTACCTGCAACACACAGCTATCGGCGGGGGGAGTGGAAGAGCAGCGTAATAATTGGACCTCCCGGTGTGTGTGTGTGTGTGTGTGTGTGTGTGTGTGTGTGTGTGTGTGTGTGTGTGTGTGTATTCTTACCTAATTGCCTAATTGTTCTTACCTAATTGTATCTTTACAGGAAATGAGTCAAGCTCGTACTGTCCCGTGTCTTAAACCATATTTATCGTACATATCCTTAAATTTGTGAATTGTTTTGGCACACACCATTTCATTCGGTAGTGCATTCTACTGATCAATTGCTCTAATTGGGAAACTAAATTTCCTTACGTCTTTATCACTTCTCTTTTTATACAGTTTTTTTGCAGTGTCCTCTTGCTGATGCTTCCCCACGCGTTAAGTAATCATTTATATCTATTTTCTCCTTCCCTGATATGCATTTATATAGCATAATCATGTCACCCCTTTTCCTTCTCTCCTGTAGTGTTGGTAGATTCAGTTTATTTAGTCTTTCTTCGTAGCTTAGATCCATTAAGCTTGGTACCCATCTTGTAGCGGCTCTTTGAACTTTTTCAATCTCGTCTACGTGTTTTTTGAGATGAGGACTCCAGACTACTGATGCATACTCCACGGTTGGTCTGATGAATGATGTTATTATCTTTCTTAGCATGTCTTCATTTATGTATGTGAACGCTATTCTCATATTGGCAAGCAGTGCATACATGTTCCGTACCTTCTCACTGATGTGGTCAGCCGGAGATAGTCTGTTATTGATAATCACACCTAGGTCCTTCTCTCTTTCTGATGTGTGTAGGGTTTTATTTCCTAATGTATAATCCCAATCAGGTCTTTTTCCACTTTTACCAAACTTGATTACATGACACTTGTCCACATTGAATTCCATTTGCCATGTATTACTCCATTCATTAAATTTATTTAATTCTTCTTGTAGCTCTTTACAAGAGTCTGTGCTAGTAATTCTCCTTTGTATTTTTGCATCATCTGCAAACATATTTAGATAGCTTTCATTTCCAGTATTACTGTCTATATCATTTATATACACTAAAAACATGATTGGTGCCAGCATTGAGCCCTGTGGTACTCCACTAGTCACTTCATTCCATGATGAGTAATTTCCCCTTAGTACTGTTCTCATTTCTCTTTTCATGAGAAAATCTTGCATCCAAGAATACAGATTCCTCCTTGATGGTACAGTGTGTGTGTGTGTGTGTGTGTGTGTGTGTGTGTGATCTACATTATATACAGGAGAGAGAGAGAGAGAGAGAGAGAGAGAGTTACCATTAGTTAGCTTTATCAACTTGGCATTAATTTATTTGTTTGCTTGTTCGTGTATCTGGTTATCTGTGCATCTATTTATGTATTCATTATCCACCTAAGTCTCTTTTTAACATATCAGTCTATACATATTTTTATCCATCTTTCGGTGTGTATGTCCGTCTGTCCGCGTATCTGTCTAACTGTCTATTTATGTCTGTCTGTCTATAAATCAGTCAGTCTATCTGTCTATTTACCTCTCTGTCTGTCCACCAATCTATCTACAATATCTATCAGTCTATATATCTATCTTCTGTCTATTTACAGTAAGTCCCGTTTCTTCAGTACTGGCATCTAAACTGTCAATATTTGCTGGTAACTCAGGAACTCCAAGGCTCTTAATCCAGTCGATAAAGGAAGCTCCCTAACACCTTTTCCTTAGCGAATTATTTTTGGATAGAGGGTAATATCCTTTTGCACTTACGCAGACAAGGGGGATATGGGAAGGATTTCCGTAACACTAAATAACAGTGTATGTGAGTGAGGTGGATGGGGGGGGGGAAAGGGAGGGGGAGGCCAAGGATGAGATGGAAGGATTGAGTGGAGAATACATGAGAGGGGGGGGGGGTGAGCTGGAAGCAGGACAATGAAATGGCAGGGGATAGGGTGACATGGAGGCGATTTGTTTGTGACCACCCCTTACGGTTATAGCTAGATAGAAAATAATAGTAAGATAGAATAAAATAAATCGCTCAGGAAAAGGCGTTAGGAAGTTTCCTGTGTCACCTGGCACCGGAGCCAGGTGAGAATTGATAGGCATAAGGTAATTACTACTCTGATGAGGTCATTAAGGGGGTAACTACAGTCATTTATCACTATTTATAAGTTCAGTTTGGATGGCAATAAATGAACAGGAATAAATGTAATTAGTTAATAAATTGTGTATCATTATCCACAGAGGCAATTATCAGTTATTAAATGAGGTGAATTAAGTGTGTAAATAGGATGTACTAAGTATAATTTACGTGTAATAAGTGTCATTAAGGTGCAATAATAAAAATTTATATATATTTATTTCGATAACAGCAAAACATGAAAAATTGGCAAGTACAAACAAAGAGTAACACATGAGCCAGCAGCTCTCTGACCAAACCTGCATATGACCTCCCAGTAATAGACGTGTTGCCGGTTCTGGGTAAACATGGCCAGTGCACTCTGCCATGTACTTAAACACTTACGGTATATGTATTTTTTAATTTAATTTATCATTTGCACAGAACAAGACGTGATAACTTTAATTCTTTGCGGCTGGAGGGAGCAGCCGCCATGTTGGCGATGACGTCAGCATTCACACTGCAGACGACGCTCCAATCCATCACACAATACTTTACCAGTAACAGAGATAATAGTTGTACCTACATGGACACCGTAGATCCAAACTACCCCCTTCAGGTATGTTGTGAAGGAATACTTTTCATGGTGTAAATGGGTGGTACCTGTCAGGTAAGTAAATTGTGGTGAAATCGATCAGAAGTAGCTTACAGCTACACCATTCCCGAGCAGTGCTCGTACCTCAAGAGGTGGAAAGTGTTAAATGTATGCTGTACAGTATCAGTTGTACGAGTTTATAATGGTATAATGCTCATGAATATTTACTATTTGACCTCTTCATAATTAGTTTTCCGGGAAAAAAAAAAAAAAATTTCAGTGACTCTGAACTTGATTGTAAAGTACTGTACACCCACCAAAAAAATTATCGTACCTCTGGGTGCGATCAACTCTGAAATGATTTGTAAAAGTGAAACTGTGTTCATTTGCTACTGATAGTAGTTCAGAACCCTTGGTCCTTATGTCATATTGTATCACACCACAAGGGTAACGAATATTTTTTTTTTTTTTTCGTGGGTGTACCTTCAGGGGAGTGTGACGAAATACCGAATCGGCGGTCATTTACCGAATCAACACCGAATTGGTACTTTTTAATTGGTAAGTGTTATAAATTTTATCACCATAGAGGTTCATACTCATCAAATTATCCGAAATCTGGTCAACTTTTAGTATTTAATTTTACCTTTTAAAAAATCCGGATTCACAGCGAAAACTCGCTAAAATTAGCGGAAGTGTTTCTCCTTTAGCTGAACAGCTTGCCTTGGCAGACTTCTGCTGCGTATAAATATTAATTTAACATACAAATGCACTTATTTGTACTTTAAAATCAGTACCTGTGCAAAACAGAAGTTTGTCAAGGCGTGTTGGCGAACTAAAGTAGAAATACCCTCTAACCTTAGCAAGTTTTCGCTCTGACTCCTAATATTCAATTAATTGTTAAATTAAGCATAGTTTTATAACCGAATTTCAGATAATTTGGTGTATATGAACCTATATGGTGAAGAATATAATATTTTCACAACAGTAAAGACTGCATTCCAGCACTGGAAACTTCCGACGAGCAGCCAGCCACCACTGCTTTCGTTTATTGTTATTGGCTGGTATACAGAGGAATAATTTCCCTACTGTGCTTTTCTCAGTGCACTTACACATTGGAACGAAACATTAGCAATTATTCCTCTTGTCACAGGACATTCTTAGAGGTCAGAAATAAGCACAATGTATGCTGGCTAAAGGTAAACGAAGCAGACTATGCTGCCTCGGTGTGAGTAGTGACGTCACGACCAATTAGACGCCGTTTCAGAGTCACGTGATTTTTCGGCTACCTTATCTATTATTATCTCATGTTTCTGCACATTTTTTTTTTTTTTGAAATAATGGTTGATATAGTTATTTTCTGCGTATTTTTTACCCATACAAATATCTAACTTCAAAAAATTTTTTGACCGGAAACTCGTCTATTATCGGATTACCTGACCTCACCTCACTACGGCCCCTCCCCCCATTAGAAAATTCCTGGGTGCGCCCCTGATAGGGAGGGAAAATGGTGAGAGAGAGAGAGAGAGAGAGAGAGAATGGGGAAGGGAGGGTGATAGGAAAGTACTGGACGAGAGGAGAGCAATGTTTACTATGTGAATGATATTAGAGGAAAATTGAGAAAGAGAGAGAGAGAGAGAGAGAGAGAGAGAGCGAGAGAGACAAGAAGGTAGAGAGACGAAGGGATAAGAAATACAAATGTGTGTGTGTGTGTGTGTGTGTGTGTGTGTGTGTGTGTGTGTGTACTAATCCCAACCCTACCCCCCTGATACCATCTCCCTGACCTATTTATCCCTGACCTTACAGTATTAAATGTCAGTCGGAGTAACGGTATAAGGGAATTACCTACCCTTCCCTACCCTTCCTTACCCTTAACCTACCCGACCCTACCCTACCTTACCCTACCCTACCTACCCATATCCATATATATATTCATACCCCTACCCCTACCCCTACCCTACCCTACCCAACCCTACCCTACTCTACCTACCCATATCCATATACTGTATATATCCATACCCATACCCATACGACTACCCTCCCCTCCCCTACCCATATCCATATCTATATCCATACCCATACCCATACCGTACCCTACCCTACCTTACCCTACCCTTCCCTACCCTACTACCTTACCCTACCCTACCGTACCCTACCCGACCATACCCTACCCTACCCTGCCCTACCCTACCCTACCCATATCCATATCCATACCCATATCCATATCCATATCCATACCCCTACCCCTATCCCTACTCCTACCCTACCCTACCCTACCCTACCCTACCCTGCCCTACCCAAACCCAAACCCAAAGCCTACCCTACCTTACCCTACCCTACTCTACCTACCCTACCCTACCCTACCGTAATTTGTCTAAGATTTTCATCCTTTTGTAACTTATTTCATGTAGCTCAGTGGCAGAATAAGACAATACTGCATCCTTTCCATAGCACTTCTTCGTGACTAGCATCATATTCTAGTGTTAGGCAGTAGCAATAGAAAATTTAGTCGCAAAATTGTAGTAGTGAAGTTAGAATATAAAAAATTACAAATAGGATGCATTACATATAGAGATTACATAGAGAAGATACATACAGAATTACATAGAGAAGTGCATATAAAATTACATAAAGGATTACATATAGAAATTACATAGAGAGGTTACATAGAGATACATAAGTGAGGACTAGGTTAATGAAGCGTGTGGGTAGTGAGGTTAGATTTGTTGTAGATAGCTAGATTGATTGATAGATACAGAGACACAGACAAATGGACACAAACAGACAAATAGATCGATAGACAGACAGACAAAAAGACACAGACAAGTAGATTGATAAATAGATAGACACAGACAAATAAAGTAGATAGATAGGTACATGCATAGATAGATATTTTTATCACATTTATTAATTGTGTATCAGTATCTTGTATGGATAATAATACACAATTTATTAACTGTACCTTTAATAAACTCTTCATTACTTTTATGGATAATAATAATATGCAGTTTATTATCGCTGCTCTTAATTACACTCTTCATTTATCAACTTAATTATATAACTGATAATTGCCTTTGAGGATAATGATACACAATTTATCAACTGTTCGTTTAATCAGCTCATTTTAACCTCACATTGAATAACTGATAATTGTCTTTAAGGATAATGATACACAATTTATTAATGTATTCTTAATTATACTCTTCCTTTATCACTCTATATTTCCATAACTGATAATTACATGTGGATAATGATACACAATTTAGTAACTAGATTCTTAATTATATATACTCTTTATCGCTCTACATTTCTATAAATGATAATTACATCAATAGATAATTATACAAAATATGTTAACTCAGAATTTAATGAACTATTTATCACCTTACATTAATAATTAATAATGGATTCTACTTTTAATTTCACTAATTACACCTTAACTACACTTAATACACTTTAATTGCACTTATTATATAGTAATTACATTACCCCATAATTACACTTATTGCATCTTAATTACTTATTATTGCACCTCAATTACACTTGTTACACACCAATTACACTAATTTTAGTTACACCTAGTATTGCACTTTAATGACTCTTACTACACCTAAATTACACTCAGTACACCCTATTTACACACTTAATTCAGCTCATTTAATATCTGATAATTGCCTCTGTGGATAATGATACACAATTTATTAACTAATTACATTTATTCCTGTTCATTTATTGCCATCCACAAACTGAACTTATAAATAGTGATAAATGACAGTAATTGCCCTCTTAATGACCTTATCAGTGTAGTAATGACCTTATGCCTATCAATTCTCACCTGGCACCGGTTCCAGGTGACACAGGAAACTCCCTAACGCCTTTTCCTGAGCGATTTATTTTATTCTATCTTACTGTTATTTTCTATCTAGCTATTGCCGTAAGGGGTGGCCACAAACAAATCGCCTCCGTGTCACCCTATCCCCCGCCATTTCGTTGTCCGGCTCTCACCTCGCCCCCCCTCCCCCCTTCTCATGTAGTTTCCACTCAATCCTTCCATCTCATCCTTGGCCTCCCCCTCCCTCTCCCCCCCCTCCACCTCACTCACATACACTGTTATTTAGTGTTACGGAAATCCTTCCCATATCCCCCTTGTCTGCGTAAGTGCAAAAGGATATTACCCTCTATCCAAAAATAATTCGCTAAGGAAAAGGTGTTAGGGAGCTTCCTTTATCGACTGGATTAAGAGCCTTGGAGTTCCTGAGTTACCAGCAAATATTGACAGTTTAGATGCCAGTACTGAAGAAACGGGACTTACTGTAAATAGACAGATAGATAGATATATAGACTGATAGATATTGTAGATAGATTGATGGATAGATAGATAGGTTAATAGACGGATATTTTGACTGATTTATATATAGACACAGACATAAATAGACAGTTAGACAGATACTCGGACAGACGGACATACACACCGAAAGATGGATAAAAATATGTATAGACTGACATCTTAAAAAGAGACTTAGGTGGATAATGAATACATAAATAGATGCACAGATACACGAACAAGCAAACAAATAAATTAATGCCAAGCTGATAAAGCTAACTAATGGTAACTCTCTCTCTCTCTCTCTCTCTCTCTCTCTCTCTCTCTCTCTCTCTCCCGTAGTCTTGTTTTTCGGACTACTAGGCTACTTTTCACGTTTATTGTAAGTCGGAGGCTACCCCCTTGAACCCGTAGAGTGTGTAGTCCTTGGGTGTAGTCCCTGGGTATAGTCCTTCAGTGTAGTCAAAGTGTAGTCCTCGAGTGTGGTCTTAGTAGTCTTAGTCTTGATCTGGGACTACGGCTATACACATTCATCTTAGTGTGTAGTTGATCTGGGACTATTGGCTACTCTCCTTTAACTCGTAGGCTACACCGTCTCTCGTAGTTTACACCCTCTCTCGTAGCCTACACCCCCCTCCAGGTCGTCTGTGTAGTCCTCGGGTGAAGCCTTTGGGTAGTCTGGGTTAGTCGTGGTCGCGGACTACTAAGTTTATCTCGTCAAACACAGTGTGGTAGAGCATGGAGGCCGTAAACCTGTGGAGAATAGAGGGTGTGTTAGTGTGTGTGTGTGTGTGTGTGTGTGTGTGTGTGTGAGAGAGAGAGAGAGAGACAGACAGACAGACAGAGACAAAGACAGAGAGAGATTAAGGTTTGTGTGTGTGTGTGTGTGTGTTTGTGTGTGTTTCATTATGGAGTCAAGAGAACCTGTTTGATCCTTACCTTTATAATTCCCTATATACCAATACATACGTCACCCCTACACACACACACACACACACACACACACACACACACACACTCTCTCTCTCTCTCTCTCTCTCTCTCTCTCTCTCTCGTAGGAGGAGGAAGAGACTTAAGTTAAAGATTAATTGTATATTCACTGCCCATTTTTGCATAGTAGAGAATAGGTTGAGAGAGAGAGAGAGAGAGATTTACAGGTCCACATATTTTCCTGTATATTTCTTCATCTGTCTATCTATCTGTCCATCTATCCATACTACTAATAAACCAATTCTTTACACTCACTAACTAGCCTCTCCCTTCATGCTCTCCTTCTTTCATCTGTCCTTGTAACTATCCAATATGTAACCATCTGTCACTCAGTCTTTACAACTATCCAAACATCCATCCATCCACCCACCCACCCACCCACCCATCCATCCATCCATCCATCTATCCATCCACTTTTCCTCCCTTCCTCTAACCATCCATCTGTCCATCTGTCCACCCTCCCTCCCTCCCTCCCTTCCTCCATCACTCCCTCTATATCCATCCATCCACTCACCGTCCCGGGCAGAGTCTATACGCCGTCTCACACGCCGATCCTGTCAGCCCCTCCACCACAGCCAGGGCGCGTCTTCCCTTGGCCGAGAGCTCTCCTGTCGGGTCGCTCTCTCTGTGGGTGATAGATAGATATATAGATAGATAGGTTGGTAGGTAGGTAGGTAGGTAGAGAGAGAGAGAGAGAGAGAGAGAGAGAGAGAAAGAGAGAGTGTGTGTAAATGGGTTTCTTCAAAGTAAATCAGATGTAAAAATGAAATATTCTAATCTTGTGACCTGCCTACATTTTCCAAACCACCAACCCTTCCATTCCACTCACCCTTCCATTACACTCACCCCTCCATTCCACCCACCCTTCCATTACACTCACCCTCCCATTCCACCCAGCCTTCCATTCCACCCACCCTCCCATTCTTTCCACCCATCCATTCCACTCACCCTTCCATTCCACCCACCCTTCCGTTACACCCACCCTTCCTTTACACTCACCCTCCCATTCCACCCACCCTTCCATTCCACCCACCCTTCCATTCCACCCAACCTCCTCACTGTTTTCTACTCTCCTTTTCCACAAACATAGTATAATTTCCCCTCCTCTAACCTAACCTAACCTAGCTTCCTGCCACTCAACCGAACCCAGCCAAGCCAAACCTAACCTAGTCTAACCCCCAAATCTTTAACTCAACCCAGCTCAACTTAACTTCTCCCATCCCATCTCAACCCACCCCAACCCATCCCATCCCATCCCATCCCATCCCATCCCATCCCACCCCAACGCATCCCAACCCAACCCAACCCATCCTATCCCATCCCAACCCATCCCATCCCGCCCCAACCCATCCCATCCTTCCCTAATCTAGCCTCTGTCAGTTCATCCAACCCAACCATATCTAACCACTGACCTATACAGCGCCCTTATCGCCTCTATCTGCATCTCTTCTATGGGATCTACGTCCTCCGGGGCCACCTCCTCCTCCAGTATCCTGCCGTTCACCTCCTTCGGCTCCTTCGGCAGGTAGTTATCGCTGGTGCGGGCTATTACCTCCATCTCACACAGGAAGCGACGGAGACAGGGTGTGTGCTGGACTTCCGGTACCTATAGAAGGGATGATAGGTAGATAGATAAATAATAGATGGATAGACAGACAGACACAGACAGATTGACAGACGGACGGATATATAGATAGGATGATATATGGATGGATATATATATATATATATATATATATATATATATATATATATATATATATATATATATATATATATTTATATATATATATATATAAATTGTTATGGAACAGAGAAAGATAACGTACACTTTAAGTGAGAATGCTAAAAATCACTACTGTCCCGTAAAGTTCCAGGTTCAAAACAAAAGAGTTAGGTAAAATTACAAGTTAAAGTTTAATGCTTAAATTAACAACAAAACATTCAGGACTCATAAGGATAATGTAATGGCAAAAACAGGTTAAATATATGGTTAACTGCAATAGCCTCTACTGTATTAACACGAAATTAGCAAGAGTAAATTTATCTAAGTCAGCCCTGATAAAATGAGACACCAGACAATACTCAGTGAATGCCAGATAAATAATTACATACACAAACTATTATCAAAAATAACTGACACAACCCAACATTAATCAAAACCTCAGTAGGCCCAAGAATTAACGTTATGCTACACAGTACAAGAAAAAATACAACAACAGTTATACTCAAATTACACACAGCTGCTAGATGGTTGGAGATTTCTTGAGCACTCACAATAATAATATCTGTACAGGGGAGGACAGAGATATGAACAAAATGAGGAGCAGATCTAAGTGGCAATGATGCAGAGACTGAGCTCATTATATAGGGGCCAGGGGAGCTTGATACAACTTGTAATGAGGACGCGCAAATGAAGCCATGGGGACAAAGAGATGACAATCCCGCAAAGTATAACAGAGATGTCGACTTACTCTACTATAACGGTAGAAGGGGGGGACTGAGGCAGAACACGCTCGTGATCAAACATGCAGCAACTGTGCGTTAAAATTACACAAAGGATGATGAAATCATAGGCTATGTAACACCTCCCCACAAAGAAAAAAGAAATTTACAAAGGAAATTTCTTATTACTCTAAAACAATCTGTACATGGCATTACAGACCATGCAAAGGTCTTTCCTAATATTACAAAACATGAGATCTCCCTAGCACGTTCAGTCATAGGTACTTGCCAGTATCCCTTTAACAAATCAAACTTACTTATGTACCTAGCCTTTCCGATCTTGTCTATGCAATCTTCCACACGAGGGAGAGGGTAAGTGTCTGTTTTGATTATCTGATTAACACGTCTGTAGTCGATGCAAAGCCTCTGTGACCCACCTGGCTTAGGGACTAGAGTGACAGGAGAACTCCACTCGCTCTGACAGGGCTCAATCATCTTGTGGTCCAACAGGTAGCCAAGCTCCTTCTGGATGAGAGGAACTTTCACTGGGTTCACACGGTAAGGAGGCAATTTAATTGGCTTTGCGTCTCCAACATCGACATCATGCATCAACACAGTGATTCTTCCTGGAGTGGCACGGAACACTTGCGGGTACTCCTGCAGTAATGCCGAAACTCCTGCCTTTCCTTGGGTGGTAGATGAGAAAGCTTAGTCTGGAGATCATTCATGATATCAGGATTCTTCCCCAAACTATCACTCAGGCTCATACTGCATGGGAGAGCTTCACTTGCAGACTCGGGTGGAACAGCTACAGTGCATACTGGATTATTTTCGTCCCGCCTGTGATATAACTTTAGCATGTTGATGTGACATAGTTGCTTGCTCTTTCTACGATCTGGTGTGGCGATGACATAGCTGACATCACTGAGTTTCTTCTCCACGAAATAAGGGCCACTAAACTTGGCTTGAAGAGGTTGCCCATGAACTGGTAGCAGAATCAAAACCTGATCTCCTGGCTGAAAGTGGCGTAACCTGGACTTCTTATCATACCAAGTCTTCATCTTCTCCTGAGCAGCTCCTAAATTCTCTCTCGCCAGCTGTAAAGCAGTGGACAGCCGTTCTTTGAACTTCATCACATACTCCAGCAGGTTGACGTCATCTTCCTCCGACAGCCAGCATTCCTTGAGTAGCTTAAGGGGTCCTCTTACTTCATGGCCAAACAGTAGTTCAAAAGGTGAGAAGCCCAGTGATTCATTTGGAGATTCTCTTGCAGCAAACACAACGAATGGAAGACCTTTATCCCAGTCTTTCTGATGTTCCAAACAGTATTTCTTGAGCATCGATTTGAGTGTTTGATGATATCTCTCCAACGCTCCTTGGGTCTGGGGATGGTAAGCTGAAGACGTGATCTGGGTGATGCCCAACTCTTTCAGAGACTGCTTGAAAACGTTTGACATGAAATTACTTCCCAGGTATGACTGTACCTCCTTGGGCAGACCAAACTTTGTGAAGAACCCTAGCATTTCCTTAACCACGTTCTTTGCTGAGATGTTTCTAAGTGGAATGGCTTCAGGATAACGAGTAGCCATATCAATCATGGTCAACACATAAGAAAATCCTGAAGAAGTCTTAGGAAGAGGGCCCACAATATCCACCAACACACGGGTGAAAGGCGCCTCAAAAGGAGGAATGGGAACTAGAGGTGCAACCTTTTCGGTCTGATTACACTTTCCCACAACTTGACAGGTGTGACAAGACTTACAATACCAGGAAACATCCCTGAAGATACCTGGCCAGTAGAAGTGTTTCAAAATGCGTGCCACAGTCTTCCTCACTCCAAGGTGTCCTGCCAAACTGGAATCATGAGCCACTCGAATGATATCCTGCCTACAAACACGAGGGATGACAACTTGATGTACAACCTCCCATTCACAGTCGGCTGATGCTGTTGGGGGTCTCCACTTCCTCATAAGTACTCCTGACTTTACATAATAACAAGTAGAAGCACCGGCTGACTCTTCTTCACTGTAAGCAGAGTTAGCTAGACCTTTCAACTCAGGGTCAGCAACCTGCAACTCAACCAACTCTTGACGAGACAAATTATCAACACTACGGGGTACTGCCTCATCTGGTGAGTGGTCCAAATTAGCAAGAAAAGTGTCAGCTAGGATAACATCATCATCATCATTATCCTCTAAATCACCAGTAACTTTAGACTTAGCCCTAGTGACAGCACATGCAGGGAACACATCAGGGACATCACAATCCCGGGACACAGCCACTGGCTCACTAGACAACTGAGGAGCTGGACACACTTGACTTCCACCAATATCATTTCCAAGTAAGAAAGTTACACCTGACATTGGGAGTGTCTCAACCAACCCAACCATAACAGAACCATTAACAAAACCAGACTCTAAATTCACTCTGCACAGAGGAACAGAGAAGTAATTATTCCCTACACCTTGTAAGATTACAGTTTCATCAGAGGAATTAAAATTAGAGCCTAGAACACTGGTCAGCATAAGGGATTGGCAAGCACCTGTATCACGATATATTTTAACTGATTTCCTGTCATTACTGTCCAGAGGACTGACAAAACCATCAGACAGGAAATTAGCACATGAACTCTTGAGAGTGTCACCCACGTTACTGCTCAAAAGAGGAGCTCCATCATGAGAATTTAAGTTACCCCTCAAAGCAGGTTCAGTTAACTCAGTTAAAGAATTCTGGGAACTCTCAAGAGTGGACACTAGACCAATTGACTGAATATTTAAAGACTCCTTTTTGTTCACATCACGCTGTCTCCTGAAACATCTCCCCGTAGTATGACCAAGCTTACTACAATAAGTACATTTACTTTTCTGAAATCTAGAGGTGAAGCTGGTATTTACTTCCTGAGAAACATCATCCTTATTCTCTTTCCTGTTACCTGTACTCTGAGTAGAGGCAACGTACTTACTCTCAGCTTTCCCTTTTTCTCTAGAATATCTCTTGTGAGTGAGAACATACTCATCAGCTAAAACTGCAGCATCAGACAAATTATCTATTCTTTTCTCATCAAGATATAGGCTTACATCTTTATAAATACACCTTTTGAAATCCTCCAGCAAAATCATCTGCTTAAATTTACCAAAATCAGAATCCACATTCTTAGAATTTAACCACTGCTCTAACAGATCTTCTTTGATTTTTGCATACTCAACATGGGATTGCTTATCTTGCTTGTAAGTTGTCCTAAATTTTACTCTATAGGCTTCAGGAACAAGCTCATAGGCCTTAAGAATCAAGCTCTTAACTACATCATAATTATCAGACTGATCCTGAGGCAAAGATGCATAAGTTACTTGAGCTTTACCGGTGAGAACAGTTTGAAGGAGTACTGGCCAATACTCCTTAGGCCAATTAAAACCTGTAGCTACCCTCTCAAACAACTGAAAATACTTTGTTAAATCAGATTCATTAAAAGGAGGGACAAGTTTAACATTTTTAGCCACATCAAAATCATCAGAGCTAGATGATCCAGTTCCACCTTGTTTCATGCGATACTCATGGTCTGCCTGAATCCTAGCAAGTTCAACTTGTGCCTGTATCTGTGCCTCCTGAATCCGAGCCTGAAATTCCGCCTGCTTAGCATTTGCCTGAAATTCAGCTTCTTTAGCACGAGCCTCCTGCAGAGCTAGCTGTAACTTAGCTAATTCAATCTGCGTTTGCTCATTTGGAGGAGTTACATTAAACAAGCTTTTATTAATCATGCCAACAATTTGATCCTTAGAATGATGAGAGTGAACTGCAATTCCCAATTGTTGAGCAACAAGCTTAAGTTCATTCTTTGTTCTGTTTTCTATATCACACACTGTTTGCACATTTGACAAAAAGTCCTTGGCTTCATCAAGTGTAGTAATAGTAGACATAATTAATAAGTAACAGTCACAAAATATCAAGCAATATCCTTATGATAATATCCTGAATATCCTGATATGAGGTCGCCAAATTTATGTTACGGAACAGAGAAAGATAACGTACACTTTCAGTGAGAATGCTAAAAATCACTACTGTCCCGTAAAGTTCCAGGTTCAAAACAAAAGAGTTAGGTAAAATTACAAGTTAAAGTTTAATGCTTAAATTAACAACAAAACATTCAGGACTCATAAGGATAATGTAATGGCAAAAACAGGTTAAATATATGGTTAACTGCAATAGCCTCTACTGTATTAACACGAAATTAGCAAGAGTAAATTTATCTAAGTCAGCCCTGATAAAATGAGACACCAGACAATACTCAGTGAATGCCAGATAAATAATTACAGACACAAACTATTATCAAAAATAACTGACACAACCCAACATTAATCAAAACCTCAGTAGGCCCAAGAATTAACCTTATGCTACACAGTACAAGAAAAAATACAACAACAGTTATACTCAAATTACACACAGCTGCTAGATGGTTGGAGATTTCTTGAGCACTCACAATAATAATATCTGTACAGGGGAGGACAGAGATATGAACAAAATGAGGAGCAGATCTAAGTGGCAATGATGCAGAGACTGAGCTCATTATATAGGGGCCAGGGGAGCTTGATACAACTTGTAATGAGGACGCGCAAATGAAGCCATGGGGACAAAGAGATGACAATCCCGCAAAGTATAACAGAGATGTCGACTTACTCTACTATAACGGTAGAAGGGGGGGACTGAGGCAGAACACGCTCGTGATCAAACATGCAGCAACTGTGCGTTAAAATTACACAAAGGATGATGAAATCATAGGCTATGTAACAATATATATATATATATATATATATATATATATATATATATATATATATATATCTATATCTGTGTGTGTGTGTGTGTGTGTGTGTGTGTGTGTGTATAGGTAGATGGATACATTTAGTTTTTTGGTTGGTTGGTTTGTCGGCAGAGAGAGGAAGAAAGGCAAAGAAGAGGACAAAGGGAATAGGTGAGAGAAGGAGGGGGAATGAAAGGAATATTGGAGAGAGAGAGAGAGAGAGAGAGAGAGAGAGAGACTGTATTCTCCATCACATAAAGGAACTGAAACAGACGAGATCTCACTTATGGTATCCTCCCTCTCTCTCCCTTCCTTCCTTCACTCTTTCCCTTCCTTCCCTCTCTCTCCCTCTTCCCCCTTCTTTCTTCCCTCTCTCCCTCTCCCCTCCATTCTCGATTCCTCTTCTTTCCCTCTCCCTTCTCCCTCTTCCCTCCCTCCCTCCCTCCGTACCTACCTACCTACCTCCTTCCTCCCTTCCCTCCCTCCTTCACGCACCATTACCACATTTTAGTAGTGAAAGGAAGAATCGAGCAGGGGGCGGTGTGTTGTTATATATTAAATGAGGATTTCATCCAGTCGAAATTGAAAACATTGACACTATTTATATTCGGCTTAGAAATTAATCTTGTCATAAAATCACTCTTGGGTTTATTTATCGTCCACCTGGTTAGCCACTCAACATCGATAATGAAATCTACAATCAAACTGCTGAACTATCTTGTATGCACGGCACTGTACTATTTGGTGATTTTAATTTACCAGTCCCAAAATGGGGAGAAGCTCTATCCTCACACACAAGGTTAGACCTGTATACAAACTTGCAGGAAAGTTCTTTATATCAATTTGTAAATTATCCGACACGTGAATCTAACATCCTAGATCTTGTCTTAGCTACGTCAGAAAATTTACTGAGTAACATTATTGTAGGAGAAGAATTTAGCACAATTGATCATCGCATAGTTACATTTAACATCAAATTCAGTGAAGACAGTGTCAGGGCCAGTTGTGAGAAAGTGCCCAACTTTAAGAGAGCAAATTTTAAGAAATTAAAGGCAATTGTAGGTGCAGGTGACTGGCATCCCATTGTCGAAACTTTAGATATCAATGATGCATGGAATTTTTTTTACAGAAACTCTCAACAATGCCGTCAAGTTATGTATTCCAATGCGGAACAGAAGGCCTGCCAAAAATTCTAAACCCAAATGGTGGAACTCTGGCATCAAACATTGTCTAGAAGCAAAAAATCTTGCATATAAGAATTATAATACCACAAAATATCAAAATGACAAAAATTAATACAATGCCCTTCGACGAAAAGCCAAAAAAATAATTAAATGCAGTAAGAAAAACCTTGAGGCACATATTGCAAGCATCAGTAAATCAAATCCCAAAGGATTTTTCAGTTACATAAGAAGCTAAAAGGTAATAACTCCGACAATTGGTCCCTTAATCACAGATAACAGAGAGCACACTGATGATGAAACTACGATGGCGAAAATTCTTAATACTTTCTTCACGTCAGTATTTACAACAGAAAGTATACACACGATTCCTACTGTTTCCCCCATTCCCATAGAAGAGGACAACATAATCACTGACATTACAGTTAGCAATCGTGACTCACTGCTTGCAATAAACAAAGTAAAAGAGAATAAAACACCAGGACCAGACAAAATATCTCAACGTGTATTGAAGGAACTACAGAATGAAATATCAAAGCCTTTATCTGAACTTTTTAACTTATCACTTAAGAGCAGTAAGGTGCCACATGAATGGAAGCTTGCTAACATAACCTCTATATTTAAAAAGGGCAACAGAGCCCAACCAGAAAACTACCACTAAATTAGTTTAACATTGGTGGTTTGCAAATTGCTTGAAACTATTATCAGAGACAAGTTTGTGAAACAATTAGAAACAAACAATCTCATAAAAGATTCGCAACATGGTTTTCATAATAATCGCTCTTGCCTCACGAATCTGCTTGACTTTTACAGTGACATACTGAACATGTACGACGAGACTAAATCTGTTGATGTGGTCTACCTTGATTTTCGAAAGGCTTTTGACAAAGTTCCACACAAAACACTCCTTCAGAAGCTAAAGGCACACGGTTTCAGCGAAAGTGTTCTTGGGTGGGTAGAAGATTGGCTCACTGGACGAAAGCAAAGAGTTGTAATAAATGGAAAAGAGTCAGATGGATAAACGTTACAAGCGGAGTGCCGCAGGGTTCAGTGTTAGGTCCTATTCTTTTCTTGATATATGTGAATGATATTGACGAAGTACTGTGTTATAAATTTTGCTGATGATACTAAAATAGGTAACAGAATAGATACAGCACTGCAAAGGCAGGCAATTCAGAGAGATCTTGATAAACTGTTTAACTGGGCCCAAGTCTGGCAAATAGATTTCAATATTAATAAATGCAAAATGCTAAACATTGACACTTAAAATGTAAGAGCTAGTTATAGCATGAATAATGTTCAACCTGATAGGGTAAACCATGAAAAAGACTTAGGAGTTAGAATAACAAACGATTTGAAACCAAGCAAACAATGTACAAAAGCTGTGAAAAAAGCCAATAAATTGATTGGATTCATAGGCTGAGAATTTGAATATAAATTCGATAATATTGTCCTCTCTTTGTATATTTCTTTAGTATGCCCGCACTTGGAGTATTGCGTTCAGTTTTGGTCACCGTATTATAAAACAGATATGGAAAAGCTTGAAAGAGTGCAGTGAAGGATGACAAAGATGATATCTAGACTGAGAAATAAACCATACGAGGAAAGTTTAGAAGTCCTGAATCTCTTTACCCTAACTATGCGAAGGATACGAGGAGATTTAATTCAAGTATTCAAAACATTCAAAGGACATGATAACATGGCTGTCGGTAAATACTTCACAGTTGATCACTCGAATTATACTAGAGGCAATGGGCATAAAATAATTGGCAAACGATTCCAGTCGCATGATGCTAAGCATTTCTTCTTCAATTGAGTTGTAAATATATGGAATAAATTGCCCTCCAACGTAGTAAATTGTAATATAGTACAAACCTTTAAAGGTCGCCTGGATAAGTATTTGTCGTCTAACCCCCAGATTAATATGTTTACTCCTGAATAAAACACTAGTGTATGTATAGTTTTCTTTTTTATTTTATTTTAGTTTTTTAGAGCCTGGATCAATTTATTAAATGCAAATATAGTATATGCACAGACTAGGATTTTTTCTTAATGCGAGGAAGAAGGACCCAAAGGCCATGACCCAGGAATAACAGTTCCCTCCAAGAGAAAAACAAAATACAGTAGAGAGCCAAATTCAAGATCCGATCATTTCGAGATGCCTGGACACACTGCGTTTGAAAGACTGGAGATCATAGGAAGCAGGAAATACAGACAGAGGGAGACAGTTCCAGAGCTGACGTTTTGCATAAATGAAGGACTGGGAGTAACGGTTAACTCTTGCATTAGAGAGTTGGACAGAAAAGGGATGAGAGTTTGCTGCTAGACGGGTGCTACGCACCCGTTGTAGAGGTGGAGGAATGCATACAGACAGTTCAGAGGAGCAGTGACCATTAAAGTAGCGACAGAAAAGAGATAAAGATGCAACAGTGCGGTGAAGAGACAGAGGTTGAAGGGAGTCAGTAAGAGGAGGAGAGTTATTGAGACGAGAAGCCTTTGACTCCACCCTATTGAGAAAAGCTGTATGTGGGCAGCCTCCCCACACATGAGAGTTGTACTCCACACAGGGGTGGATAAAACCCCTGTATAGAGTCAACGATTGTGCAGGGGTAAAGAAAGAACGGAGTCAGCTTAGCACATCTAATCTCTTGGAAGCAGATTTTACAAGAGATGTAATATGATCTTTCCAAGATAAGTCCTGAGTAAATGAAACCCCATGCATGTTCAAGGATGATGCAGGATTAAGCTGAATATCATTAAACATTAGTGGGTATACCTGTGATAGATTTTGTCGGGTTGATAGGTGTAAGAACTGAGTCTTAGATGCATTAAAAACAACCAGATTATTTTTACCCCAGTCAGAGATACGAGCCAAGTCAGACATTAGGTGTGTCATAGCTTCATCCCTTGTTTATTAAAGTAAATGCTGAGATGGCCATTGCGGGAACTGAATGGAAAGGTGAAGGGTGGCGTCATCAGCGTATGAGTGGATAGGGTTAGATGTACAGCTTAGAAGGTCATTGATGAATAAAAGGAAGAGAGTTGGTGATAGGACAGAGCCCTGAGGAACACCACTGTTGATAGATCTAGGAGAAGAACGACGGCCGTCTACAACAGCGGCTATAGAACGACCAGAAAGGAAGCTAGCTATGAAGGAACAGATAAAAGGATAGAAACCGTAAGAGGGCAGTTTGGAAATTAAAGATTTATGCCAGACTCGATCGAAAGCCTTTGTGATGTCAAGTGCAATGGCAAAGCTTTCGCCAAAGTCCCGAAAAGAGGATGACCAGGAGTCTGAAAGGTAGGTGAGAAGATCGCCAGTGGAGCGTCCCTGACGGAACCCATACTGATGATCAGAAAGAAGGTTGTGATAGGAAAGATGCCTTAAAATTTTTCTATTGAGAATTGACTCGAAAACTTTTGAAATACAGGACGTTAAAGCAATTGGACGATAGTTGGAGGGTTGGGAGTGGTCACCCTTCTTTGGGACTGGCTGGATGAGAGCAAACATCCAGCAAGAAGGAAAGGTACAAGTTGACAGACAAAGGCGAATGAGTTTGCCTAGGCAGGGTGTAAGCACAGAAGCATAGTTCTTGAGAACAACAGGAGGGACTCCATCAGACCCATATGTCTTGTTTGTATTGAGGCCAGTGATGGCAGAAAATTCATCAGCTGAAGAAATTTTAATGTCAGTCATGAGGAGGTCAGAGGGAGGAAGAGATGGAGGAACAGCACCGTAATCATCTAAGGTGGAACTGGAGGAGAAAGTCTGTGTGAAGAGATCTGTTTTATCAGTAGAAGAAATAGCTACAGACCCATCAGGGTACAAAAGAGGAGGGAAGGATGATGAGGTAAAGTTGTTAGAAAGGTTTTTGGCAAGGTGCCAGAAGGAGCGGGAAGAATTCGAGTTGGAGTGTTGAGAGCATTTAGTACAGATGAAATTATTTTTAGCAAAGCGAAGAACAGACTTAGCACGATTCCGGGCAGAAAAGTAAAGATGATGTGATTCAGATAGCCCTGAGTTAACGGTCACTACCCATACTTTCGACCTGTTATAGGCTGTGAATCGCTGAAGGTCTTTGTTATTTAAGTGGCCACCATCGGGATTTTTTTTAATGTACCAAGGGTCACTGCTTCAGGTCGTGACTTGTGTGGTTGTCCCACATGGGAAAGTTCCTAGTCTCAGTGGAATGAATGGAGTTGGAGCCTGATTGACTGCTGCGTACCTTAATAGAGCCAGACAAGGCTGCCGCACCACCTGCACTGTGCACTGTGCAAATTCCACACTGTGTCTGCATTAACTCAACGTACCCTTACATAGTATCATGCATTAGTTATTTATTGATTCGATTATTCATTTTACTTTACTACTTTCTCTTTCAGGTTATTCATACCGGTAGCTTATAGATAATGTATTATAGAATGTAATTTTTCCTTTCCAGTCTTTCCTATGAATTTTCCATGTCAGTTTTTCCATGCTGCATGGTGGTTTTTCTCACTTTTTCTTTCCAGTTTTAACTGGAGGGTTTGGAGGCGGGGGAAGCCGTCTTGCTTTACTATCCTTATCCTTCAGCATGTAGAGTTAGATCTCATAGTCATAGTCTACACTGTAACAAACAGCCTCGAAAGGACCATAAGGTCTGTTGCTGTTTGCTTTCCTTTGTACTCCTTTGTACTCTCCCCAGTCCATTTCCTACCTCTCTCTTCATTCCCTTTCTCTTCCCTCTCATTCCCCTCCCTCTTCCCTCTCCGTCCATACCGCTTCTCCCCTCCCTTTCCACACGTCTACCCCTCACTCTTCCCCATCCCTCCTTCTGTCCCCCTAACCCAAATCTTCTCCTAATGTATCCTTCTCTTAATTTGTCCTTCCCTCCCTCTCCCCCTCTCCCTCCTGTCTCTCTGTCCCCCATCCCCATTTTACCGTAACTCCATATTTTTCACTTCCTTCTTCCTAGCCTCTCTCTCTCTCTCTCTCTCTCTCTCTCTCTCTCTCTCTCTCTCTCTCTTATGGAATAATATTTTTCACTTCTTCCTTCCTACTTGTCTCTTCCTCTCACCTAACTTCTTTTAATCCTTATAACTTCCTTACTCTTAACTTCCTTCCTTCCTTCCTTCCTTCCTTCCTTCCTTCCTTCCTCCTCCCTCCCTCCTTCCCTCCCTCCCTCCCTTCCTTCCTTCCTTCCTTCCTTCTTTCCTTCCTTCCCTCCTTCCTCCCTTTTCACCAGCATAACCATAAACCTGAATATTCCAAACTGGAAGAATTTTATTGCGCTCCATTCCTGGTGACTCTCTCTCTCTCTCTCTCTCTCTCTCTCTCTCTCTCTCTCTCTCTCTCTTAGTTTTGTCATTCACTAACTCACCTCGAAATTATTATTGTTTTCTATTGTACGTGTTTGAAGAATGAGATGGCCAATTTTTTTCTCACTCGCTCACTCACTCACTCGCTCAATCCCTCCCTCCTTCCCTCACTCACTCACTCACTCACTCACTCACTCAATCAGTCAATCAATCCCTCCTTCCCTCACTCACTCACTCACTCACTCGTTCGCTCAGTCAATCAGTCAATCAATCCCTCCTTCCCTCACTCACTCACTCACTCACTCACTCAATCAATCAGTCAATCAATCCCTCCTTCC
Organism: Coenobita brevimanus; assembly: GCF_032717465.1. Taxonomy (NCBI): domain Eukaryota; kingdom Metazoa; phylum Arthropoda; class Malacostraca; order Decapoda; family Coenobitidae; genus Coenobita; species Coenobita brevimanus. The sequence goes on along the minus strand of NC_136960.1, from coordinate 11,355,026 downwards.
CTCACTCACTCACTCACTCACTCGCTCGCTCAGTCAATCAGTCAATCAATCCCTCACTTACACACTCACTCACTCACTCACCTGGTAGAGAGAGGCGTTGTGGTTGTTCTTACGGATGGACCTCTTTCCTTTGGTTATGATGTCGTAGAAGAGTTTGTTCAAGTCGATGGGGAAGATGCCCTGAGCGGATAGCAGGAGCAGCTGTGGAGAGAGAGAGAGAGAGAGAGAGAGAGAGAGAGAGAGAGGAAAGGAGGGAAGGAGAAAAGAGGTAAATAAGAATTTGAAGAAGAGAAAAAGTGAAATTTTAAGATGAGAGAGAGAGAGAGAGAGAGAGAGAGAGAGAGAGAGAGAGAGAGAGAGAGAGAGAATTATTTTAACTCCCAAACGAATGATATTTGGATCCCTCTTATTGCATTCTCAACACAAAATTACTCCCAGAATATCCTCTTAAAGTTCGTAACACATGATCAGGACGCCTTGTATGTATAGAAATTAATATGTATGTAACATTCCCTCGCCTTTCCTCACCTCTCCTCACCCCTCGTGCCCTAACCTTACCTAAGTACACCCCTCTCCACCCCACTCGCTCTAGCCTTACCCATCTCCACCCTACCCCTCTCCCCACCCCATACTCACCTTTATCATGGTCAGCATAATAATCACCGCTCCCGTTTCGTCCACCGAGAGAGCTTCACTGCCCAAGGCGACGGAGGTGTAGGTGACGATTGATGAGACGATGGGTAGCAGGACGCCCACCACGCCCACGCACACCCACCCCCAACACAGCCTTGGCACCTTCATTCTGTGAGAAAGTGAGAAAAAGTGAGAAAGCAGGGTTGGAAAAAATCACCGATTAAAAAAAAATATCGACTTTTTAAATTTAAATTGGATTTTTTGGATTTAAATCAGATTTTTTCTTTACTCTGTGATTTTTTTTCCAACCTTGTTTGTGCCTTTGGGAATTCTGTCAAAAGAGTAACTCACTGGGCCTTTTTCCCTCCCACTTGCTGCAATGCGTCCATTAGGCATGATTATATATCACTGTTCAAATAAACAGACTTACAAAATTGAAAACAATAATGTGACTGGGAAGTGGGAGTAAGGCAGTGCACCACAGGCTAGCACTTCTTTGTATGGGGGAGGTTACTCACACTCAGGGTTGGAAAAAATAGCACACACACTCACACACACACACACACACACACATATATATATATATATATATATATATATATATATATATATATATATATATATATATATATATTTATTTATTTATTTAAAAAACAGAACAGAGCAAGGAAAAACAAATGAATAAAAAAATAAATAAAAAATCCATGCACCAGATTACTAGTGTCCTCTGTTCATAAAATATCTGTAACAGTTAGACTTGAACAGCAGCAGGTTGAAGTTTGGAGGGAAACAACTCTGGGGAAGCGAGTTCCAGAGATGCAGTTCGGGGAATGAAAGAATTCTGATAGGCAGAAGGTCTGCAGTATGGCTGAGTGACATTCCAGTCATGAGGGCTGCCAGATGCCCGTGTAGCACGATGGAAGGCATGGAGAGGAGGCACAATGGACGCAACTTCGTCTGAGCATTTGCTATAAAAATATCTGTAAAAAAATAAAAGGAGGCAACATTCCTTCTTACTTGTAGGGGAGGTAATTTGTTAGTAATAGCAGGGTCATTAATAATTCTAACAGCTTTGTTCTGAATTTTGTCTAGTTGTTTTAATGCAAACTCTCCACTTCCACTCCACAAGGGTGAGCAGTGTTCAAGCTGAGAGCGCACATGACTTGTAAATTATAGCTAACTGCTCGTCAGTGAAGAAGTTACGGACTCTGTACAATAATCCAAGTTTCTTTAAGGCGGTTTTAGTAAGTGATCTGAGATGAGAGGTCCAGCTGAGGGCATTGTTAAGACGCCGAGAATTTCAATACTTTTGGAAATGGGAATATTTGTAGCACTGAAGGTAATATAAGATTCTGGCAATACCTGTCTATTAGTAAATTGTATATATTTAGTTTTACTAGCATTAAATGAGACAAGGTTATTTTGTCCCCATTCACTGATCCTGGATAAGTCTTGATTTAAAGAGATGGCTGTACTTAGTTGAGAGTTAGAGATATCAGACTTTGTAAATGAATGTCTGAGTGTGAATGAACTATGAGGTGCTGAGTCATCTGCATATGAATGGATGGGATTGTAGGTGACAGATAAGAGATCATTAATATGAACGAGGAACAGGGTTGGTGCCAGAACTGATCCCTGTGGCACGCCGGCGTTATTTGAGTGGAAACTGGGATATACATCATTTACTCTTACTTTAATATTTCTGTTGCTGAGATATGAGGAAATCAAAGGAACAAAAGAGTTTAATCCATAGCAAGGGAGTTTGGACAACAGGGAACGGTGCCACACTCTATCGAAAGCTTTAGAAATATCCAGGGCTACTGCGTGAGTTTCTCCATGTAGGTCAACTGATTGAATGATGGTATGAGTCAAGAGATTGCGTATGTCAATTGTGGATCTTTCTTGACAAAAACCATATTGTCTATCACTAATTAAGTTGTTGGATTCAAGATGTTTAACCATGTGCTTATTAATTACAGTTTCAAAAACCTTACCAAGAGAAGATGTGACAGCTATTGGTCTGTAATCAGAGTGGTCAGAGGAACTTCCTTTCTTTGGAAATGGGTGGATATTGGCTTCTTTCCATGAACTAGGGAATGAAGAAGTACGTATGCATAGTCAGAATAATTTAGCAAGAACAGAGGCAAGTTCTTGGGAACATTTTTTCAAAACAGTTGGCGGTATTCCATCTGGGCCTGGAGCTTTGTTGGTAGGTAAATTGTCTAGGAGGGATTTCACGTACCTTGTCTGTATTTGAAGTGGAACAATTTCAGGAGAGTCAAGTTCTAGTGATGGGATGTTCTGACTGGCTTCCTCTAAGGATATATATCCATCCATCCATCGTCCAATCCTACATTTCTCCATGAGGACCGTAGGAGCCCGGGGCTAGGCAGTTGGTCTCGACATTTAAGATGAGAGTGACCAGCCTACTCATCCCTGAGTGGCATTACATGAGCAATCAACCCCAACCATTCCTTGGATATAAACCTTCACCGGCTCAATCCGACTGGAGCGCAATAATTACCCACTAAACCATCAGGCGCCAAAATTTGGTTATATGGTTACCACCCAGCGTAGTAAATGGTTTCCTGGTGTACAGGAAACCATTTGGCTTGTCACTTAGTGTAGAGTCATCCACAGGCAGAAGGAAAAGGAAAGAAAGACAGAACAGGGAGTGTAAAGTCACCCGTAGGCAGAAGGACAAGGAAAGAATGAAGGAAAGACAGGCAGAAGAGGATGGAAGGAAAGAAGGATGGAAGAGAGAAAAGGGCAGACACCCAAGAGCAGCACTACATGGAGTGAGTGGATGGTGAGCGCCCCCACCTACCACGAATATATATATAGATAGATAGATAGATAGATAGATATAGATATATAGATAGACAGATAGATAGATGTAATTTAAAACTGTAGTAATTTTTTAAAATCAGATTTTTATATTTAAATTGAATGTTTTGAAGACTTTTTTTTTTTTACTAAGTCTTTATAATTGTTAAATGAAATGATATTTTGGCATCATACATTTATTACCCAAAAATTGCTATACAACTTAAAAAGACCTGATGCATTAAAGGCTTTCCTAACCGGAGCATTTATTGTTATTATCAAAGAGCCTTCTTTCCTCTGTTTTCTAATATTTGCCTTGTAACAAAAGGTAATCACTGATGCCTGACTTAATCGAGATCAGTGCAGGAAGAGTACAGGCCAAGCAGACTTGATGCATCTGTGCAATACACATCCATCACAGTCTCTGTCTTCTTCATTTTTACTGTATTTGTATTTAAAAAAAAAAAAAAAAGCCATTTTGATTTAAATCATGGTTTTGTCACACTGATTTAAATCATTTGATTTAAACCATAACAACCCTGTGGGAAAGAGATTTAGATCACACAGTCCTGATGTGGAAAAAATGCACTATCTAATGTATGATAGTATAGAACCGAATGCCCCCTTGTGCATGGCATGCTGGAAGACTGATGAGATAGAGGGAGAGAGAGTTAAAAATATTGATGGGGTGAACAGTACTCCCCGCCACGCAGCCCCGGACACACGCAATGACACCAGACTTGACACGCGCCTTCTCTGACGTAATGGACTTGCTCATCCGAAATTCCAGCACATTCCACCCAGCGGTATGACCTGTAGAGGATTCCAAATATCTGGCGAAAAATCGTACACAAAATTGGGCATGACTCGGCCGCAACTGACTGCATGCTGTTAAAATTTATATCATCGTTGTCCTCCCCACTCAGTCTTACTCAACCCTCAGCCCCACTCCCCACTCCACTCCCCACACCCCACTCACCTCTTCATTCCCCACTCATACCTTTCTTGGCCTCATTTCCCACATTCCCCTCATTCATTTCCCACTCATCACCTCAGCCACACTCAGATCCACTCCATTCCTAACTTCTGCCCACTCCCCACCCCACTCACTCATCCACTTCAATCCCCAGTTCTCCATCGTCCCCCACTCCGCTCTCCAACTCCTCACTATTACTCTACTGCCTACTTCCCCACTCACTCCCCACTCCACTCTCCCACTCTCCTCTCACCTGAACGTTGCCACTCAGGTGTTAATTCTTCAAGGGGTAACTAAAGACTGAACAGGTACCGTAATGTGTAAGCTGCCTATCCTGCCTCACCCCCCCTGCCTCACCCCCTACCTCACCCCTCCCTACCCCACCCCATACCTCAATCCCCGCCTCACCCCCTACCTCACCTTTCCCTGCCTTAACTCCCTACCTCAACTCCTTATGCCTCACCCCCCTACCTATCCCCCCAGGCCTAACCTCTCTCTCCTCACCCCTTTGCCTCACCCCCCTGCCTCATTTCTAACTGCCTCACACCCCTGCTTCGCTCCTGCCTACCCGGGTCTCCCACTCTGCCTCACCCCCTCTACCACACCCCTGCCTGACTAACCACTCTGCCTTGTCCCCATGCCTCCCCCACCCTCTCTCTCTCTCTCTCTCTCTCTCTCTCTCTCTCTCTCTCTCTCACACACACACACACACACACACACACACACACACAAAATCAGTCTCATGCTGAGATTTTTGTAATTCTCTTCATTATTTTTCGCCGTCTGCCAGTCCACCCACCTACCTATCTGCCTATCTGTCTGTCTATCTATCTGCCTGACTGTCCTTCTGTCTATTTATTTATCTATCTGCCTGTCTCTTCATCCATCTGTCAATCTATCTGTATCTGTCTGCCTATCTATCTGTCTATCTATATCTATATCTATCTATTTATCCATCTTTCTATCTATCTATCTGTATCTATCTGTCTGTCTCTCAGTTGATCAGCCTGTGTACCAGTTGGGATACATGAAGACTGATAGGTAGCTGGAAGATGTGATAGATAGGGAGATAGATAGACTGATAGACAGATGGACAGACTGATAAATGGATAGGAAGGTACGTAGGTTGATAGATAGATAGACAGACACACAGATATAGACAAGTAGATTGATAGATAGATTTATAGATAGGTACGTAGGTTGATATATAGATAAAGACAGATATAGATAGATAGATAGGTAGGTAGGTTGATAGATAGATAGATAGATATAGATAGACAGATAGATAGACAGATATAGATAGACAGATAGATAGACAGATGTAACTTGCAATACTTTGGTAATAGAAAGGGTACACAGATAGACTGATAGATAGATAGACAGATAGATACTGAATTTTACCGTACTGAGAGGATTTCCCAATGAACGTGAAGCGGTTTATTAAATCTTGTCGAGAGAGAGAGAGAGAGAGAGAGAGAGAGAGAGAGAGAGAGAGAGAGAGAGACCAACCCTCAGCATTCCACCATTGGTCACTACATAAGACCGATTGATGGATTCGAATCATGGCCCCGGATGATGAAAAAATGAATTACCGGGAAGTAAGGCTATATGGCCACGTGGACGACCGCCAGGACCCCTAACACCACCATCTTAGCTATTTATTATTGCTTATAATACATTTAAATCCTCTTATGTTAATACAGTGCTCCTAACACCACCGCCTTAGCGATTTATTTTTGCATATAATACTTTTAAATTCTCCTGTGTTACTACAGTGCTCCTAACACCACCACCTTAGCGATTTATTTTTGCATATAATACATTTAATTTCTCTTACGCTACTACAGTGCTCCAGACACCACCACCTGTATTGGGATTAATTGAGGTAATTAGGAGAATCATCACGTTTTTTTTATTGAGGTAATGGAAGAAGAATAACGTATATTGGGATTTATTACGTATGATGCATAGTAGTAAGTAAGATTACAATAAGTTAAATATAAGTACACAGTAAGGTTAATTATATAGTTTAGTCTAATTACAACACATTAATTAAATATATTGGCTGGTCCGTAAATAGCGCCCCACTAAAAACTCTGGCCCAGTCTGTTGGTGTGGTCGCGAGTGTGGCAGAGTAGAAAATAAGTGAAGGATAGACGCTTGTAACACTGACAGCCGTCCTTGCAACACACAAGGAAGCAATAAATGAAGGATAGACATTTGTAACACTGACAGCCGTCCTTGCAACGCACAAGAATCGTTGTAAATGAAGGATAGACATTTGTAACACTGACAGCCGTCCTTGCAACACAAAAAATCGTAATAAATGAAAGACAGACATTTGTAACACTGACAGCCGACCTCGCAACACACAAGAAATCGTTGTAAACGAAGGATGGACATTTTAACACTGACAGCCGACCTCGCAACACACAAGAAATCGTTGTAAACGAAGGATGGACATTTTAACACTGACAGCCGCTCTAACAACACAAGAAATCGTAATAAATGAAGGATAGACATTTGTAACACTGACAGCCGTTCTCGCAACACAAAAAAAAATCGTCCGGTGGAGTGGAAAGGCACGGTTACATATGGACCAGCCTTTATGATATTCAAAATCTAGCATATACCATTAAGCTATAATATATTGTTAATGTTAAAAAAATATATTTGTGATATGAGTATGTCAGATTAAATTACCACATTAAGCTTTAATAAGTTACATAGAGTACATACCGTACCTCCCTCCGCGTATGGGCTTATAGTCGCATAGCCTGTAAGTTTTAATCAGCCTACATTGCTAACTCATTACTACTCAGTATTGCTGTGTGTGAGATGTTAATGGAAAGGAGCTTAGCGTACTGTCCTCCGCCTGTGAGCTTATAGTCATTTAAAGTTTTAATTAATTACACTGCGTTATCCTATTACTTCTCAGTGTTTCTGCATGTGGGATGATGGAAAGGAGCTTAGCGTACTGTCCTCTGCCTATGAGCTCACAGTCACATAAAATTTCCATTAATGAAATCGTATTGACTCATTGCCACTCAGGGTTACTGCGTGTGGGAGGATGGAAAGGAACTGCGTACCATCCTTCGCCTGTGAGCTTATAGTCACGAGAGTCATAGGTTCAGACTTTGGGGTTCTCCTCTTAAAAAAGCTCTGAAAATGCCAGTTCCGATTTTTTATTTATTTATTGATTTTTTTTAAGCACAAGGAGTGTACTGTAAATGGCTTGAGTTCTTTAAACTTTGCATGAATAACTTAAATTATGTGCTATACTCTTTTTATTTTAACTTGACCTGAAATTATATGTTATACTCTTTTTACTTTAACTTGTCCTTAAATTATACGTTATACTCTAACTTGTCCTTAAATTATATGTTATACTCTTTTTACTTTAACTTGACCTTAAATTATGTTATATTCTTTTTACTTTAACTTGACCTTAAATTATACGTTATACTCTAACTTGTCCTTAAATTATATGTTATACTCTTTTTACTTTAACTTGACCTTAAATTATGTTATACTCTTTTTACTTTAATTTGTCCTTAAATTATACTTTATACTCCTTTCACTTTAACTTGGCCCAGATTTTCGTCCCTCTTCAGGTTAATAAACGTATATGAGTTCCAGAAAAAAAAAGTTATGGCTCTGCATCCTGTCTATAGCGCTTCTTCGTGACTGGCATCATAATTTAGTACTAATCTACTGTCACACTTAGCATTTAGGATGGAGAGATGACAATTTTAGGCCGTCAGTGTAAAATGAGTATAGTTACCTGATTATCCTAAGCTGATTACATATAGAAGTCAAAATACAAAATAAAATACAAAAGAATAGTTAAATATGTATAAATAAATTAGAAACGAATTTAAAACAGTTAGGAATACGAAAGGGTTGAGTTATAAAATTACGCATAACTAACGAGGAGAGTGTGAGTGAGGTGGAGGGAGGGAGAGGCTGACGATGAGACTGAGGGATGGAGTGGAGAGATATATGAGAGAGGGGGGAGTGAGGTGGGAGCAGGTCAGTGAAACAGCAGGGGCAGGGTTGACTTGGAGGCGATTTGTTTGTGGCCACTCTTTACGGGATTAAGGCAGTAGATAGATAGATAGATAGGATTAAAAATATAATTAGTAAGTGAGATTATGTTAAACTGATAGGCTTTGATTTTCAAATAACAAAATACATAAGAATAAATACGGGAATAACTGAAGGAAAGAAGATGAAAGTCAGACATCGAAAGTCAAATTAATACCTAACTTATTTTAATATACTAGTGAATAAAGTATTGTATTATTATTATTATTATTATTATTATTATTATTATTATTATTATTATTATTATTATTAAACTGAATGCGGCAGGAAGAGCGTATGGGAAAAGGAAGAAACGGAGAGAGAGAGAGAGAGAGAGAGAGAATGAAACAGTTTATCTAAGCTTAATTAACTTACAATTAGCTAAATTTAATTACGTCACAGCACAGTCCGTCAGGTCGATTCCGGTCTCGTCAGGTCGATTCCGGTCTCGTCAGGTCGATTCCGGTCTCGTCAGGTCGATTCCGATCTCGTCAGGTCGATTCCGATCTTGTCAGGTCGATTTCCGGTCTCGTCAGGTCGATTTCCGGTCCAGTGAGAATATTAATTAGCCATACCAAGAATAAATCGCTAAGGAAGAGGTGTTTAGGGAAAATACATCAATTAGCTTTACCAAAACTAAATCGCTAAGGAAGAGGTGTTTAGCGAAAATATATTAATTAGCCATACCAAGAATAAATCGCTAGAGAAGAGGTGTTTAGGGAAAATACGAACTAAGGACATAACCATACTGCATTTACCTCCACACTGTCATACTCCTATAACCCAGTCCTTCGAAATTCCCGCCCACGCCTGACGGATGAGTGGGTTTAGGCGGATAGTTCAGCTCCCCCATTCTCCCCATTACATCCTCCCTTCTCACCCCTACCCCCATCTCCCCAAACAACACCCCCAGCGCCCTCAGGGGGGTCAGGAGGCCAGGGCAGTGTTGGTAGGCGAATTCGCAGCCCCCCTCGTGGGTTAGTCCGGCTAGGAGGGAGAGAGAGTGGAGGGCGTGGAGCTGGGAGAGGAGGGCTGGGGCTGCGTCTTCTTCGTCTCCTGAATGTGGCTTGTGGTGCCTGTGTCTGCTGCAAAAAGGAAGATGATGATGATGATGATGATGTGATGGTGGTGGTGGTGGTGGTGGTGGTGGTGGTGGTGGTGGTGGTGGTGGTGATGATGATGATGATGATGATGATGATGATGATGGTTGTGGTGGTGATGGTGGTGATGGTGATGATGATGATGATGATGATTATGGTGGTGGTGGTGGTGGTGGTGGTGGTGGTGGTGGTGGTGGTGGTGGTGGTGGTGGTGGTGGTGGTGATGGTGGTGGTGGTGGTGGTGGTGGTGGTGATGGTGGTGGTGGTGATGGTGATGATGATGATGATGATGATGATAGTGGTGGTGGGGGTGGTGATGATGGTGAAGACGATACACATTTACCGTTCTTCTACACACACACACACACACACACACACACACACACACACACACACACACACACACACACACACACAATACTCCCTTGCGGACTTCTCATTGTGTAATAGAATAAAATAATTGCAAAGTAGGCTGGTTGGATTGCATCTCTCTCTCTCTCTCTCTCTCTCTCTCTCTCTCTCTCTCTCTCTCTCTCTCTCTCTCTCTCTCTCTCTCTCTCTCAACAATGCAACTTGCAGGGTATTGAACTGTAAAGAGTGTTTTGCCAAATTATTCATCATGGTTTTATGTTTCTCTCTCTCTCTCTCTCAAGTTCCCTTCCTTTTCCCTCACCTCCCTCCCAGTTTCTCTCTCCATTCCTTCCTCCCTCCATTCCTTTGTCCTTCCCTCCCTCCCTCACATTCCTCCATCCCTCTCTCCCCTCCCTCCACCTCTTCTCTCCCTCCCTTTCTTCTACATTTTCCTCCCTCCCTTCCTTTCTGCCTTTTCCTTCCTCCCTTTCTCTCACATTTTCCTCCCTCGCTTCCTTCTACATTTTCTCCCTCCCTGCCTTCTACGCTTCCTCCCTCCCTTCCTTCTACATTTTCCTCCCTCCCTACTCTTCCTCCGTTGCCTGTTCTCTCCCTCTCAGATTCGCTTACCCATCGTCACGTACTACCTGCCTACCTACTGTACCTACCTACTGACCGACCGACCGACCTAGCGCCCTAATTACCTATCTACCTACCTACCTACTGACTGACCGACCGAGCGTCCTAATTACCTGCCTACATACCCACCTACTTACTGACCGACCGACCGAGCGTCCTACCTACCTGCCTACCTACTTATCTATCTGCCTGCTTGAATCTCTCTCTCTCTCTCTCTCTCTCTCTCTCTCTCTCTCTCTCTCTCTCTCTCTCTCTCTCACACACACACACACACACACAATAGATAACAGACAGGTAAATAAATAGATAAAACCAGGGTATACTCACTTAAATGATTGCAGGACAGCTTCGTCGTGAAAATCGGCAATGCGGTCTAAATCCAGCAAAGTTCCCGCCACACGATCACCGTCGCCGATTGTCTGCCCTCGCCTGTCCACCCCGCCTGAGATAGATAGCTAGATAGATAGACAGGCTGATTGATTGATAGATTGATAGATGGATGGATAGACAGGCAGATGAATGGATAGATGATGAACTGATTTGTTGATTCATTAAGAGAGAGAGAGAGAGAGAGAGAGAGAGAGAGAGAGAGAATGAAAGGTAGGAAGCAGTGTTGAAAATATTTTATTCTCTCTCTCTCTCTTTCTTGGCCGTATATCGGGACTTAAGGATGTGACTGTGCTTAATAAATACAGAGAGAGAGAGAGAGAGAACTAGAACAGTGAAGGGAGAGATTTTTCCGCAGCACCCGTCCGTTAGCGAGTTATGCAGTACATTACACGTCACTATCCTTTTATTATTACTGACGCTTGCCATGTCGATATTAAATGTACAAGATACTGTTTTATATAATATGCAAAGTAAATCGCTGAGGAAGAGGCGCTACGGAGATTTTGTGCTACTTGGCCTACGATTCATTGATAGATAGATAGATGCTAGTCACGAGGAAGTGCTGTGGAAAGGAATTAGAGCCGTAGTATTGTCCTTCTGCCACTGAGCCACGTGAAATAAGCTGCAAAAGGACGAAAATCTGGGCCAAGTTAAGGTGAAAGGAGTATAGTGACAGGGATAGGTAGGATGGTGATAGGGGTAGGCAGGATACAGTTACAGGGGTAGGCAGGATACAGTTACAGGGGTACCCAGGATACAGTTATAGAAGTAGGCAGGATACAGTTACAGAGGTAGGCAGGATACAGTTACAGAGGTAGGCAGGATACAGTTACAGAGGTAGGCAGGACAGTATTACGGGCAAACAGTTGGTGTGTTCTGTATACGGCCACGAGCAGGGACGTGACTGGCCTGTGGTAGTAGGGTCAGTGGCACAGATACAGGTTATGGGGGGGGAGGTGTTATTGTGGTGGGTGTGGTGTGGTGTGGTGTGATGTGGTGGCGGTGATGTATTGGTTGTTGTGTGGTGTGGTGTGGTGGTGGTGTGATGATGTGGTTGTGGTTGTGGTAATGACCATCGCTCAGAGGACAGGCAAAAAAAAAAACATTATATATGTTTGTCAGTCTTTTTATTATCTCTCTCTCTCTCTCTCTCTCTCTCTCTCTCTCTCTCTCTCTCTCTCTCTCTCCTCTGTCTGTCTGTCTGTCTGTCTGTTTGTCTTTGTCTGTCTGTCTGTCTGTCTCTGTCTCTGTCTCTGTCTGTCTCTCTCCCCCCCTCTCTCTCTCTCTCTCTCTCTCTCTCTCTCTCTCTCTCTCAAATTTAAACCACTTCTCACTGAAAGGTCTAAACATATCACATTCTACTCACGATCGGTCTTGGTCTGTGAAGGGCTGTAGGTCTATCTATACATCTATCTATCTATCTATCTATCTGTCTGTCTATCTCTACACAACACAAATATATATAACACAAGATCAACCACCTCTCCCACTCACCGTAATGGTCTTGGTCTGTGTTGGTCTGTAGGTCTGTCTATCTATCTGTCTATCTATCTCCACACGACTGTAAATAACTTCAGATCAACCACCTCTCCCAATTACATTAATGGTCTTGGTCTGTATCTGTCTCTAGGTCTGTCTATCTGTCTATCTATCTATCTGTATATCTATCTGTCTATATATCTATCTCCATACGATTATATATAACTCAAGCTCAACCACCTCTCCCACCCACCGTAATGGTTTTGGTCTTTGTTGGTCTGTAGGTCTTTCAGTCAATCTATCTATCTATATATCTATCTCCACACGACTATGTATAACTCCAGATCAACCACCTCTCCCACCCACCGTAATGGTCTTGGTCTGTGTCGGTCTGTAGGTCATCTGAGGCGGTCCTGGCAGGGGTCTCACTCTCACAAATGATTCTGACCGTGCAGGGTAGGTGCCATTCAAGGCCCTGGAAGCGTAGGTTGGGTTAGGTCACATTAGGTCAGGATAGAATAGGTTACATCAGGGCAGGGTAGGGCAAGGCAAGGCAGGGCAGGGCAGGGCAGGGCAGGGCAGGTTAGATTTCATTAAGTTTGTTTTGGGTTGGGTTAGGTTAGGTTAATTTAGGCTAGGTTTCCTGGTATGGGGGGCTTAGGTCACATCACCATTTCCATCCAACCCGTCACCATTTCCACCCAACCCGTCACCATTTCCACTCGACCCGTCACCGCTGCCACCAAAATTGACACCACTGCCACCAAAATTGACACAACTGCCACCAAAATTGTCACCACTGCCACCAAAATTGACACCACTGCCACCAAAATTGTTACCACTGCCACCAGAATTGACACCGCTGCCACCAAAATTGACACCACTGCCACCAAAATTGACACCACTGCCACCAGAATTGACACCACTGCCACCAAAATTGACACCACTGCCACCAAAATTGACACCACTGCCACCAGAATTGTCACCGCTGCCACCACCAGCACCTGTGGCCACAAATACGGGCGATTTCCCCTCATTTACATATAGGATTACCGTCGTTATCATCATCGCCACCCATGATCGACCCCATCAGTTTGGTTCAGTCGAAGATGACGTCGATTTTGCTAATTTAGAGGACACTCGCCTTTCGTCGTTTAGCTGCACAGTTGAGGCGGTTGCAGCGGCCTCCCACTTCTTCCCCAATTTCTTGGACTTCTAGACCTGTTTCAGCCGTTGGAGCTGACTGAGCAGCGTATAAGTGCAGTAAGAACACAAAGACTCTATTGAACTTGTGAGGTGTTGTTGGACTTAGTTTATTTTGCCTTGTGAAAGTTGGGTCTCACAAGCATACCTCCCCCGCGACTTGGTTTGAAGCGGCCGCGCATGCGCAGTAAGGTCCAGCGTTGTCATGGCAACGGTGACTCCACCAACCTAATGGAGAGATAACCTTTATATTTACCCTCCCTCACCATCGCCACCATGACGGAGGTAATTGAGATCCCCAGCTTAGCTACTGAACCTTCTGGAAATAATGATGAATGTGGAAACTGTAGCACAATCAGCTCACAACAGATTGGACTAAATAATCCAGAGAGAGATCAAGGAAATAACTTCAACAGCCCAAAAACAACCAGAGGAGACGGCCAGGAAGAAGATGTAGGATTTACCCTATTTTTGAGCAGCACTCAAAAACGAAAAGGAAAAGAAGAGGGAGAAGCAAGAACAGCAACAGCAAGAGAATACATTAAGAGAGAAAGGTCCAACATCACTCTACTTGCCAAGAGACTCTGCCATATCAGAACAAGAATTTTTCAGCTGGACTCTCTCACTGGCTGAATCACACCCAGACCTCAAGATAACCTATGTAAAGGGCAAAAACAGGCCATACATTAGAGCAGAAGGAGAAGAAGATGTGACGTTTCTTACCCAAGAGGGATATAAAGGAGTCAGATTAATACCTCCAAATCCTGACGATATCATGACAAAAATTATCATCAAGAGATTTCCCCTACAGGCTAAATTGGACATTGTGCTCAACCACCCTCAAGTACACTGGGCAAAGAGGAATACAGTTAGGGGTGAAGAAAGGGAACAAGTGGTGGCACTGTGGAAAGGGAAAGTACCTGACACTGTAAGATTCTCTTCTATTCTTTCACCCCATCCAGTAGATGTCTACAGGGAACCACCTGCCTTTTGCCTGAGGTGCAGCCGCTGGGGGCACAAGGCTCCAACCTGCAAACGGAGGGTCTGCTGCAGGTTTTGTTCTGGTGGGCATGAATCTCAGAACTGCAGGCAAAAAATCAATGCTGGCATTGAGGTACCACCACGCTGTGTGAACTGTAAAGGAGACCATAATGCCCACTCCACCGCCTGCCCAGCACGCCCTGTCCTCCCTGCTCCTGACTTGACCAGGCAAACGGGTGAATGGGGGAGTCAGTCAACTGTTGCTCTGCCACCCCGACCCCTTCGACCCCAACCTGGCCCAACAAAAGATCACAGCTCACTACCAATAACCAACTCTTCAGCTGCTGCCACTACAAATAAATATCAGGGAGCAACCCAGGTACCTCAGTGGAGACAGAAAGGGTGGGCTTGGGGAGGTGCTGTTGCTGCTTCTGCTGCTCCCCCACCCCTCCACAGTTAAACACCCCACCACTAACGACGAACAACCACCAGGCAGATGACCAGCAGCAGACACCTGTTACACCCAACAGCATCCAGCCTTGCATTCCCACAATAGAACAGTTCAACATAATGCAAGAAAATATGGCTAAACTGATGTCAGTTATGCATGAGCAACAGAAGAAACAGACTGAGCTCCAGGACCAGATAAGTGTGCTAGTTACTCAAGTGGCTTCATTTGTTTCAAATAAATTTGCACTGACCAATCAAACACATGTAAACACAACACCAAAAGAAATAGAAACTGAAAATGAGTGTAGTAATGATAATGTCATAATTACTAGAGAAGAAAGTAAAACAGATGAAAAGAAACTAGACAGAAAGGTGGTAATGAGTAAGGCTGTACTGCCAAAGAACATCACTGCTAAGTTAATTAACAGTACACTAGATATTATCTCAGATGAACTAGCCCAGCGTCTCCTAGCTGAAGTTGTAAAAGCTAGAGCCCAAGCAGAAAATCTACAAAGAATGGTAGAAGAGTTTAATGGCAAATCAGCATTGAACAATGGATAGGTCTAGACAGGATGTGGGTACAGGTATTAAGATATTATGTTGGAACATTAATGGAATATATCAGCGGTTTGTAGATCTTCAGTATTCTGCATTGTCTCATGATGTTGATATAATATGTCTTCAGGAAACTAGAGTAAATGAATCTTTTTGTCCTAGGCTCGGAGATTATATTCCACACGTTCACAGTTGCACTGAAAATTCTGCTAGAGGATTAGTTACATATGTTAAAAAGTCTATTCCTGTGGAAAGATTTCATTGTTCTTTTGGTCTAAACACTGAAAATATTTCTCTAAAAATACATCTAGACAATTACATCATTAATATAGTAAATTTGTACGTTCCAAGTAATAGCTTGGACCCACATGACTTTCCTGATTTCCTGTATGAGGAGAAGACTCTTATGATGGGTGACTTAAACGCCAATCATGAGGCCTTGTCCTCACCTAACAGCCATAATCTCACTAATACCAATGGACGTCGATGGTATAACTATGTAAATTCTTGTAATGAATTAAGATTAATAGGTCAGCCTGAACCAACACATATTCTAGGAGGTAGACTAGATTATGTTTGTTTGTACAATGAACCTTATCGAACTTGTTCTGTGCAACAAATCAATCTTTTTTCTGATCACTCAGCATTGTTAACAACACTTGATGTTAAGAAAAGACAGGTTACTGGCAGGAGGAAGAGGTTACAACTACCTATAAAAGATAGGGGGAAATTTATAGAGAATATGAATAATTGGTTTAAAGCTTACCCAAAAAATTACACCATTAACTCTCTTCTAAATGATCTAACTAAACTTACTGAACAACTTCTGTTACAGCAAGACAGAACCAAAACAAAGAATAAACACAAAACTAAAAATAGAAGTATTGGTAATAGTAATAAGAACTTCTGGAAGAAATGGTATAAAGATGACAAAGAGGTTCAAGTTACAGAAAATTTCCTCAAGGTAGCAAAACAGTACTGGAAGGATGATAGGTCAGACATTGATCTAATTATTCTAAAGACCTGTGCTGAAAGAGCAAGACAGGCGAAAATTAGAGCTACAGAAAAATACTGGGTATAATTTCTGAACAATTTTGACAAAGATACATCATTAGCAATTATTTAGAAAAAAAAAATAACATAGCCAGAGGTGTTAAAAACCAAACCTCAGCTCATTCTAATCCATAAGAGTATGCTCAAACCCTCATGAATGAATGGTCCTCAGTTTCCAAGTTCACCAACTTCCCTCTCAGGATACAAAATAAACTAACAGCTAAGCTACACTTCTTTCGCCAACAACTTGAACAAGCAATAGCACTGCAGGATGACACTTGTAAAGAAATAACTTCATTTGAACTTAAAAAAGCCTTGAAAAATAATAAATTTAGTGCCCCAGGTGAAGATGGCATAACCTATCCCATTCTTAGTGCCATGGCTGAAGTAGAGGGCAACCCACTGCTCAGTATCTTTAATCTTAGCTACCAAACTGGTAAAATTCCCACTGAATGGAAAAGAGCTGTTATAGTTCCTGTCCCTAAGACAAGTTCTGTGACAGCCATGAGACCTATTTCCTTATTGTCTTGCTTCTGTAAAACACTTGAAAGAATAATTCTAAACAGGTTGTTGTATAAAGTTAGGCATTTATTAAGCCCAAATCTTAATGGTTACATTTCAGGCAGACATACAACATCATGTATTATATCATATCTTGCAAATTCCAATGGTAAATTTTCACTATTTCTAGACTTAAAGGGTGCCTTTGATGTGGCTAATCATGATATAATACTTAATGAGTTGGTGAATTTCGGTGTGAAAGGCAAACTACTTGGCTGGATTAAAGACTATCTTTGCCACAGAACTGCTTATGTTGTTTTTCAAGGAAAGAAATCTAACACATTTGAGCTTGAACTTGGTACCCCACAGGGAGGGGTACTAAGTCCTACACTATTCAATATTTTGATGAATAAAATAGTAAGTTTAAAATTCCCAAATGGTGTGAGTTGCATCAGTTATGCAGATGATATTTTAATTCAGGCCAACAATCATCGTGATATGCAAAAATCACTAGATTTATTGGGAGAGATGTGTGATGAGCTAGGCTTAATTATATCAACCGAAAAGACTAAACTCATAACAAAAGGATCCAACTATGTAAATACGTTTTACTTGCAAGGGAGTCCACTGAAAAGAGTTGACTTTGTTAAATATTTAGGAGTATATGTTGGGAATATTAGGGGAAAGAATGCTGAATTCGATTTGGTCATGACAACATGTATGAAAAGACTTAGGCCTCTTAGAGTGATGTCTTGGAAGGGTCTGGGGGCCTCTATTCCAGTTTTAAAAATGATGTATATTGCATATATAAGATCAGTCATTGATTATCACGCTCCAGTTCTTTCTTGTCTGCCTGCTGATAAACTTAACAAGCTTGACACAATACAGAAAGAAGCAATGAGACTAATACTAGCATGCCCAAAGAATGTTAAAGTATCTAATCTTAGACTAGAATTAGGGTTATCTTCTATCCCAGATCGGATTAAGGAGATAAATACACTAATAGGAGTCAGAGCACTGAGAGACAAGAGAGACACACTACCTAAATCAGAGCTCATAAATTTATTAAGGCTAGAAGATTTGACTGGCAGGGACTGGACTCATATAACTGCAGCAAACCTTGTCAACTACCAAATGACTGATCATCATTTAGGAGACTGGGACTGGAGTGAACCACTGCCGCCCTGGAAGGAGAGACCACTAGACATCGCCTTCACTACATTAGACACAAAAAAGGCCGACCTCCTACCGTATGAACTCAAAGTTGACTTTATGACACTTATATCAAGTCTGGCAGGGGAAGACAAAGACCAAGTGTACTGTGACGGTTCTCTTCACACACAGACTGGACGTGCTGGGGCTGCTGTTACCATTGTAAGTGGGGGTAGCTTTGTTCATGGGGCTGAGACACTCAGCAGGCTACATGACTGGGCTTCATCCACCCAGTGTGAACTTGTAGCACTTGTGAATGGGCTGGAACAAGTTTGTCTAAGGAAACAAAATGCCATCATCTTAACAGACAGCATGTCTGCTCTGCAATCTCTCTCTGACCCTCACCCCACATACCCTGACCTTGTTCACAGGATCAGGCGGATTGTTGCAGTGCTTAGGAGATCGATGTTCAGGTCAAATTTGTTTGGATCCCCTCACATGTTGGAATCCCGGGTAATGAAAGAGCTGACTTTTTAGCCAAGGAGGCTTCTAACAAGGACACTTGTGACTATGACCTGGGACTTTCACTTAGACAACTTAAAAGAAAGATCATGACCATACAAAAAGAAAGGGTGACTGACCTTAGACTCAGAGAACACAACACCAGCACTTCCATACACTACTACAACACAGTTGCACTGATGACAAGTTACGTATATGGCAGACATACGACAAGTAGGTGGGTTGACTCTGTACATGCAAGAATAAGGCTTGGCTACTGTTACCCTTGGGAACTGGGTTGGCAGGTTGATGAGGAGAAGAGGAAGTGCAAAGTATGTGAACAACCCAACAAACACACTTTGAAGCATTATCTATTGGAATGTCCACTCATACGTGAATACAGGAATACTCAGTTTATGACAATAGAGAGTCAGGCAAAATTTATGTTAGAAAATGATATTGTCAGAAAAATACTGAGGAAGTATAAATTATTTGCTTCTCCTCAGTAACACAACAATTGCCCCCAAAATACACATAGCCTAATATAACTGTTATAAAATTTTTCAACTTAAGAACTTATGTCATACATGTGTGATCAGTTCGTCCAACTCTCTCACCCTATGCATACTGATAATATAAAATGAGTTATATTTATGTTAATATACTATTGTAAGACTTTTGTAATGCAGATAGGGATGCATCTCGCTGAGATACTGCCTTCCTTTTGGATACCCCTTTTAAATTCTTTGTATGATGCTGTATCTATGTATTTTTTTGACGCTGCCCCTTCATAGGATGAAGTGTGGGGTGTCCAATAAACTAGCCCCATTGGGGTCAAATCAAATCAATCTCTCTCTCTCTCTCTCTCTCTCTCTCTCTCTCTCTCTCCACTGAACTCCAAATATTGTTGCCGCCTTTCTAGCTATTTCTTTTTGCTTCAGTTTCCCATGCAGTTTCATATTTCTCCCTTTTGCACTCTCCATTCTCTCTCTCTCTCTCTCTCTCTCTCAAACACACACACACACACACACACACACACACCCTGCCCTCCTGAGACGCCACCTGACGTAAAGATAACTGATACAGAGAGAGAGAGAGAGAGAGAGAGAGGAGGGAGGGCATAATAAACTGAAGATCTACGAGTATATGAGAAGTTGGGAAAAAATACGAAAGGCTTTTGAAAAATGTATGATGAGTAATGGAGAGAGAGAGAGAGAGAGAGAGAGAGAGAGAATTTTAATTCCTTGGCGTGCCCTGCGAAAATGGTTTGGTCAGATTTGGTTAATTTAAACTACTAGGTTAGGTTAGGTTGGGTTTCTTTACGTCAGGTTAGGTTAGATTAGGTCAGTTTAGATTAGTTTAGGTCAGGTTTGCTCAGTTTAGGTTAGGTTAGGTCAGATAAGGTTAGTTTAGGTTGGTTTAGGTCAGGTTAGGTCAGTTTAGGTTACGTTGGATTGAATTAGGTTGTTTTAGGTCAGGGTAGGTCACGTCAATTTAGGTTAGGTTAGATCAGGTCAGCTTAAAGTAGATTAGGTCATTTTAAGTTTGGGCAGGTTGGGTTTCTATGCTGTTCACTACTAGAGGTTTTTGCAAGTATCTTGTATAGCTCAGAATGTTATAGTGTCAAAAAATAATCCAAGCAGTTATTTAAGACTATATAATATTCCTTCAGACTTACCTTATTCCTTTCATCGACGTCTCTTTTCCGGCGCATTTTCCCGAAGATTTCATTGAGATTTAGGGGTAGGTATCCAGTGACTCCCAGCACGAAAATTTTGAACAGAACGAGCAGAATGGCCAGGGAACCATTTTGATCGAGGGCTATGGAGTTGTCAGGGAGCGAGACGCAGGTGTAGGTTACGAAGGCGGCCGCTAGAGGCGCCACCGTCGTCAAAACAAAGAGGAGGAGAGGCGCGAAGGGCAGGGGAAGGGACGAGAGGTAGGATGATGATGATGATGATGATGATGAGGAGGAGGAGGAGGAGGAGGAGAGGCAGGATGGTGATGGTTAGTTAGTTGAAGGTTGTGGGGGGGAAGATGGTGGTGATTTTGATGGTGATGGGGAAGGCAAAGAAAAGGAAGTATGTGATGATGGTGGTGATGGGATATTGGAGGAAGGGAGGGACAAAGGTGATGATGATGATTCTGGAGTGTTGCAAGTCAAAGAGGGAAGGAAAGTGATGAAGATGATGATAAAACGTTGGAAGGATATGAGTGTGAGGAAAGTGATGATGATGATGATGGAACGTTGGAAGGAAGTGAGTGTGAGGAAAGTGATGATGATGATGATGATGATGAGAGTGAAGATGATGATGTGATTTTGAGTTTTGCTTCACTGGCATCTTCTTAGTCTACGATACTACTGTAGCTATCGTCGTTACTGTATTTCTCGATA
Source organism: Coenobita brevimanus (assembly GCF_032717465.1). Taxonomy (NCBI): domain Eukaryota; kingdom Metazoa; phylum Arthropoda; class Malacostraca; order Decapoda; family Coenobitidae; genus Coenobita; species Coenobita brevimanus. The sequence continues at coordinate 11,333,755 of NC_136960.1, read as the reverse complement.
CTCGAATGCTTCTTCTCCACGATACCCTTGCATTTCCTCACACTGGGATCATTTTCATCTACGATACTACTGCAGCTGTTGACACTGCATTTGTTGATACCTGATTCCTCTTTCTCTGCGATACTACTGCAGTTCTTCACGTTATTACATTTTTTATACCATATTGCTCATTTTGTACGATAAAATTGTTTTGATGGATAGTACGTCCCTCTCTGACGACGATACTATTGTAACTATCGACAATACTCCGTTGCTGGATAGTAGACTGCTCCTTTTCAACAATACTATTAAAACTCTCCACATTATTGCAGTTTTTGATATTACATTGTTCATTCTCCACTACACTGCTATAACTATCAGCTCTATCACCCTCTCTATTACTTCTACAACAACAACAACAACAACAACTACAACTACTACTACTACTACTACTAATAATAATAATAATAATAATACTGCTGCTGCTGCTGCTGCTACTACTACTACTACTACTACTACTACTACTACTACTACGTCCAAAGGGTTTATGTTCATATAAAGTCATGACTTGAGGGTTATATTTTGCTCTTCTCTCTCTCTCTCTCTCTCTCTCTCTCTCTCTCTCTCTCTCTCTCTCTCTCTCTCTCTGTCTCTCTCTCTCTCTCTCTCTCTCTCTCTCTCAGCCGTCTTTCTATCTATCAGTCAGTCAGTCTGTCTACCTACCTGCCTACCTGTTTATCTATCTGTCTGTCGCCGGACGCTACATCCAGTAAGGGGTGACCAAAAATATGCTTCTTCTTCCTTGTTATGACGGAGCCGAGCAGTGTTTGAGCCGATCCTGCATCAAAGACTGGGTTCTACGGTAATTTAGTAATCCGGATGCAGCTCACTATAAAAACGCTTCTTTCCTTTGTCGAGTTTTCTAGATTATTCAGATGGCTGAACGTTATATTTGTTATTTTATCATCGAGAATTGTCCGTTTAAGAAATGAGTAAAGTGTTTAGCAAAAAAATAAACAGTAAATCCGGATCCAACATGCAATGAAAACACCTCTTGCCTCCTAGATTATCCTGATTTTTTTATAGTTATTATTTTTACTACTCAGAATACCACTAGAATAATTAAATGAGAGAAATTATGGGTCGTCGTAAAGATATGGTGTAATATTATATAAAGATCTGTCTTTAACCCTTATAAACGACTCTTTCAAACGCCAGTCTTTTAAAGTATTCCTCACACGGCTGAATGTTTATGTTAATTTTACCAAATGTTTGTTACTTAATTTTACCTCAAAAGCACTCGAAAAAAAAAAAAATAAGAACACGTAAATCGGCTTAATGTTTATGTTAATTTTACTGAATGTTTGTTACTTAATTTCACCATTCAGAAGCACTAAAAAAAAAAAAAAAAAAAAAAAAAAAACGTAAATCGGATTTCTCCACTCACAGAAAACGATGCGTGCCTTTGATCCCCAAGCGCTCGTTCATTTCCGCCCACCATAATCTAATATTATGATTTGTAAAACGATATTTGTGTGTTCTGTTTTGAAGCAGTGGTTGGCGTTGAAGCTGTTGAAGAAATAGGAGGCGGGAAATTCAAACTGGCGCGCAAAAATTACATAATAATGGTCAGACACTCCGATCTCGTAAGTGTGAGATGTAAACACCGAAGAAGCCAGTTCGTTTTCTTGATAGAGTTATTTGACTGGATGTGTGAGTGAAGATGGAAATGATGAAGATTTGCTGAACTAAGTTGAAGTTTGAGTTAGGTCAGATTTGATTAAGTTTGATTTAGATTAGGTTGAATAGTTAGCCTGGGTAAAGTAGGATTAGGTTTGGCTAGGTTAGGTTAGGTTGGGTTAAGTTAACGTAGGTCAGGCTAGGTCAGATGAGGTCAGATTAGGTTAGGTGAGGTCAGATGACGTCAGATTAGGTTAGATGAGGTCGGATTAGGTTAGATTAGGTTAGATTATGTCAGATGAGGTAAATTAGGTCAGATGAGGTCAGATTAGGTCAGAGGAGGTCAGATGAGATTAGATCAGGTCAGATTAGGTTAGATTAGGTTAAGCTGAAGATTTAAAACTTGGGTGGTGTTAATTCAAAATGTATAGGAATATTAGTCATATCCCGTGTATGGAGAGTTAGTTAACCCCTCAACACTCCGCCTGATTTCTTGAATAATCAGGTGAGTGGATGGTTGCGATGAAGAGACTGAAGACTCAGGTGGCGTAAAATTAAAACTGTTTTGGAATAATGGAGTCAGATCCCGTGTGTAAAAAGTTAAGCCCTTGAAAATGCATCTGATCTCTTGGTGTAAATATAAAGCTGTTTAGGATTATTAGAGTTGTATCCCGGGTATGGTAAGTTAATTAAGCCCCCAAAACTCCACTTGATGTCTTGAATAATCATGTGAGTGGATGGTTATGCCGAAGACTTAGGTGATGTGGAACTGTTTGGGAATATTAGATCCCATGTGTAAAAAGTTAAGCCCTCGAAAATGTACTTGATCTCTTGAATAATCGTGTAAGTGGATGATTACGTTGAAGACTTAGGTGGTGTGAAGTTGTTTAGGAGTATCAGAGAATAAAGTTAGTTACACCCTGAAAACTCCACTTGATCTCTTGAATAATCATGTGAGTGGATGGTTACGCTGAAGACTTAGTGTAAATGTAAAGTTGTTCAGGAATATTAGAGAATAAAGTTAGGTAAGCCTTGGAAACTGCACCTTATTTCGTGATGCTTTCGTGACAGCTGAGGGAGTGAGGGAGGGTAGTTCGTCTCTCTCCATATATACCCCTATTGGGTCATTAAGGCCGCTGTGATCCTAGACGGGATGGCCTGCGCTTTCCCCTGATTTGCGCAGTACCATTAGATTTCTTCCCTACACTGCTTTCCTTCTTTCTTTCTTTTTTTAACAAAGATTTCTTCCCTACACTGCTTTCTTTCTTTCTTTCTTTTTTTTTTAATATAGATTTCTTCCGTATACTTCTTTTTTTTTTATACCTTTATTTGGCCCAGATTATCGTCGTCTTGTAACCAGTTTCACGTACCTCAGTGGCTTCAAAATAATAATAATAATAATAATAATAATCTTTAATAGTAATAATAATGATAATAATGTAATAATAATAATAATAATAATAATAATTAATAAGAATGATAATGATAGTATAATAATAATAATAATAATAATAATAACAATAATAATGAATAATAATGATAATGAAAATAATAATAATAATAATAATAATGAATAACAATGATAATAATAATAATAATAATAATAATGAAAATAATAATAATAATAATAATAATAATAATAATGAATAACAATGATAATAATAATAATAATAATAATAATAATAATAATAACAATAATAATAATAATATTAATAATAATCATAATAATAATAATAATAATAATAATAATAATAATAATAACAACAATAATAATAATAATAATAAAATGTTCCTCTCTACACCCTTTCCACTCACTGGGAAGGGGGGGGGGGGAGAATGCATCCCCAGTATCCCAACATGTCCTAAGAGGCGACTAAGAGGAACCATTTTGTCTCCAGTCTCTCCTTACTGTCCTCTACTGTCCTACCTCTCCTTTTGATACTGTCCTCTTCTGTCCTACCTCTCCTCTTGATACTGTCCTCTTCTGTCCTACCTCTTCTCTTGATACTGTCCTCTTCTGTCCTACCTCTTCTCTTGATACTGTCCTCTTCTGTCCTACCTCTTCTCTTGATACTGTCCTCTTCTCTGCCCTACCTCTTCTCTTGTTACTGTCCTCTTCTGTCCTACCTCTCCTCTTCATACTGTCCTCTTCTGTCCTACCTCTTCTCTTGATACTGTCCTCTTCTCTTCTGTCTTACCTCTCTTCTTGAAACTGTCCTCTTCTGTCCTACTTCTACTCTTGATACTGTCCTCTTCTGTGCCCTACCTATCCTCTTGCTACTTCCCTCTTCTGTCCTACCTCTCCTCTTGCTACTGTCCTCTTCTGTTCTACTCCTCCTCTTGGTATTGTCCTCTTCTGTCCTACCACTTCTCTTGATAGCCTACTGTCCTCTTCTCTTCTGTCCCACCTCTCCTCCTGCTACTGTCCTCTTCCGTCCTATCTCTCCTCTTGATACTGTCCCCTTCTGTCCTACCTCTCCTCTTGATACTATCCCCTTCTATTCTGTCCTACCTTTCCTCTTGATACTGTCCTACCTCTCCTCTTGGTACTGTCCTCTTCTGTCCTACCTCTCCTCTTCATACTCTCTTCTTCTGCCCTACCTCTCTTGATACTGTCCTCTTCTCTTCTGTCCTACCTCTCTTGATACTGTTCTCTTCTGTCCTACTTCTCCTCTTGATACTGTCCTCTTCTCTTCTGTCCTTCCTTTCCTCTTGATATTTCCGTGTCCCTTCCGGCCTATATTTTTCCCTCTATCAGGTTAGACATTTGGTTCCAGGAATTTAAAGATTTCCCAAAGATTTTCCTATTAGCCTTGATTTTTTCTCCCATACACTAACTTTCCCCATCAACGAATGTATTATGTACGAGTATGTGTATGTATTTTTGTATGTATGTATGTGTGTGTGTGTGTGTGTGTGTGTGTGAGAGAGAGAGAGAGAGAGAGAGAGAGAGAGAGAGAGAGAGAGTGAGAGGTATAACAAGAATACCTGAGTATAACTTGTCAGGTTCACTGATATGCGAGTGTCTGATAGGGGGTTAAACTACCACATAAATACCAGGCAATTACGCGATAATAACCCGACTATACGAGTTCATGTGACTGTGTGTGTGTGTGTGTCTGTGTGTGTGTGTGTGTGTGCCCCTCTACATCTTCACTTGCTCATAATTATTCCAGTTCAATCGTTCATTAGTCACATCAGTAAAAGCTATACCCTTCTTCCAACCCTCCCGTTCTTCTATCAATCTCTTCCTTCTGACCTACCTATGTCCCCTGCCCACCCCTTCTCTCCCCTTACCCACCTGTTCCCTCCCGCTTACCTCTGTTTATCCCACTCCCCCTCTCCTTTCCTTAAAACGTGACCGCATTGCTGTGTGGTTAAGTCTGGGAGGAGGATGTAAGAGAATGCCTGATGGTGGAGGTAGGGGAGGTCATAATAATAATAATAATAATAATAATAATGATAATAATAATAATAATAATAATAATAATAATAATAACAATAATAATAATAATAATAATAAAATAATAATAGTGGGTAATTAAGGGGCTCCAACCGGATTGAGCCGGTGCAGGTTTATATCCTAGGGGTGGTTGGTGTCACGAGTCGGCGCGATTTTGTATTTGAATAAACTCGTGACATCAACTTTGGTGAGAAACCACGAATTCTAGTGGAATCCCAGTATTTATCACTCAGTCAACCGCCACGTATTCACCCGGTCGGGAGTGTTTTCAGAACAATTTTTCACTGTGTCATAAGTAATCGTCTTTGTGCAAGACATTAGCACTTACGCTGAGCGATTTATTATGGGCGTGTTTCGCTCATTCTAGCCGCTAGCAATGCGGCTCGACACTCACCTCTTTCTCACGATTTGAAGTCAGTCTAGATTTGTGCGCCATGGAAGCAGGTAGCGTGTGTGGCAGTGTCCTTCCTCAGCAACGACTCCCAGTTCCCGCCGCCGCCATTGAATTCCAGAGACTCAGCGTGTGCAGTGTCCTTCCTCAGTAACGACACCCAGTCATCCGCTTTGTCCACTTTTCTGACCAGTATTTCTTTTCGTTTTTCCTAGGTTTAAGAGTTAGCTTTTGAGTAAGCAAGTGAGTGCGATCTTATTTGAATTCATCTTGAGACTCATGTAACGTTAATTTATTTTATTGTAATCAATAAATTAACGGTTCTTTTTCTTGATCTTAATGTAATGTAAACTCGTGTTTTATTCTCCATAAGCTTATTTCACTTATAGCTCCTAGTTTGCATAAACGCTTTGCTATTCATAACTGGTACTTATGCCAGTCCTTTTTTATTAAGCTTAAAATCCATTGTGCAACAAGGAGTTAATGCATCAGCAAGAACCTGTTATCATTAATAGCATTAGTTATTGATTATCAGGGATGAAGTCACTTTCTCCAGAGGCTAACAGTACTAACAAACAGCAATTGTGAGGAGTTAGTCTCTGCTGTGTACTGTTGAGAAAATTTATAAATTCTCGTCCTTAGAGAATCGGCGAAGTAAGCCGGATAAAGTAATCATTGCTTGATTTTCACAAGACAATTCATTGTCTCTGTTGTAGTATTGAATAAATATCCTTTAATATTGTATATCCTTAAAAACCCCATGACAGTTGGGGTTTATATCTCACGTAATGCCACTCAGGGATGAGTGAGGCTGGTCACTCCCATCTAGAATGTCAGGACCAACTGGCCTAGCCCCGGGCTCCTACGCTTCTCATAGGGCAACACTGGGTTCGATGATGAATGAATACTACTACTACTACTAATGATAATAATAATAATTAAAAATAATAATAACAATAATAATAATGATGATGATACTAATAGTCCAGGCCCTTAGGGACTAAACTGTGCAGATTTGTCTACAAGCACCAAATTTGGCTCAAATGTAGACCAGAACATACTGATTTCATTTTTGGAGAGCGCCAAGCCCAGCGCTCACTCGGGCCGCCATGTTGGCCAAATCCAAAATGGCTGCCACCCTATACATGATTGTATCACAACTTCGTAACCAAAAGTCGTAGAATCATGAATGAACTCACTTTTTATTGGTTTTTGACCTCAAGGATTACAAATTTGACCTCTGTTTTGACATTCTTGGTCATTATAACCCCCCAGTGGCATATAATATGTCAAATGAGATCAAAACTAAGCCAAGTAAACACAAAGTTTTATTTAAATCATTTAATGTTCAACTCCCGAAATACTCCAGGCCCTATATGGCAGATTTGTCTCCAAGCACTAAATTTGGGCCAGATGTACACCAGAACAGACTGATTTCAATTTTGGAGGCCTTTGCCTTTTGATGTGAACAACATAAATGTGGACACTTGCGAGAATGCTGCCGCACAAGTGTGTTACAAGGGTGCTGAGCACCAATCACATAGGAACTATAAGAAAACATCACTACTGCAAGATCTAATTGATTCTAATCTAGGTATCGTCATTGTTCACACATCCACCTTCACACTTGCACAACCCTGTGCAGCGGACTCCAGCCCTACAGCATTTGCAGTTTCCTGTGCAAGATCTCTCACAGCCACAGTGCAGGAGAATGGAACATGCCTTACTAGCATCTGCGAGTGATGTCCAGTATGGTAACCAGATACCATTGTCATCTTTCTGCCAGCCCCAATCACTGAAGTCGGGGATTTCCTGGCAAACTGAGGTTGCTTGATTCCAATAAGAGCTTGCCTGAAGCAGTGCCCTCTTTATGTGCTCAAACAGTGCTGCTTGAGTGGGTGGTATGTTCTCCAGCCTTTTTTGTACCATTTGTAAAAGGACGGTGCCTGGCTTCGTTGACATTGGTCAAACCACATCCCTTACTGTACATGATTACCACAAATCGTTCCAGCTTCTGCATGTGCAAAGACTCAAGGGTTAAGAGTTTGGGGTCATGGATGAGGGCCACCAGTGTTTCAGTAAGTCCTGGGGTGCTTTGCTAAGATGCCCAGGCAGTCTTTTTGCCAAATCCAATGAACTGTGATGTCGTGTCACATCCTGTGAGGGCATGGAAGAGTGGCAGTGCCAGAGACTTGGAGGGTCCAAGGTGAGAGCAGATATAATGGATGGGAATGTCACGGAATTTTTTTCCACTACCAAAGCTCACCCACAGCTGTGAAAGTCCATGTGTGGTGAAAAAGCGTACAGCAAGAACCACCACATCACTGTCGACGGTACGAACATAGGCTGTCCTGTGACCCTGTGCTGCAGCATGTGCCAGGTGAAGGAATATCCTTGTGTCTGCCTCAGGGTGGTTACATGGTTGGAGAGCTGAAACATCACAGGGTCTACTGGATAGCACATTCTCAAACTTTGTACTGAGAAGGAGCCTCCCACCCACATCTTTCTTGAAACACTGGTGGTCTTCACCCATGACCCCAAACTCTTAACCCTTGAGTCTTTGCACATGCAGAAGCTGGAACAATTTGTGGTAATCATGTACAGTAAGAGTTGTGGTTTGGCCAATGTCAACGAAGCCAGGCACCGTCTTTTTACAAGTGGTACAAAAACGCTGGAGAACATACCACCCACTCAAGCAGCGCTGTTTGAGCACATAAAGAGGGCACTGCTTCAGGCAAGCTCTTATTGGAATCAAGCAACCTCAGTTTGCCAGGAAATCCCCGACTTCAGTGATTGGGGCTGGCAGAAAGATGACAATGGTATCTGGTTACCATACTGGACATCACTCGCAGATGCTAGTAAGGCATGTTCCATTCACCTGCACTGTGGCTGTGAGAGATGTTGCACAGGAAACCGCAAATGCTGTAGGGCTGGAGTCCGCTGCACAGGGTTGTGCAAGTGTGAAGGTGGATGTGTGAACAATGACGATACCTAGATTAGAATCAATTAGATCTTGCAGTAGTGATGTTTTCTTATAGTTCCTATGTGATTGGTGCTCAGCACCCTTGTAACACACTTGCGCGGCAGCATTCTCGCAAGTGTCCACATTTATGTTGTTCACATCAAAAGGCAAAGGCCTCCAAAATTGAAATCAGTCTGTTCTGGTGTACATCTGGCCCAAATTTAGTGCTTGGAGACAAATCTGCCATATAGGGCCTGGAGTATTTCGGGAGTTGAACATTAATTGATTTAAATAAAACTTTGTGTTTACTTGGCTTAGTTTTGATCTCATTTGACGTTTTATATGCCTTTGGGGGGTTATAATGACCAAGAATGTCAAAACAGAGGTCAAATTTGGAATCCTTGAGGTCAAAAACCTGTAAAAAGTGAGTTCATTCATGATTCTACGACTTTTGGTTACGAAGTTGTGATGTAATCATGTATCGGCTGGCAGCCATTTTGGATTTGGCCAACATGGCGGCCCGAGTGAGCGCTGGGCTTGGCGCTCTCCAAAAATGAAATCAGTATGTTCTGGTCTACATCTGAGCCAAATTTGGTACTTGTAGACAAATCGCACAAAACCCTCCTCATAACTCCCTAAGGGCCTGGACTATAAGGGAGGGCGGCTGGGAGTTCAACCAAGCAAAATATTTATGTAAGAACTGGACGTAGCATTAGATATCGTTACAATGTTCGCTGTTTAACCTGTGCCTTTTTAAAAGACTGGTCCCAAGCAGACAACGGCCCCGCTATGGCTCTTGACAGTATTCATTATTACTTATTATTTTTCCAGTATGTTCAATTGCTCCCTAATAGTATGCTGTTATCCGTATGACCTATCACTAATTGTTCTTGAAGGATCCTTTTAAACAATTAGTATAGAAAGTATTCAATAGCAGAGAAGAAAAGGAGATACTCGTACGTCTCACTCTTGCCGACCAACACGGGGGCAGGAAGTCAGGGCTGCCAACTGTTCCAATAGTGACACCTTCATAAATATTTCTTATGTTTCATTTTTATTGTATTTTTTTTCCTGGCAAGTATAAGCGGTATTCTATGCTTAAAATTTTAGGAGTATTAAAGGATGAGGATGTAAGTTTTCAGGCTTTTTTTTTTTTTTTTTTTTTTATTATGACTAAAACTATGGTTGTGCATCTTGGACAGCACTGAGAATGACAGTCCAACAGCAGCCGCCAGCAACCAGGCTCAGTTATTTGTTTCTGTTGGTGAGGAAGGGTTACGCTAAACACTCTGCCACGTTTTGGGGCTCGAGAAATGTTTGTGATACTAAGAGCTTTTGCTACGGTGCAAACACTGACATTAATGAAACTCAAAGTGGAAATTGTAATGGTGCGGTGTATTGGTGAAGAAAAACATTTATCGAAAGGGACTTTTTAGCAAGTTGGACAAGCTGACGCCACAACAGCACTTGACTATCTTGAGGTAGTAGGGCAATGCTAGACTGTGGTACTAGTCACAAAGAAGTGCAATGGAGTGGCTCTAGAGACGAAGTATTATTTTATTTTTCCATTAAGCTGCCTGGAATAAGCCGTACAGGTACAAAAACTGTGCTAATTTGAGGTGAACAAAGTATAGTGGTTCCTGGCAAGAGTAATGGAGCTGGCTGCTTGGAGATTTTTGCAGGTGAGTGTAGAGGTTATTCTCGAAGTAGCTTTGGAAATTTCGTGACAATTTATCATTACTGATTAATTCTGAATATTACACGAGGATCCTGTGCGTTGTTGATGCAAACTGCAGTATGTCGATACTGAAACACACACACACACACACATACTGGCTAAATGTAAAATAAATTGCTCGAGGAAAGGTGTTACGAAGTCTGCTATGCCTTAGAAAACGAGAATAAAATTTATGGTTGGAAGCCGTGTTAAAAAAATGGAAGTGAAAGCGAATGAATGAATGGCCTGTAATGCTATATTTTATATTAACTTATTCCTTCTTTTATTTATATTTTGTCTTTTCCTGTTACGGATGTTGTTTTGCCCTCAGCCACTGCTTGGAGTAATTATTGTTAACCAGTTCATTCATGAAGTATTTGTCTTGTTACTCTAGCTAACCTCACACTACTTTAGGAGAGTCCCATACGTTAGGAACGAGGAATTGAAAGCCATACCTCACCTCTCCAGCTCGAAAAGTCCCTCACAGAGTAATATAATAATATAGAGACAGGTATAAAATGAAAAGAAAAAGTAATCAAGTTAAAGCGGTAAAGGAAATCCTCGATCGGGATTCACAGACTTACAATGAATTCCTGTCGTAAGTTTGATTTTTTGTCGCACGTCTGAGGATATGTTCGGAGGAGCATTTTGTAGGAGTGATAGTGTTTATAAGACTTCTATAATTATCTACTGTCAGATGCCTCAATCCCATAATAAGTGGCCACAGACAAATCACCTCCAGTTCGCCACGTCCTTCGCCAATTAGCTGCCCTCACTCCAACTCATACACCCTTCACATATCTCTCTGTTTCATCCCTCCATCTTATCTTGGTTTTCCTCTCCCCCTTTTCCCCTTCACCTCATACACATACACTCATCTACTTAGTTTCTGAATCTCCATCCTCCACCTGGCCAAACCCTGTCTAAGAGTTTGTCTCAGCATTTTGTCACCTTCACATCAGCACCACAACACTCCTTTACTTCATCAGTTGTCTGTCTCTCTCCGTGTAACGTCACATTTTCAAATAAATCCTTTCCACTGCTTTCACTTTGACCTAAAATACCCTCCCTACTTCATTTCAAAGTGAGGAGAAAAAGCCATAGATATTTACCAGAGAAGGGAATGTAACGTAAATTTGAAAAAAAAAAAAAAAAGTTTAATGCCAAACAACTCAGTATCGCAAAACGTTTCTCGCATAATGTATGAAACGGGCATAGAAGTGGTGAGTGCTGTCCCTACCATGACTTGGGGGTTGGTAAAGCGTCTGGGGGGGAGAGCGTAAGGTGGGATTTTATCGTGCACTATATAAAGGAATAGGAAACAAAGAATAAGTGACCATAAATATGATGTTGAGAAATTCAGTCTGAATTATACAACTATTAAGCGTAAGTGGGATGCTACATATAGAATAAACTTGGAAGAAAGTAATTTTCTTTAGATGGGCTATGAAGATGATGCATGACGAAAGAACGTGACTAGGAATTGTTTATATTGAGAAATTTGATACTTTTACCCAACGCAAAGGATTATTTGTTAGGAAATTTTGGACGTTCTTGTTAACTCCAGTCGAGCAGGGCAGTACTCCCAAGGTGGATGGAAAGCTGATGACAGGGAGTGCTGGAGCTCCCGTTTCATCAGCCCTCAGGACTAGTTCCTGACCATCTCCCTTTGCTGAACTTTTTCAGTGTCTCAGTAACACAGAGAGTAGGCAAGCATGCTCTCCAATACAAGTTTCTCTATCAACACCAAACCACGTGCACAGTACACACTACACTTCCTTTTCCAAGATTTAAAAAAAAAAAAATAATAAAAATCATGGCTACTCAACACACAGCCTCGGAGTCCCCAGGTGGGGGGGGGGAACATAAATGCCCCCACCTTCCTCCCCTCTCCCGATGACGACTTGAGCTGCCTGGAACAACTGTCAGACTCACTTCTTCATTTCTGCAACATTCGTGGCCTTTCCTCTAACTTTCGCTCTGTTGAGCACCACCTCTCCTCCTCTAAACCTCACCTTCTTTTTCTAACTGAGACTCAGCTGTCTGAGGCAACTGACAGCAAACCCTTTGCTGTATCCTCCTACTTTCTCTATACTCATTTCAAAGCCAAAGGTGGCTATTGTGTATATATACGTAACGACTTATCTTGCTCTCGTGTTCCTGAACTCGATTCGTCTGAATTCTCTACACCTGGCTTCGGCTTTCCTGTCGTTCTCTGACTAAATATATCTCCACTGTTTACTTATCCCCTAATTCTACTATCAATCTTCAACTATCTTACATCTATGGTGGAACACATTCTATCCATTTCTCCTTTCTCTGAAATCTCCATTCTAGGAGACATCAGTGTTCACCACAACCTTTGGCTCTCCTCTCCTTTCACTGATCCACCTAGTGAACAAGCCTACATCTTTTCTGTCCTTAATGACCTAGAGCAGCTTGTACAGCACCCTACCCGTATCCCAGACCGCCTTGGAGAGAGCACCAACATACTTGACCTCTTCCTTACGACTAATCCTTCTGCTTACACTGTTAATCTTTTCTCTTCGTTGAGCTCCTCCGATCACAACCTTATCACCTTAACCTGTCCTATTGCTCCAGTACGGCCTGTGGACCCTCCAAAGCATTGTCGCCTGTGGCACTCTGGAGCTGCGGAATGGGAGGCCCTCAGGCAATACTTCTTTGATTTTCCCCGGAATGATTATTGCTTCCATGGCTGGGAGCCATCTGGCTGTGCCTTGCACATTATGGAGGTTATTCTCCTGGGCATGGAAGCATACATTCCCTTCTCATATCCTTTGACTAATGCAAGAAAGCCTTGGTTTAATCACACTTGTTCTAATGGTGTCCACAACAAGGAGAGGGCCTATAAAAGGTACCGGAGCCAACTCACCCCTGAATCACATCATTTTTACGTTTCTGCCCGGAATCATGCTTAGTCTGTTCTTCGCTCTGCTAAAAATAATTTCATCCGTACTAAATGCTCTCAACTCTCCTTCTCAAATTCTTCCCGCTCCTTCTGGCACCTTGCCAAAAACCTTCCTAACAACTTTACCTCATCATCCTTCCCTCCTCTTTTCTACTCTGATGGTTCTGTAGCTATTTCTTCTACTGGTAAAGCAGATCTCTTCACTGAGACTTTCTCCTCCAATTCCACCTTAGACGATTTCGGTGCTGTTCCTCTATCACTTCCTCCCTCTTACTTCCTCATGGCTGACATCAAAATTTCTTCAGCTGATATATTTCCTGCCATCACAGGCCTCAATAATAACAAGGCATATGGGCCTGATGAAGTCCCTCCTGTTGTTCTCAAGAACTGTACTTCTGTGCTTACTCCCTGCCTAGGCAAACTCTTTCGTCTTTGTCTATCAACTTATACCTTTCCTTCTTGCTGGAAGTTTGCTCTCATTCAGCCAGTCCCAAAGAAGGGTAACCATTCCCAATCCTCTAACTATCGTCCAATTTGCTTTAACATCCTGTATCTCAAAAGTTTTCGAGTCAGTTCTTAAAAGAAAAATTTTAAAGCACCTTTCCTATCACAACCTTCTTTCTGATCATCAGTATGGGTTCTGTCAGGGACGCTCCACTGGCGATCTTCTCACCTACCTTTCAGACTCCTGGCCATCCTCCTTTCGGGACACTGGCAAAAGCTTTGCCATTGCACTTGACATCTCAAAGGCTTTCGATCGAGTCTGGCATAAATCTTTACTTTCCAAACTGTCCTCTTATGGTTTCTATCCTTCTATCTGTGCCTTCATGTCTAGCTTCCTTTCTGGTCGTTCTATAGTCGCTGTTATAGACAGCCATTGTTCTTCTCCTAGATCTATCAACAGTGGTATTCCTCAGGGCTCTGTCCTATCACCAACTCTCTTCCTTTTATTCATCCATGACCTTCGAAGTTGTACATCTAACCCTATCCACTCGTATACTGATGACTCCACCCTTCACCTTTCCATTCGGTTCCTGCAACATCCATCTCAACAGTTTCTTCAACAAGCAAGGGATGAGGCTGTGGCACACCTAATGTCTGACTTGGCTTATGTCTCTGACTAGGGTAAGAATAATCTTGTTATTTTTAATGCATCAAAGACTCAGTTCTTACACCTATCAACCCGACAAAAGCTTCCACAGGTATACCCACTAATGTTTAATATTATTCAACTTAATCCTGCATCATCCTTGAACATGCATGGCATGGGGTTTCGTTCACTCGGGACTTATCTTAAAAAGATCACATTACATCTCTTGTAAAATCTGCTTCCAAGAGATTAGGTGAGCTAAGCCGACTCCGTTCCTTCTTTACCCCTGCACAATTGTTGACTCTATACACGAGTTTCATCCGCCTCTGTGTGGAGCACAACTCGCATGTGTGGGGAGGTCCCCCACATACAGCTCTTCTCAATAGGGTGGAGGCAAAGGCTTTTCGTCTCATTAACTCTCCTCCTTTTACTGCCTCCTTTCAACCTCTGTCTCTTCGCTGCACTGTTGCATCTTTATCTCTTTTCTATCGCTACTTCAATGGTCACTGCTCCTCTGAACTGTCTGCTTGCATTCCTCCACCTCTACGACGGGAGCGTAGCACCCATCTAGCAACAACCTCTCATCCCTTTTCTCTCCAACTCTGTAATGCGGTAGTTAACCGTTACTCCCAGTCCTTCATTTATGCAACTGGTCAACTCTAGAACTGTCTCCCTCTGTCTGTATTTCCTGCTTCCTATGATCCCCAGTCTTTCAAACGCAGTGTGTCTAAGCATCTCGAAATAATCTGAACTTGAATTTGGCTCCTTCTTGTATTTTGTTTTCCTCTTGGAAGGGACGGTTATTGCGAGGTGGTCGCCTTTGGTTCCTTCTTCCTAGCATAAAAAAGAAAAAAA
>NC_136960.1:11303689-11313689 GCF_032717465.1 Coenobita brevimanus | reverse complement strand
CTTAGATGGATGTGGATGTGGATAGGAGAGCAGAAATTAATTATTTTTTTACCTCATTTTTTCTTTGTTTTCTCATAGAAATATAATTTTTATGGTAAATGTTACTGAGAAAAAGTTATTGGGAATTTATTTGGCTACATTTTGGTGCTTATAGAATTACTGTAGGTCAGTTAGGGCCGATTTTATGGAATGCAAAAGGAAATTATCTCACGCTTAAGCAAGGCTTGTAGCACACTGACTGGGGCAGTGGGGCAATGTTTGGTGTGGTGTGGGTTGAGCACGGCGAGGAATACAGGGGGACACAAGTAGTGCTTTATTCTCACCCAGAAATGGGCACAAAACCATTCTATTACCAACAAAACAAGGGCCATTTTGTTCTATGCAACTGGTGTCGAATGGTAACAAGCAGTTGAAATGGGCATAGATGCAGCCTACATCGAATGGTAACGAGTGGGTGCAATTTGCACCACACCCATAAACACCAAAGGGTTAAGGCATAATTTACATTCGGCTGATCTTTTTTACAACACCATAAGCAGGTACATTTATTCAGGATTACAGTGAAAAAAGATTACTATTATCGACGCATAAATAAGGATGTGAAGATAAATTGTTTATGAACTATCGAGTGTGTGGGAATAGTGTGGCGACAGAGGGGATCTCTCAGTGTGTGGCCTTGGGCACCGAGGCATGCCTCCCGAATGCTCGCCCGTGGTAGGACGCACCCTGCACTGAATGGTAACATAAGGGTTAATTGGACCCTCATATAGCTATGCGCTTCACTGGTTTGGAGGCTAAAAATTGGGGCATCATCACTAAGTCCAGGACTTAAAACTCCTACATTCTGAATATTCATCTCAGTACTGCTACCTTTAGATGCTTGGGATTCATCAAGATTCACCATACACTGTCCATTTTTGTCATGTGGTCTCTGTACACCAACCTAATGCTCAGCAGCACAGGATTTCTCTGCAGCCTCCATACTCCCATTAATTATCTTCAACTGGTCATCTACATGCTGACTACACTCTATCACAATTCCCTCACTAATTACTGTATCTTCAGCTGGTTGTTTAAATGCTGTCTTCACTGTCACGTTATTGCTCACCTCATGCTTCTGCTGCTGTAGTTCAGCATATACTTCCTCCTGGTGTTGCTTCTCCATCTTAATTTCCCCCATGAAAGCATCTAGCTGTCCTTGCATCCTCAGTTACAACTTTTTCGGTTGCTCCAGTAATGCTTCTTGAAGCCATTCTTATCACTCTTTCTGTTCTTCACTTTGTGCTTGTAGTTGTTCACTGAGTTCTTTCTGGCCTTCGGTTTGTGCTTGTGGTTGTTCACTGAGTTCTTTCTGGCCTTCAGTTTGTGCTTGTAGTTATTCACTGAGAAAATAAAAATAATGGAAAAACAAAGAAGGTGATAATACTA
The DNA here is from genome assembly GCF_032717465.1 of Coenobita brevimanus. Lineage (NCBI taxonomy): Eukaryota > Metazoa > Arthropoda > Malacostraca > Decapoda > Coenobitidae > Coenobita > Coenobita brevimanus. The sequence continues at coordinate 11,312,261 of NC_136960.1, read as the reverse complement.
TTGAGAATAAGAACATATTAGAAAGAGACAAATGCTAATTGAAGAAAATTTTAGAGGAGGGAAGAACAATTGAAATAGAAGAGGAAATTATTATATTGTATTTAAATAAGTTTGTAGAATGCATGGAGGAGAGCGAGGAGGTGGGCAAGCATGAAGGAGAAGTGGATGGAGATGGTGATAGGGTGGAGGAATGAAGAATACAAGGGAAAAAAACGTAGAAGATGGAGAAGAGAAATTGCATGTGAAAAACGGGAAGACTCAGGAGAGAGAAAGAAGAGGAAAAGATGTATGATCGCAACAGACAGAGAAGATTAGAGATAAAGTTAATAATGATGAATGATAATAACGAAGGCATGTAAAGGTGACGAATGAAGATAAAATAATAATAATGATAATAATAATAATAATAATAATAATATAAGATTTCTATCTATCTTTTGCCAGACGCCTTAATCCCATAAGGGGGGCCACACAAATCGCCTCCATGTCGCTTGGTTCCCCTCCATTTCACTGCCCTGTTCCCAGCTCACACACCCCTCCCTCATATACCCCTCCATTCCATCCCTCCGTCTCATCCTTGGTCTCCCCCTTCCTTTTCCCCCCTCCACCTCACTCACATACACTCTCCATGTTGGTCTCTCTCTCTCCATCCTCACTACATGGCCAAACTACCTCAGTGTGTTTCTCTTAACGCTTTCTATCACATCCACATCCACATCCACACCACAACGCTCCTTCACTTCTTCATTTATCAGTCGGTCTCTCCATGTACCTCCACATGCTCCCCTTAGATAGCTTATTTCCACTGCTCTCACTCTTGACTTGTGTCCTTCTAACGAGATCCAAGCTTCATTTCCACAGGTTAGAGTTGGTATCACAATACTGTCATGCAGCGAATTTTTTACTTCCCTGCTCACTTCCCTGTTCTTTATCGCTGCTTTCAAAGAACCAACAACTTTTTTTCTTTGTACTCTTCCAAGCACTTCACCCTCCAAACTTCCAACCTTACTCATCACACTACGCAAGTACTTAAAACACTCACATTTTCCATTTCCTCATCATCCAACCTTATTGTACATACAGTGACTTTATTTCTCTTGAAGACCATAACTTTACTCGTCCCTACATTCACCTATAGATTCCGTTTCTTCCACGCTGTCCCAGACTCATTCACCAAGCCTAGCAGTTTCCCTTCGTCTTTACATAACAATACAGTATCATCTGCAAACAACAGTACAGGGAGTTTCCAAACAATGCCCCCTCTCATAAGGATTGCTCCTACATCCACTGCCCTACCTTGTATCTCTTTTATAACCCCATCCACTTACAGATTCAACAACCATGGGGACATGACACATCCCTGTTTCAATCCAACGTTAAGACAGAAACATTCATTCAGTTCACTATCCACATACACTGCAGCCTTAGCACTTTCATTCATACTCTTCACGGCATTCAGTAACTTCCCATTTACTCCATATATTCTCTAATATTTACCACAGTCCTTGTCTGTGCACCCTGCTAGAAGCTTTCTCCAAATCCATGGTCGCTGTATACAGCTTCTTGCCCTACTCTAGAAACTTTTCCACTAAAGACCTAAGAATGAATATCTGATTTACATAACATCTTCCCTTCCTAAAACCTCTATGTTCTTCTCCAACTAATTCCTCTGTTATTTCCCTAACTCTGTCAGTAAGTATCCTACTTTTCTTTTCCTACTACACTGAGAAGGCAAATGCCCCTGTGATTACCACACATTTCTTTTTTCTCCTTTTCTTTTGGACAGGGGAATAATTATACCTGACTTCCAATCCTCCAGAACTCTGCCTTCCTCCCAGGCCAATCTGCATGTCTTTCATAGCCATTCTACTACTATCTCTCCCCCATGCATCATCACTTCACCACACACTCCATCAATTCCTGGGGCTTTCCCCATTTTTACTTACTTCATTGCTTCCACAACTTCTGTCCTACTGATTTCGTCCTCTCTTCTCACATCCCTCCTTCTTACAGCCTTTCCCCAGCCACTCATACTCGCATTACTTTTATTCTCTATGTTCAACAATTCCTTAAAGTTTTCTCTTCATCTGCTCACTTTTCTCCCTTCTCCACTAGCAATTTACCATGTTTATCTTTCGCTTCCTGATAAACTTCTTTATCACCCTATTTAACTCTCTTTACCTCCGTCCAGAACATTTTCTTACATTCTCTCCACTTTACACTTAAATTCCTTCCAAATTCCTCATCCACTCTCTTCATACTCTTTCTTACTAATCTTTTCACCTCTCTCTTCCTCTCTGCCTATAACTCTCTTTTCTCTCAGCTTCCTTCACGCTCCTGCTTCCCATCCACTAATTATATGCTTTCTTCTTTTGCACCACAGCATGTCTCACCTCTTCATTCCACCATGCTGTTCCTTGCACCCCCTTTCATCTTCTCTTCACCCCTCACACTGCCTCACATGCTGCACAGATTTCTTCTGTGTATATCTTGCACACACTTTCCACCTATCCCATCTGCTCCAAATCATATTTACCCAATCGCTTGTCAACCGCCATATTCTGCGCGTTTTCCATCCACTTGCAACCTCCTTACCCTCCCTACTGTGGACTACTTCCCCCTGTTCTTCCCTCCTTCTATTCCTCCATTGCATTTGAACATTTACTTTCACCACTTGCAGAAAGTCCACTCCCCCAACCTCTATATGCTCTTGCATCCAATACACACCTTCTCATTCTGTCATCAGCATACACATAATCAATCATTGCCTTCTGTTCATTCAGTTCACCACCCACCCTTCTCATCACCCGCCACGTATACCTTTGTATCATTTTGTGCCTAAAGAGGGCATTGGCTATCACCAACACTCTCCCCGCACAAATGTGCACTAGAGCACTGCCATTCTCATCCACTTCTGCGAGCTTACCCACTCACCAACTACTCCATCTACCTTCACATTCCCTACTTTTCCATTCATATCTCCAATCAAAAACACTCTCTCATTCTGTTCATACATTTCCATGCATGCCTCCACACTTGGCCAGAACTCTTCTTGCACTCTGCTTGCACAATCTTGCATTGGTGCATACATACACATAATCACCCACGTTTGCAATCCTCCTTTTAACCTAACCCACACATTCCTTGAGTCAGCTCATCCATACTCTCTTATATTCTCCTTCCATGTCTTGCACACAACAATACACACTCCTTCTTTTGCCCTCTCATTCTCTCCTACCACTACTTCTGCACATATACCCGATCCATACTCCCACTCTTTAACACTCTCATCTCACCATTTAGTGTCAGTTACTCCAAATATGTCCACTTTTACACCCTCAAGCACCTGGACAATATCTCTCTTTCACCTCATCATTCACACCTCTTACATTCCATGCCGCAATGCATAACATGTCCTTTGTTCGGTCCTTTGTAGTCACCTGTTTGTCAGTCCTGGTCCGAGGTTTCTTGTTTGTATTTTAAGTCAGTTGTTTTCCAGGGACGGTAACTAACCCTTCTCCAACCAACTTGTTGTCACGTAGGGAACACGTATTGGTTGGTTGTAAGGTTACCATTCAGCACTGTAAATGATTTCCTGGCTTAAGGAAGTCATTTGGCTTGCCACTCAGTGTAGAGCTACCCTAAAATAGAGTACTGCTGCAGTAAGTGGGTGGATGATGGGCACCCCCACCTACCACCACCAATAATAATAATAATAATAATAATATTATTATTATTATTATTATTATTATTATTATTTCTCCTATCTTTCCTGTCACTTATTCCTTTTCATTCCTTTACAGGTGGCTTTACATTGAGTGACAAGCCAATTGGTTTCCTGTAAGCCAAGAAATCATTTACAACGCTGGGCAGTAACCATATAACCAAACCATACGTGCTCCCTACGTGTCAACAAGTGGGTTGGTGGAGGGTTGGTGCCCCTCCCTGTAAAACAATTAACTCAGTGCCAAATGGCCACCCTTTGCGGGGTTATGGTGTCTGGCAATAGATAGATAGATAAATTATTATTATTATTATTATTATTATTATTATTATTATTATTATTATTATCATCATCATCATCATTATCATCATCATCATTGTCAAAGTCATTTATTCTATAATTTAAGCATTTTTTCCTCATCAGGAGCTGGGGACTCCAAGCTAAGCTATTCAATCCAGTCATTCAAGGCGAGTGACTAGTCGCTGGTCCCTGAATTGGTATTTTCCTAGTATTAAGCCCCGACTGCCTCTCGGTTGTCAGGCCAGAATAGTAAATGGTGCCTGGCCTACAAGAAACATGCTTGTCACTCAGTGCTGAGTTACCTGATGAAATGAAAACACGACACGAGATAAGTAGAAGGTGGACGTCCCCACTTGCCGTTATCATTGTTGTTCAGTAAGTCCTTTCTTTCCTGACGGGCAGACCCATCAACAGCAGGAAAGTAACCGATCCTGTAGGACCATCCCGTACGGTGAACCGATGCTCCCTTGTAGCTGACAGAGCCTCACAACATTTCTCCTTTCTCTGAAGTCTCCATTCTAAGTGATTTCAGTGTTCACCACCACCTTTGGCGCTCCTCTCCTTTCACTGATCCACCTGATGAACAAGCCTACATCTTTTCCATCCTTAATGACCTAGAGCAGCTTATACAGCACCCTACCCATATCCTTGACTGCCTTGGAGAGAGCTCCAACATGCTTGACCTCTTCCTTACGACTAATCCTTCTGCTTACACTGTTAATCTTTCCTCTCCTTTGGGCTCCTCCGATTGCAACCTTATTACCTTGACCTGTCCTATCGCTCCTGTATGGCCTGTGGACCCTCCAAAGAAACGTCGTCTGTGGCACTTTGGAGCTGCGGATTGGGAGGCCCTCAGACAGTACTTCTTTGATTTTCCCTGGAATGATTATTGCTTCCATGGCCGGGAGCCATCTGAGTGTGCTTTGCACATTACGGAGGTTATTCTCTGGGCATGGAAGCATACATTCCCTTCTCATATCCTTTGACTAATGCAAGAAAGCCTTGGTATAATCACGCTTGTTCTAATGCTGTCCACAACAAGGAGAGGGCCTATAAAAAGGTACCAGAACCAACCCACCCCTGAATCACATCTTGTTTATGTTTCTGCCTGGAATCTAGCTAAGTCTGTTTTTTGCTCTGCTAAAAATAATTTTATCTGTACTAAATGCTTTCTCCACCTCGAATTCTTCCTGCTCGAGCAATTTTGGCACCATGCCAAAAACCTTTCTAACAACTTTACCCCATCATCCCTCCCTCTTTTTTTCTACTCTGATGGCACTATAGCTATTTCTTCTGATAAAGCAGATCTCTTCACTCAGACTTCCTCCTCCAATTCCACCTTAGACGATTCCAGTGCTGTTCTTCCATCACTTCCCCCCTCTGACTTCCTTATCACTGACATTAATATTTCTTCAGCTAATGTATTTTCTGCCATCACTTGCCTTAATACTAAAAAGGCATATGGGCCTGATGGAGTCCCTCCTGTTGTCCTCAAGAACTGCTTCTATGCTTACACCCTGCCTAGGTAAATTCTTTCGCCTTTGTCTGTCAATTTGTACCTTTCCTTCTTGCTGGAAGTTTGCTCTCATTCAGCCAGTCCCAAAGAAGGGTGACCATTCCCAACCCTCCAACTATCGTCCAGTTGCTTTAACATCCTGTGTCTCAAAAGTTTTCAAGTCTGTTCTTAACAGAAAAATTTTAAAGCATCTCTCACATCGTAACCTTCTTTTTGATCGTCAGTATGGGTTCCGTCAGGGACACTCCACTGACGATCTTCTCACTTACCTTCTAGACTCCTGGCCATCCTCCTTCCGGGACTTTGGCAAAAGCTTTGCCATTGCGCTTGACATCTCAAAGGCTTTCGATTGAGTCTGGCATAATCTTTAATTTCCAAACTGCCCTATTACGGTGTCTATCCCTCTATCTGTGCCTTGATCTATAGCTTCCTTTCTGGTCGTTCTATAGCCGCTGTTGTAGATGGCCATGGTTCTTTTCCTAGATCTATCAACAGTGGTGTTCCTCAGGGCTCTGTCCTATCACCAGCTCTCTTCCTTTTATACATCAATGACTTTCTAAGCTGTACCTCTAACCCTATCCACTTGTATGCTGATGATTCTACCCTTCACTTTTCCATTCGGTTCCCGCAACGTCCATCTCAGCAGTTACTTTAGCAAACAAGGGATGAGGCTATGGTGCACCAAATGTCTGACTTGGCTCGTATCTCTGACTGGGGTAAAAATAATCTTGTTGTATTTAATGCAACAAAGACTCAGTTCTTACACCTATCAACCCAACAAAATCTTCCACAGGAGTATCCACTGATGTTTAATAATATCCAGCTTAATCCTGTATCATCCTTGAACATGCTTGGGGTTTCATTCACTTGGGAATTAGCTTGGAAATATCATATTGCATCTCTTGTAAAATCTGCTTCCAAGAGATTAGGTGTGCTAAGCCGACTCCGTTCCTTTTTACCCCCGCACGGTTGATCATACACGAGTTTTATTTGCCCCTGTGTGGAGTACAACTCTCATGTGTGGGGAGGCTCCCCACATACAGCTCTTCTCAATAGGGTGGATTCAAAGGCTTTACGTCTCATCAACTCTCCTCTACTTACTAGTTCCCTTCAACTTCTGTCTCTTAGCCACACTGTTGCATCTTTATCTCTTTTCTTTTGCTACTTCAGTGGTCACTACTCCTCTGAACTGTCTGCTTGCGTCCCTCCACCTCTAGCACCCGTCTAGCGACAAACTCTCATCCCTTTTCTTTCCAGCTACCTAATGCAAGAGTTAACAGCTACTCCCAGTCCTTCATTAATGCAACAGGTCAATTCTGGAGCTGTCTTCCTCTGTATTTCCTGCTTCCTATGGTCTCCAGTCTTTCAAGCGCAGTGTGTCCAGGCATCTCGAAATGAACGAATCTTGAATTTGGCTCTTTTTTTTTCTTTTCTTTTTTTCGGGAAGGAACGGTTTGCATGCTCCTGATCCTTGGTTCCTTCTTCCTTGGAAAAAAAGAAAAAAAAAAGCGTGGGGTGGAGTGTGGAGGTTTGGTTCCCAGATGAAAGCTGCATTTGCTTTTTTCCACCCGGTTAACAGGGGCACCACAGTAAGCTCCATATCACCCCGTTATAAGATCGTCAGAGTGTAATAGTAAGAAAAAGACGAGCAACAGCACCACCGACAGCAAAGAGAATAAGAAGAGTAATTAGAAGAATAGAAGTACTGGTAAGGAATATGTACAAGAGTATTATAGGCCTTCTGTTTTAAGAAGGCAGTTTGTGTAGGGCCTCCGAAGACCTCACACAGCTAGCTCAGATGCCACATCACCGGCGCCACACACGTGTAATTACACCTGCTCACCTCTCTCTCCCTCCCTCACTCTCCTATTTTACGTTAGTAACTACTTATAAATGAATTTTAAATACTCTGTATAGATGTAATAAAAAAAAAAGCTATAGAATAGTATAAATCCCACAAGACTTGTCAACGTTGCTTTTGCGACGTTGTCAAGTGCAGTGACACGTAGGATAGCCACGGGTCATACTCGGTCAGTCTCCCGCCATGGAAACTTGCCCATCAAAAGTCAAAACAAGAGAAAAAATAAAGAAAAGAAAATTAGAAATAGTTAACATAAATATGAGAGAGAGAGAGAGAGAGAGAGAGAGAGAGAGAGAGAGAGAGAGAGAGAGAGAGAGAGAGAGGAGCATGTGTGTGGCGGCGATGTGGCAGCTGAGCTAGGGGTGTGAGGTATTAGGCGGCCCCACCCAAACTGCCTTCATAAAATAGAAAACCGGGCAGTCAGGGCCCTAGTTTTAGGCTTGAATAAAGTCTATAGGAGTGAAACACCTCACTTCCAAAAAAATGTTTATTAAATGACGAGGGGACAGAGCTGCTCTAAAAAATGATTCTGTGCCTAAGAAACAAAGGAGGAGGAGGAAGAACAAGAAAAGAGAAAGAAGAAGAAGAAGAAGAAGAAGATGGAGAAGAAGAAAAGAGAAGAAAGAAGAAGATACAGCGAGGCAAGACAGGCAAGGCAGAGTCCCACTTTTCATGTGCAAAATGTTTGAGTTAAAACTTAACCCTTAAATCTTTGGACTCTGTTTACACTGCATTCGAGACTGACAGAAAACATACCGGTATATATTTGTATGCAATGAGATAAGCGTACACAGGAGCAATGTTTTGTGTGTGTGTGTGTGTGTGTGTGTGTGTGTGTGTGTGTGTGTGTGTGTGTGTGTGTGTGTGTGTGAGAGAGAGAGAGAGAGAGAGAGAGAGAGAGAGAGTTTGGTAAATGTGATTGTAAATGAATATTAATACAATAATCGATGTGATGAGAGAGAGAGAGAGAGAGAGAGAGAGAGAGAGAGAGAGAGAGAGAGAGAGAGAGAAGTAGAAAAAAAAATGAAAAGCAAGATGAAGAAGAAGAAGGAAATGAGCAGAAAGAAAATGATAAAATTAAATCATGTAACACGAGAGACAGGGAGAAGTGGGGAGAAGGAGACGGAGATGAAGCAACAGCAACCGACACGTTAGATGTAAAAAGAGCTTG
>NC_136960.1:11048689-11301189 GCF_032717465.1 Coenobita brevimanus | reverse complement strand
TAAAAAGTCATTTATTATTAGAAAAAAAAGAGATATTTATAACATTATATGGCCTTATTAGAGAATTAAATATATATATACTGTAAATAAACTTCATTTAGAAGTAGTAAATAGCTGACACGAGACAGGGAGGTGAACACGTTTGGCAGATGGGCGGCCGAGGAAAATCCCAAGAGGGACAACGCCTAAATGCGCTTCATAAAATAGACAGACCATAGTTGAACTTTGGCAGCCATTTTGTATGCCCTTGACCTTGGCCTGAGCGCCCACTCTCAAAACCGTCCAAGATTTTGGCCATATCTTGATACTCTGAAGATTTCATGTTGATAGCTCAAGCCATTCATGAAATATAATGGTGCTAAAGGCGGGCGCTAAAAACTAGTTGGCCTTTGACAGGCGTTTGGTGACCTTGACCTTGATCCTGAGTGCCCAATTCTAACTTGTCCAAGATTTTGGCCATATCTTGATATCATGAAGGTTTCATGTTCATAGCTCAAGCCGTTCATGAGGTAGAATGGGAACACACACACACACACACACACACACACACACACACACACACACACACACACACACACACACACACACAGAGTCAGGCAAAAATATTATCGCTCCACCTTGCTAAAAGGCTGGCGATAATAAGATACACGGAGGGGGAGAAAAGAAGAGAATATTAAAAGCGGAATATAATCAGGTGACGATAGCTCATACAAACAATATAAAAACATCATAATGATTGGATTTATTATCACTCGTATTTATAAGGCGGAGCGATAATCTTTTTACCTACTTCTGTATGTGTGTGTGTGTGTGTGTGTGTGTGTGTGTGTGTGTGTGTGTGTGTGTGTGTGTGTGTTCCCATCATATCTCATGAACGGCTTGAGCTATCAACATGAAACCTTCAGGGTATCAAGATATGGCCAAAATCTTGGCCGACTTCGATAATGGGCACTCAGGGTCAAGGTCAAGGTCACCAAAAAGGCTGCCAAAGGTCAACTAGTTTTTATCGCCGGTTTAGCACCATTATATCTCATGAATGGCCTGAGCTATCAATAGGGATCATTCAGGGTATCAAGATATGGCCAAAATCTTGGACTTGGCCAACAGCATATTCTGGCGGGCGATTAGCATTCGGCTCCCAAATGCTTTTCTTTCATTTAAGATGAAATTCTCTCTCTCTCTCTCTCTCTCTCTCTCTCTCTCTCTCTCTCTCTCTCTCTCTCTCTCAAGCATAATTGTGTAGCAGAAGCCCGAACAAGATAATATATTTCATTCATTCATTCATTCATTGCCAGACGCCATGTATCCCAAACGGGGTGGCCAAGGGCTTAGAGTTAATTGTTTTACAGGGAGGGGCACTAATCCTCCACCAACCCCACTTCATACGTAGGGATGCCAACAGCATCTGGTGTTCCCCGGCGGTCACTCATCCAAGTACTAACCAGACCCAACGATAATATATGACGCCATTATATTAGATAGATGATGGAGACATTATTTTTAATTTCTTCACTACAAGACTTCTCGTCTTAGTGTATGAAAAAATTATATGTTGACAGCAAGTTTAGGCAAAAAAGAAGACAAAGAACACGTCCAGTAGCCGCACTCATCCCAGTACATCGCAAAAGGTGTCCATTGTTTTTAACACCCTTCAAATACGCCTAACACACACACACACACACACACACACACACACACACACACACACACACACACACACACACACACACACACACACCGCTCACTGGCTCAGTGGTAACGCTCTCACTTAGCATCTGCTAAGATGGGGGTTCGTGCCCTGCTCGGGATGCAAAAATTTTCACTGACGAAGCGGGTGGTTACTGCCCCCTTGAGCAAGGGAATGGGTGTGTGCATGTGTGAAGGTCAAGGCTCTGCTCTTAGATCGGACTATATGAGCTCTCAGCTCTCTTCCGGTAGGGTACAATGCTGATGATCACAACCATCACGTGATCCTGGCTGACCCGGTGAATTACACACACACACACACACACACACACACACACACACACACACACACACACACACACACACACACACACCACAATCACTTTGGTCACACCAAGGAACACTTGAGACAAGTTGTAGTCACACCATCAATGCCCCCAAACCCTCTATACCCCACCCACGCACCCCAAGTGTTGCGCTTATAAAAAAAATCAACGGTTGGAGGTGAGTGAGTGAGTGAGTGACGCAGGGAGGGACACACTGCGGTAAAAATAGGTATGGGTGAATGGAGTTTTTTTTCCCCATAAGTCCTCTGGTACAAGAAATCGTTCCTAATCTGTATAAAATCGTTTGAGGGCAGAACGAATAAGCTTAACATAGACATTGCAGTGTCTGGTTTAAGAACGTTCTAAGGGTCTTCTCTTAGCCGAGTAAAATTATCTGTCGCCACCAAGAGTATAATACAAAAGAGCAGGGGAGTGCACAGGAACGCTGTTACTGACATTTTAAACAGCTGTGGTGGTGATGGTAGTTAGGATGAGAGCATTGGAACACGTTAGCTTATGACATTCTAGATAGCTGTGGTGGTGGTGGTGATATTAGTGGGGAGGAGAACATTGGAACCTGGTCGTTACTGACGTTCTAGATAGCTGTGGTGGAGGTGGTGGTGGTGGCCGTTGTAGTAGTATTAGTATTAGTAAGGATGAGAGCATTAACGCGGTTGCCAATGGCATTCTTGATAGCTGTGATGGTGGTAGTAGTTAGTATGAGAGCATGGGAACGCGATCATGATAAATACCTGTGGTGGTGGTGAGCGTGAGAGTAGAGGAACACCGTCGCAACTGATCTTAATATCTGTGATGGGGGTGGTGGTCAGTGGCGTACCCAGAAAGTTGAAAAGGGGGGGGCTTTTTTTTCTTCTTCTTATCTTCTAGCTGTGCAGCCCATGATTTTGGCGAGCGCAGTGAGCCCGTACAGCTGGGAGGTTGGGGGGTTCTGTAAGCCTCCCCCCCTCCCCAAGAAAATTTTGCATTTTGGCCAAGTTCATGATCATTTTGAGGCCATATGGAATAGGTATATGACATAAATATACAGTAGCATATTCTAAAGTCATTTTTAAGTACTCTGTGCCACTGAGTTATGACTCAGTCTCTCCAATAACCTTATACTACTAAAATTCAAACTCTCACATTTCACTCAAACAACTGTAATAAACTAAAAACAATAACATTTAAAAATTATGATAATTTAATCACTGATAATAAATCTCAATTACAAATAGTTAAACTTATATATATATATATATATATATATATATATATATATATATATCTATCTATCTATATACCTAGGCTGCTTCCCCCAAGGAAAGGGAGGTAGCCGAGACAGGACGACTCACTCTCCATTTACTCATCCATTCAAACACATTCATTCGCATCTTAGCCCCAAAGGGGAGAACGGACAGATCCTCACCGCATCACACCGCACAAGGGTCAACTGCGCAATGCAAGCAGTGACATCCACAGCAGGGCCCGACAGCAGAACTGGTTTACCCCTGCCACATCATAACAGACCCATCCCCTTACCCGCACCTGACCTGACTAGCTGATCAGACCAAATGCGGGAGAATATCCCCTCAGGGCTGCGTCATCACTTATTCATTCACAATTTCTCTCCATTTATTTCTGTCACGCACAGCCACTCTTCCTTGCTCAACAGACATCCCTCTCGCATCCAGCGCTCTCTTCACACTGTCCATCCATCCTATTCGTGGTCTTCCTCTCAGTCTTACACCTCTCACATCAGATCTAGTTATCTTTTTCACCAATCGCTCATTATCCATTCTCTCCATATGCCCAAACCATTGCAACACCCTCTGCTCAACTCTACCAGCCATCTCCCGAACAACTCCAGTTCTCCTTCGCACTTCATCATTTCGCACTCGATCCATACGCGTCACTCCACACATACTCCTCAGACATCTCATCTCCATTACATTACATATATATATATATATGGAGCCTCAGTGGTAGAGTGTGCGTTTTGCACGCTGGTGAGCGCGGGTTCGCCTCTCGCCAGACTTGTTAAAACTTCGAGAAGCGTTCACCAAGGCACTTGTTACTTTGGCGGACACAAGGGGTGCTGTGGTTGAACCAGTGTCGCATACTAGTATGCTTGCACCCAATCGGCTTAAGGCGGGCCGATTACATTTGGTTCACAGACTACACACACATCCAAAGCCACTACAACACTACAATCACACTCACAAGCACTTCTCACTCTGCATACAGTCTCTACCAGACAGCCTAAGCCACTGGGTAGAGATACATTGGCTGTATCGTCCCTGCTTCGGTAGGGATAGGCCGGTCCTGCAGTGGACCTCGACGGCTGATGATGATGATGATGATTTCTTATATATATATCTATATATATATCTATCTATCTATCTATCTATCTATCTCTCTATCTATCTATCTATATATATATATATATATATATATATATATATATATATATAGATAGATAGATATAGATATAGATATATAGATATATATATATATATATATATATATTTTTTTTTTGCGAAAGGGTACGCCACTGGTGGTGGTTGTGATGGTGGTTTCTTTAATAACATTTACGATAGTATTTGTAGTAGCAGTAGTAGTAGTAGTAGTAATAGTAGTAGTTTTATTATTATAATTAGTAGCAGTAGTAGTAGTAGTGGTAGTGGTAGTAGTAGTAGTCATGACAACAGAGGAACGTTGTTGCCCTTGACATTCTAGATAACTGTGATAGTGGTGGTGGTAGCAGTGAGCAATAATCGCTGCAATATTTGGGCAACCCAGATTTAAGCTTCATTTGTGTGTTCGTGAGCTGCCGAGAGCTTTGAAGTAGGAATTAGGTCGCTACTGACGTTCCAGACACCTGTGATGATGGTGATATTGGTGTGGTTTGGTGGCAGAGTTTAGTGGTGAAGGTGATGCGATCGGGTGATGATGATGTCGGCTTTGGTAATGTTAGTTGTAGTTTGATGGCTGTATTGTGATGTGTGGTGATGTGGTGGTACGATGGTGTGGCGTGGTTGTGGTGATGATGATAGTAATTTGGTGGCAGCGGTAGTTTGAAGGAAGTATTGTTATAGGGTAATGATGGTCATGTGGTCAAGTGTGGTGGTAGTGATGACGGTAGTTAGTGGTAGTTTAGCAGCAGTAGTGTCATAGGGTGGTGATGGTGATGGTGTGTGGTGTAGTGTGGTAAAGATTGGAGGTTTATATATATATATATATATATATATATATATATATATATATATATATATATATATATATACTGTATATATATATATATATATATATATATATATATATATATATATATATATATATATTATATATATATATATATATATATATATATATATATATATATATATATATATATATATATATATATATATATATATTTGTGTGTGTGTGTGTGTGTATACAAGTATGTATGTAAAATCATTCCATCATTATATGAGTGTGCATGTGAGGCAGGAAGATCCTTTAAGAGAAGAACTAAGTCCCTGCTGACGCTCCAAATAGCAACTGTACTGGTGTTAGTATGGCCTCTTGATAATGAAGCAGGAGATAGAGCCTCAGTACTTGGATGGCCAAGAGCTTATCTCCTTATACTGTATAAGCGTGGAGTGAGAGCTTCGAGTGAGGAATCAGGTATGGGATTCACAAACACATTTACTATCAGTCCCACCTTGTAGCTCAGGGCTTGTTTTACAGGAAGAACAATAGATGGGGCGTTCTCGGCTTCTTGTCCTTCCTGCGAGCATTAAATTATCAGAGTTACGGCAGGGAGGTTATCGTAAGTTTGTGAATCCCTCTCTAGGTCGCTACTGACATTGCAGATACCCGTGAAAGAGATAGCAGTGTTGTTAGTATGACTCTCTCCTGGCAGCGATGGAGGCATGTAAGTCGTGATATTTGGATAGTCAGGTTAATGTATCTCGCAGCATTGTAATATCGTGCTTGTCAGACGGCCAGAGCTATGAGAGAGGAACCAGATAGCGATTGTTATTTTAATTAGCAGCTGCAGAAGAGGCACTGTTGTCAGTGTGTCCTTCCTTTGATAATGACAGGAACGTGAGCCGAGATATCTGAATAGTCAGGTATATGTGATTCTCTCTGTATTCTCTCCTCTTTAAATTGACCTCAAAGTGCCAACTCTTAGTGCTGAAATAGTGCTGTAGCGGGAAATTAACCGTAGAATATGATGCTAGTCACGAAACATGGCTGTGGAAAGGTTGTAGAGCCGTAGTATGATCTTAGAGTGCCCGTGCTATGATAAACTGCAAAAGGACGGAAATCTCTTGAGCATCGCTTTACTCGTAGTTTCAGGGTAAGAGGCAGATCGCTATTGACGTTCCAGATAGCAGCAGCAGAGGCGGTAGTATTGTCAGTATGGCTTTCTTTTACTGATGAGAGCGGAGACTGGGCCGTGATGTTTGGATAGACAAGTAAGGCTAATGACATGCAGCATCAGGCAGGGAGATCCAAATAGGACGCACGTGCCAAGGAAGAGAACCAACCCACACAGCCTGGCGGTAATAATGACCCGTGTGATTGCTGGCGGTGATCCTTCAACACCCGCCCAGCCGTCATCAGCCCTGGCCTATCTGGGGGGGTCATCATCCCAGAAGAGCCTTTTTCTTGCTCTCTCAAGCTAAGATGACCCTGGTGGTTTTCGAGGTGACTGTGGTTTTGTTCGTGTGGGCTTCTTTTTCATTGGTTTATTTTCTTGGTGGATCTTGCCTTTTTCTGATCTTCTCGTCTCCTACATCATCTCCATTTCTTTTCCACCACTTCTTCCTAGGGCTCTCTCTTGCTCAGACGCTCATGATGGTTTTGGTAAGAAGTAGATTAATAGACAGAGATAAAGGGAGAGAATGTGTGTGTGTGTGTGTGTGTGTGTGTGTGTGTGTGTGTGAGAGAGAGAGAGAGAGAGAGAGAGAGAGAGAGAGAGAGAGAGAGAGAGAAAGGGAGAGAGAGAGATAGGTAGGGGTATATATATATATATATATATATATATATATATATATATATATATGCAAATACACCAGTCCTGTATGAGAGCCCTAGCATGCGTTCATTAGGGACGGTGGGTGTTAGCGCCGAAGTGGTGACATGCAGAGGTGTATGGTATGTAGGAGGACTGCTGGGCCTTGATAGCAGGCTGTGAAGCCTATGCCCAGAGTCGGAAACAAATATATATATATATATATATATATATATATATATATATATATATATATTATATATATATATATATATATATTATTTACGGAACAGAGAAAGATAACGTACACTTTAAGTGAGAATACGAAGAGTCACTACTGTCCCGTAAAGTTCCAGGTTCAAAACAAAAGAGTTAGGTAAAATTACAAGTTAAAGTTTAATGCACAACCTAACAACAAAACATTCAGAACTCATAAGGATAATGTAATGGCAAATAAACAGGTTAAATATATGGTTAACTGCAATAGCCTCTATTAACACGAAATTAGCAAGAATAAATTTATCTAAGTCAGCCCTGATAAAATGAGATACCAGATAATACTCAGTGAATGCCAGATAAATTATTACAGATACAAAATAATATTAATACTGATGGACATAAAGATCCCTACATGAATTACAAAAACTTCACTAGGCCTACAAATTAAACTCATGCTATACAGTACAAGAAAAAAAATACAACAGTTATACTCAAATTACACACAGCTGCTAGATGTTTGGAGATTTCTTGAGCACTCACAATAATAATATCTGTACAGGGGAGGACAGAGATGTGAACAAAATGAGGAGCAGATCTAAGTGGCAATGATGCAGAGACTGAGCTCATTATATAGGGGCCAGCAGAGCCTGATACAACTTGTAAGCAGGACGCGCAAATGAAGCCATGGGGACAAAGAGCTGATAATCCCGCTCTAAGCAACAGAGAAAACGACTTACTCTACTATAACGGTAGAAGGGGGGAACTGAGGCAGAACACGCTCGTGATCAAACATGCAGCATACTGAGCGTTAAAATTACACAAAGGATGATGAAATCATAGGCTATGTAACACCTCCCCACAAAGAAAAAAGAAATTTACAAAGGAAATTTCTTATTACTCTAAAACAATCTGTACATGGCATTACAGAACATGCAAAAGTCCCTCCTAATTTCACAAAACATGAGATCTCCCTAGCACGTTCAGTCATAGGTACTTGCCAGTATCCCTTTAACAAATCAAACTTACTTATGTACCTAGCCTTTCCGATCTTGTCTATGCAATCTTCCACACGAGGAGAGGAGTAAGTGTCTGTTTTAGTTATCTGATTAACACGTCTGTAGTCAATGCAAAGCCGCTGTGACCCACCTGGCTTAGGGACCAGAGTGACAGGAGAACTCCACTCGCTCTGACAGGGCTCAATCATCTTGTGGTCCAACAGGTAGCCAAGCTCCTTCTGGATGAGAGGAACTTTCACTGGGTTCACACGGTAAGAAGGCAATTTAATTGGCTTTGCGTCTCCAACATCGACATCATGCATCAACACAGTGGTTCTTCCTGGAGTAGCACGGAACACTTGCGGGTACTCCTGCAGTAATGCCGAAAACTCCTGCCTTTCCTTGGGTGGTAGATGAGAAAGCTTAGTCTGGAGATCATTCACGATATCAGGATTCTTCCCCAAACTATCACTCAGGCTCATGCTGCATGGGAGAACTTCACTTGTAGACTCGGGTGGAACAGCTACAGTGCAGACTGGATTATTTTCGTCCCGCCTGTGATATAACTTTAGCATGTTGATGTGACATAGTTGCTTGCTCTTTCTACGATCTGGTGTGGCGATGACATAGTTGACATCACTGAGTTTCTTCTCCACGAAATAAGGACCACTAAACTTGGCTTGAAGAGGTTGCCCATGAACTGGTAGCAGAATCAAAACCTGATCTCCTGGCTGAAAGTGGCGTAACCTGGACTTCTTATCATACCAAGTCTTCATCTTTTCCTGAGCAGCTCCTAAATTCTCTCTCGCCAGCTGTAAAGCAGTGGACAGCCGTTCTTTGAAATTCATCACATACTCCAGCAGGTTGACGTCATCTTCCTCCGACAGCCAGCATTCCTTGAGTAGCTTAAGGGGTCCTCTTACTTCATGGCCAAACAGTAGTTCAAAAGGTGAGAAGCCCAGTGATTCATTTGGAGATCCTCTTGCAGCAAACACAACGAATGGAAGACCTTTATCCCAGTCTTTCTGATGTTCCAAACAGTATTTCTTGAGCATCGATTTGAGTGTTTGATGATATCTCTCCAACGCTCCTTGGGTCTGGGGATGGTAAGCTGAAGACGTGATCTGGGTGATGCCCAACTCTTTCAGAGACTGCTTGAAAACGTTTGACATGAAATTACTTCCCCGGTCTGACTGTACCTCCTTAGGCAGACCAAACTTTGTGAAGAACCCTAGCATTTCCTTAACCACGTTCTTTGCTGAGATGTTTCTAAGTGGAGTGGCTTCAGGATAACGAGTAGCCATATCAATCATGGTCAACACATAAGAAAATCCTGAAGAAGTCTTAGGAAGAGGGCCCACAATATCCACCAACACACGGGTGAAAAGGCGCCTCAAAAGGAGGAATGGGAACTAGAGGTGCAACCTTTTCGGTCTGATTACACTTCCCCACAACTTGACAGGTGTGACAAGACTTACAATACCAGGAAACATCCCTGAAGATACCTGGCCAGTAGAAGTGTTTCAAAATGCGTGCCACAGTCTTCCTCACTCCAAGGTGTCCTGCCAAACTGGAATCATGAGCCACTCTAATGATATCCTGCCTACAAACACGAGGGATGACAACTTGATGTACAACCTCCCATTCACAGTCGGCTGATGCTGTTGGGGGTCTCCACTTCCTCATAAGTACTCCTGACTTTACATAATAACAAGTAGAAGCACCGGCTGACTCTTCTTCACTGTCAGCAGAGTTAGCTAGACCTTTCAACTCAGGGTCAGCAACCTGCAACTCAACCAACTCCCGACGAGACAAATCATCAACACCACGGGGCACCGCCCCATCTGGTGAGTGGTCCAAATTAGCAAGAAAAGTGTCAGCTAGGATAACATCATCATCATCATTATCCTCTAAATCACCAGTAACTTTAGACTTAGCCCTAGTGACAGCACATGCAGGGAACACATCAGGGACATCACAATCCCGGGACACAGCCACTGGCTCACTAGACAACTGAGGAGCTGGACACACTTGACTTCCACCAATATCATTTCCAAGTAAGAAAGTTACACCTGACATTGGGAGTGTCTCAACCAACCCAACCATAACGGAACCATTAACAAAACCAGACTCTAAATTCACTCTGCACAGAGGGACAGAGAAGTAATTATTCCCTACACCTTGTAAGATTACAGTTTCATCAGAGGAATTAACATTAGAGCCTAGAACACTGGTCAGCATAAGGGATTGGCAAGCACCTGTATCACGATATATTTTAACTGATTTCCTGTCATTACTGTCCAGAGGACTGACAAAACCATCAGACAGAAATTAGCACATGAACTCTTGAGAGTGTCACCCACGTTACTGCTCAAGAGGAGCTCCATCATGAGAATTTAAGTTACCCCTCAAAGCAGGTTCAGTTAACTCAGTTAAAGAATTCTGGGAACTCTCAAGAGTGGACACTAGACCAATTGACTGAATATTTAAAGACTCCTTTTTGTTCACATCACGCTGTCTCCTGAAACATCTCTCCGTAGTATGACCAAGCTTACTACAATAAGTACATTTAATTTCTGAAATCTAGAGGTGAAGCTGGTATTTACTTCCTGAGAAACATCATCCTTATTCTCTTTCCTGTTACCTGTACTCTGAGTAGAGGCAACGTACTTACTCTCAGCTTTCCCTTTTTCTCTAGAATATCTCTTGTGAGTGAGAACATACTCATCAGCTAAAACTGCAGCATCAGACAAATTATCTATTCTTTTCTCATCAAGATATAGGCTTACATCTTTACTAATACACCTTTTGAAATCCTCCAGCAAAATCATCTGCTTAAATTTACCAAAATCAGAATCCACATTCTTAGAATTTAACCACTGCTCCAACAAATCTTCTTTGATTTTTGCATACTCAACATGGGATTGCTTATCTTGCTTGTAAGTTGTCCTAAATTTTACTCTATAGGCTTCAGGAACAAGCTCATAGGCCTTAAGAATCAAGCTCTTAACTACATCATAATTATCAGACTGATCCTGAGGCAAAGATGCATAAGTTACTTGAGCTTTACCGGTGAGAACAGTTTGAAGGAGTACTGGCCAATACTCCTTAGGCCAATTAAAACCTGTAGCTACCCTCTCAAACAACTGAAAATACTTTGTTAAATCAGATTCATTAAAAGGAGGGACAAGTTTAACATTTTTAGCCACATCAAAATCATCAGAGCAAGATGATCCAGTTCCACCTTGTTTCATGCGATACTCCTATGGGTCTGCCTGAATCCTGGCAAGTTCAATTTGTGCCTGAGCCTGTACCTGTGCCTCTTCAATACGAGCATTTGCCTCCTTAACATCAGCCTCCTTAGCACGTGCTTGAAATTCAGCTTCCTTCACACGAGCCTCCTGCAGGGCTAGCTGTAACTTAGCTAATTCAATCTGCGTTTGCTCATTTGGAGGAGTTACATTAAACAAGCTTTTATTAATCATGCCAACAATTTGATCTTTAGAATGATGAGAGTGAACTGCAATTCCCAATTGTTGAGCAACAAGCTTAAGTTCATTCTTTGTTCTGTTTTCTATATCACACACTGTTTGCACATTTGACAAAAAATCTTTGGCTTCATCAAGTGTAGAAATAGTAGCCATCATGAATATATCACAGTCACAAAATATCAAACAATATCCTTATGATAATATCCTGAATATCCTGATATGAGGTCGCCAAATTTATGTTACGGAACAGAGAAAGATAACGTACACTTTAAGTGAGAATACGAGGAGTCACTACTGTCCCGTAAAGTTCCAGGTTCAAAACAAAAGAGTTAGGTAAAATTACAAGTTAAAGTTTAATGCACAAACTAACAACAAAACATTCAGAACTCATAAGGATAATGTAATGGCAAATAAACAGGTTAAATATATGGTTAACTGCAATAGCCTCTATTAACACGAAATTAGCAAGAATAAATTTATCTAAGTCAGCCCTGATAAAATGAGATACCAGATAATACTCAGTGAATGCCAGATAAATTATTACAGATACAAAATAATATTAAAACTGATGGACATAAAGATCCCTACATGAATTACAAAAACTTCACTAGGCCTACAAATTAAACTCATGCTATACAGTACAAGAAAAAAAATACAACAGTTATACTCAAATTACACACAGCTGCTAGATGTTTGGAGATTTCTTGAGCACTCACAATAATAATATCTGTACAGGGGAGGACAGAGATGTGAACAAAATGAGGAGCAGATCTAAGTGGCAATGATGCAGAGACTGAGCTCATTATATAGGGGCCAGCAGAGCCTGATACAACTTGTAAGCAGGACGCGCAAATGAAGCCATGGGGACAAAGAGCTGATAATCCCGCTCTAAGCAACAGAGAGAACGACTTACTCTACTATAACGGTAGAAGGGGGAACTGAGGCAGAACACGCTCGTGATCAAACATGCAGCATACTGAGCGTTAAAATTACACAAAGCATGATGAAATCATAGGCTATGTAACATATATATATATATATATATATATATATATATATATATATATATATATATATATATATATATATATATATATATATATATATATATATATATATATATATATATATATATATATATATATATATATATCATCTCATCTTATCAGTCGTTGAGTATCCACTGCAGGACCGGCCTATCCCGACCGAAATGAGGACGATACAGCCAATGTATCTCTACCAAGTGGCTTAGGCTGTCTAGTAGAGACTGTATGTAGGGTGAAAAGTGCTTGTAAGTGTAACTGTAGTGTTGGAGAGGCTTTGGATGGGTGTGTAGTCTGTGAACCAAGTGTAATCGGCCCACGCAAGCCGACTGGGTGCAAGCATTATTTATAGTATGCGACACTGGTTCAACCACAGCACCCCTTGTGTCCGCCAATGCAGTACGTGGCCCGCAGAACACTCCCAAGGTTTATTACCCTGCCGGGGTACGACCCGCGTTCTTCAGTATACGAACATGCACACTTTACCACTGTACCATAGAGGCTCCATATCATCATCATCATCATCATCAGCCGTTTGAGTATCCACTGCAGGACCTGCCTATCCCGGCCGAAGTCGGGACGATACAGCCAATGTATCTCTACCAAGTGGATTAGGCTGTCTGGTAGAGATTGTATGTAGGGTGAGAAGTGCTTGTAAGTGTAATTGTTGTGTTTGAGTGACTTTGGATGTATGTGTATTCTGTGAACCAAGTGTAATCGGCCCGCACAAGCTGACTGGGTGCAAGCATACTTTATAGTATGCGACACTGGTTCAACCACAGCACCTCTTATGTCCTCCAAGCAGTATGTGGTCAGAAGAACGCTCCCAAAGTTTATTACCCTGGCGGGGCGCTAACTCCCGTTCTTCAGTGTACGAAAACACACTTTACCACTGTACCACAGAGGCTCCAGAGGCCCCACATTTATATATTTATCTATATATATATATATATATATATATATATATATATATATATATATAGATATATATATATATAGATATATATATTTGAGATGTGGCAGCACCAAGATGTTGGCCGATACCGATACCTATACCCACTTTTCAGTTGATACTTATACTGATATTCCGATACTAACAAATGGCCGATACTTTGCCGATACCGATACATTTTTATTTTGATTTGATTTATTTAATGCCGGTAAGGTGAGTGTTGTTAATGCAGGAGCAATATGGTATTCGATAAATAATATTATTATATGATAATTTTACATCATACATGTAATTATAATGCAATATAATATAATGTCATAACCATCTGTTTATCAGTGTCTTTGAAACATGAGTGTCTTGAATCACTTAATAAAGCAGAAAAGTATCGGAGTATCGGCCATATTTTTACCATGCCGATACCGATACCGATACTATCGGCACATCCCTAATATATATATATATATATATATATATATATATATATATATATATATATATATATATATATATATATATATATATATATATATATATATATATATATATATATATATATATATATATATATGTATATTGTTATGGAACAGAGAGAGATAAAGAACACTTCAAGTGAGAATACTAAAATAACTACTGTCCCACAACGTTCCAGGTTCAAAACAAAACATTTAGGTAAAATTACAAGTTAAAGTTTAATAATCAAACTAACAACTAAACATTCAGGACTCATAAGGATAATGTAATGGCAAAAATAGGTCAAATATATGGTTAACTGCAATAGCCACTATTAACACGAATTTAGCAAGAACAAATTTATCTAAGTCAGCCCTGATAAATGAGAGAACCGAATAATGCTCAGTTAAAGTAAGATATAATATTATTATGGATACAAAATATTATTAACTCTGGCTGACAATATGATCTTTACATGAATCACAAAGACCCCACCAGGCCTACGAATCAACGCCCCAGGCTACACAGTACAAGAAAAATCGTAACAACACTTATACTCACATTATACAGCAGCTAGATGATTGGAGACTTCCTGAGCACTCGCAAAAATAATAATACACTATACAGGGGAGGACAGAGATGTGAACAAAATGAGGAGTAGATCTAAGTGGCAATTAATGCAGAGACTGAGCTCATTATATAGGGGACGGCAGAGCTTGATACAACTTGTAAGAAGGACGCGCAAATGAAGCCATAGGGGACAAAGAGTTCACAATCCTGCTCTGAACAACAGAAAGAACGACTTACTCTACTATAAGGGGGAGAAGGGAGGAGTGAGGTAGAACACGCAAGCCTGGTCACCATGGAAGCCACGAGGCGAATCGTGATCAAACATGCAGCATACTGTACGTTAGAATTATACAAAGGATGATGAAATCATAGGCTATGTAACACCTCCCCACAAAGAAAAAGAAATTTACAAAGGAAATTTCTTATTACTCTAAAACAATCTGTCTAAAGTCTAGATAAGCAATCTGCAATAACATTTTCTTTCCCCTTGACATGTTGTATGTCTAATAAATACTCCTGAAGAAGTAGACTCCATCTTGTCAATCTCTGATTTTTATCTTTAAACTTACTAAGGAATTTCAGTGGGTTATGATCGGTATAAATGGCTATGGGGTCAAAACCAGAAAACAAATAAAATGAAAAATGCTGTAAACTCAAAATCAAGGCCAAAAGCTCTTTCTCAATAGTTGAGTAGTTCTTTTGAGGTGGAGTGAACTTCTGACTGTAATAAGATACAGGGTGTTCAATACCCTGATCATCCTCTTGCAGCAAAACAGCCCCAGCTCCTGTATCACTTGCGTCAACAGCCATCTTAAAAGGCTTAGCAAAATTTGGAGTAGCGAGCACTGGCTGGCTTAATAGGATAGCTTTAAGTTTACTGAAGGAGGATTCACAGTTATCGGTGCAGACAAATTTAACTCCCTTTTTCAGTAGGTCTGTAAGTGGTGATACAAGAATAGAAAAGTTAAGAACAAATCTCCTGTAATAACCTACCATTCCCAAAAATCTTTGTAGCTCTTTCCTACTATTAGGTCTGGGAAGATCACTTATAACCTGAACTTTAGCTCCTGGTGGTGCAACATGTCCATCACCAATTACGTACCCAAGGTACTGAACTTTAGCTTGACCAAACTCACACTTTGATAAATTAGCTACAAGATTAGCCTGAACCAAACGCTCAAGAAATTTACTGACATGGCATAGGTGATCTTTCCAGTTGTCACTGAAGATTAAGATTAATACATCATCAATATATACAACACACCCTGCCAAACCCTCTGTTACAACATTCATGAGCTTCTGAAAAGTGGCTGGTGCATTCTTCATACCATATGGCATTACAGAACATGCAAAAGTTTTTCCTAGTGTTACAAAACATGAGATCTCCTTAGCACGTTCAGTCATAGGTACTTGCCAGTATCCCTTTAACAAATCACTCTTACTTATGTACCTAGCCTTTCCGATCTTGTCTATGCAATCTTCCACGCGAGGGAGAGGGTAAGTGTCTGTTTTGGTTATCTGATTAACACGTCTGTAGTCGATGCAAAGCCGCTGTGACCCACCTGGCTTAGGGACTAGAGTGACAGGAGAACTCCACTCGCTCTGACAGGGCTCAATCATCTTGTGGTCCAACAGGTAGCCAAGCTCCTTCTGGATGAGAGGAACTTTCACTGGGTTCACACGGTAAGGAGGCACTTTAATTGGGTTTGCGTCTCCAACATCGACATGATGCATCAACACAGTGGTTCTTCCTGGAGTGGCACGGAACACTTGCGGGTACTCCTGCAGTATTGCCGAAAACTCCTGCCTTTCCTCGGGAGGTAGATGATAAAGCTTAGTCTGGAGATCATTCATGATATCAGGATTCTTCCCCAAACTATCACTCAGGCTCATACTGCATGGGAGAACTTCACTTGCAGACTCGGGTGGAAGAGCTACAGTGCAGACTGGGTTATTTTCGTCCCGCCTGTGATATAACTTTAGCATGTTGATGTGACAAAGTTGCTTATTCTTTCTACGATCTGGTGTGGCGATGACATAGTTGACATCACTGAGTTTCTTCTCCACGAAATAAGGACCACTAATCTTGGCTTGAAGAGGTTGCCCATGCACTGGTAGCAGAATCAAAACCTGATCTCCTGGCTGAAAGTGGCGCAACCTGGACTTCTTATCATACCAAGTCTTCATCTTCTCCTGAGCAGCTCCTAAATTCTCTCTCGCCAGCTGTAAAGCAGTGGACAGCCGTTCTTTGAACTTCATCACATAGTCCAGAAGGTTGACGTCATCTTCCTCCGACAGCAAGCATTCCTTGAGTAGCTTAAGGGGTCCTCTTACTTCATGGCCAAACAGTAGTTCGAAGGGTGAGTAGCCCAGTGATTCATTTGGAGATTCTCTTGCGGCAAATACAACGAATGGAAGACCTTTATCCCAGTCTTTCTGATGTTCCAAACAGTATTTCCTGAACATCGATTTGAGTGTTTGATGATATCTCTCCAACGTTCCTTGGGTCTGGGGATGGTAAGCTGAAGACGTGATCTGGGTGATGCCCAACTCTTTCAGAGACTGCTTGAAAACATTTGACATGAAATTACTTCCCCGGTCTGACTGTACCTCCTTGGGCAGACCAAACTTGGTGAAGAACCCTAGCATTTCCTTAACCACGTTCTTTGCTGAGATATTTCTATGTGGAACGGCTTCAGGATAACGAGTAGCCATATCAATCAGGGTCAACACATAAGAAAATCCTAAAGAAGAGGGCCCACAATATCCACCAACACACGGGTGAATGGCGCCTCAAAAGGAGGAATGGGAACTAGAGGTGCAACCTTTTCGGTCTGATTACACTTCCCCGCAACTTGACAGGTGTGACAAGACTTACAATACCAGGAAACATCTCTGAAGATACCTGGCCAGTAGAAGTGTTTCAAAATGCGTGCCACAGTCTTCCTCACTCCAAGGTGTCCTGCCAAACTGGAATCATGAGCCACTCTAGTGATATCCTGATTACAAACACGAGGGATGACAACTTGATGTACAACCTCCCATTCACAGTCGGCTGATGCTGTTGGGGGTCTCCACTTTCTCATAAGTACTCCTGACTTTATATAATAACAAGTAGAAGCACCGGCTGACTCTTCCTCACTGCAAGCAGAGTTAGCTAGACCTTTCAACTCAGGGTCAGCAACCTGCAACTCAACCAACTCTTGACGAGACAAATTATCAACACTACGGGGTATTGCCTCATCTGGTGAGTGGTCCAAATTAGCAAGAAAAGTGTCAGCTAGGATAACATCATCATCATCATCATTATCCTCTAAGTCACCAATAACTTTAGACTTAGCCCTAGTGACAGCACATGCAGAGAACACATCAGGGATATCACAATCCTGGGTCGCAATCACTGGTTCACTAGACAACTGAGGAGCTGGACACACTTGACTTCCACCAATATCATTTCCAAGTAAGAAAGTTACACCTGACATTGGGAGTGTCTCAACCAACCCAACCATAACGGAACCATTAACAAAACCAGACTCTAAATTCACTCTGCACAGAGGGACAGAGAAGTAATTATTCCCTACACCTTGTAAGATTACAGTTTCATCAGAGGAATTAACATTAGAGCCTAGAACACTGGTCAGCATAAGGGATAGGCAAGCACCTGTATCACGATATATTTTAACTGATTTCCTGTCATTACTGTCCAGAGGACTGACAAAACCATCAGACAGGAAATTAGCACATGAACTCTTGAGAGTGTCACCCACGTTACTGCTCAAAAGAGGAGCTTCATCATGAGAATTTAATTTACCCCTCAAAGCAGGTTCAGTTAACTCGGTTAAAGAATTCTGGGAACTCTCAAGGGTGGACTCTAGACCAATTGACTGAATATTTAAAGACTCCTTTTTGTTCACATCACGCTGTCTCCTGAAACATTTCTCCGTAGTATGACCAAGGTTACTACAATAAGTACATTTACTTTTCTGAAATCTAGAGGTGGAGCTGGTATTTACTTCCTGAGAAACATCATCTTTATTCTCTTTCCTGTTACCTGTACTCTGAGTAGAGGCAACGTACTTACTCTCAGCTTTCCTTTTTTCTTTAGAATATCTCTTGTGAGTTAGAACATATTCATCAGCTAAAACTGCAGCATCAGACAAATTATCTATTCTTTTCTCATCAAGATATAGGCTTACATCTTTATTAATACACCTTTTGAAGTCCTCCAGCAAAATCATCTGCTTAAATTTATCAAAATCAGAATTTACATTTTTAGAATTTAACAACTGTTCTAACAGATCTCCTTTGATTTTTCGATACTCAACATGGGATTGCTTATCTTGCTTATAAGTTGTCCTAAATTTTACTCTATAGGCTTCAGAAACAAGCTCATAGGCCTTAAGAATCAAGCTCTTAACTACATCATAATTATCAGATTGATCCTGAGGCAAAGATGCATAAGTTACTTGAGCTTTACCGGTGAGAACACTCTGAAGGAGTACTGGCCAATACTTTTTGGGCCAATTAAAACCTGTAGCTACCCTCTCAAACAACTGAAAATACTTTGTTAAATCAGATTCATTAAAAGGAGGGACAAGTTTAACATTTTTAGCCACATCAAAATCATCAGAGCTAGATGATCCAGTTCCACCTTGTTTCATGCGATACTCATGGTCTGCCTGAATCCTAGCAAGTTCAATTTGTGCCTGAGCCTGTGCCTGTGCCTCCTGAATACGAGCCTGAGACTCAGCCTCCTTAGCCTCAGCCTCCTTAGCACAAGCCTGAAACTCAGCCTCCTTAGCACGAGCCTCCTGCAGGGCTAGCTGTAACATAGCTATTTCATTCTGCGTTTGCTCATCTGGAGGAGTTACATTAAACAAGCTTTTATTAATCATGTCAACAATTTGATCTTTAGAATGATGAGAGCGAACAGCAATTCCCAATTGTTGAGCAACAAGCTTAAGTTCATTCTTTGTTCTGTTTTCTACATCACACACTGTTTGCACATTTGACAAAAAATCTTTGGCTTCATCAAGAGTAGTAATGGTAGACATCATGAATAAATCACAGTCACAAAATATCAAGCAATATCCTTATGATAATATCCTGAATATCCTGATAAGAGGTCGCCAAATTTATGTTACGGAACAAAGAGAGATAATGAACACTTCAAGTGAGAATACTAAAATCACTACTGTCCCACAACGTTCCAGGTTCAAAACAAAAGACTTAGGTAAAATTACAAGTTAAAGTTTAATGCTCAAACTAACAACTAAACATTCAGGACTCATAAGGATAATGTAATGGCAAAAACAGGTTAAATATATGGTTAACTGCAATAGCCTCTATTAACACGAATTTAGCAAGAACAAATTTATCTAAGTCAGCCCTGATAAATGAGAGAACCGAATAATGCTCAGTTAAAGTAAGATATAATATTATTACGGATACAAACTATTATTAATTCTGGCTGACAATATGAACTTTACATGAATCACAGAGACCCCACCAGGCCTACAAATCAACACCCCGGGCTACACAGTACAAGGAAAATGGTAAAAACACTTATACTCAAATTATACAGCAGCTAGATGATTGGAGACTTCCTGAGCACTCACAAAAATAATAATACACTATACAGAGGAGGACAGAGATGTGAACAAAATGAGGAGTAGATCTAAGTGGCAATTAATGCAGAGACTGAGCTCATTCTATAGGGGCCGGCAGAGCTTGATACAACTTGTAAAAAGGACGCGCAAATGAAGCCATAGGGGACAAAGAGGTGACAATCCTGCTCTGAACAAGAGAAAGAACGACATACTCTACTATAAGGGGGAGAAGGGGGGAGTGAGGTAGAACACGCAAGCCTGGTCACAATGGAAGCCACGAGGCGAATCGTGATCAAACATGCAGCATACTGTACGTTAGAATTATACAAAGGATGATGAAATCATAGGCTATGGAACAATATATATATATATATATATATATATATATATATATATATATATATATATATGAGAGAGAGAGAGAGAGAGAGTTGAAATTCTGCTGGTTTGATTTATGCTGTGCCACGGAGGGATGGAAGTGATAATGCGTAAAGAAGAGAGAGAAAAAGGATGAGGAAGAGGAGAAGGAGTAGAAAGAGGAGGAGGAGGAGAAGGAGGAGGATGAGAAAGAGGCTTTAAGAACAAGGTGAAGAGTGGTGAGAATGAGATAGGGAGAGGCAGAAAGGAGAGAGAGAGAGAGAGAGAGAGAGAGAGAGAGATGATAAGGAAATAATTTAGCGAGGAATGCAGAGATGAGGGACGTAGAGAAATATGAGACAAATGAGGAAACCAATGAATGGAAAAGAAACGGATAAGATGACGAGAAACAGAACAGCTGAAATGTAGATGGAGATGGAGACAGAGAAAAATAAGTAAGAGAGATAAAGGAGATAGAGAAGAAGTGAGAAGACTGGAGGAAAGAGAGGAGAGCTGAAGAGGAGGAGGAAGGAGGAAGAGGAACAGAAGCAGGGAAAGAAGAGGAGGAGTACGAAGAAGAGAGTCTTTTTTTTTTTTTCACTAAGAACCAACAACACTCGTAATGAAACGAGTCCACCAAATGTATTCCTTAGGAGACGTCATTGAGCCACCAAGGAGGCCCACCCAGTCTCCTACCCCTCCCCATTGCCTGTCTGGGAACTGGAGATTTTGGCTTTGGGGCCTGGGATCCGGGCTAAGCATTCTTTATCAATATATGTCCAAGTTCTGATCTTCTGTGGCCAGTTGGCGTTAAAGTTTGTGTGTGTGTGTGTGTGTGTGTGTGTGTGTGTGTGTGTGTGTGTGTGTGTGTGCCTCTAGATTTGTCCCCATAATAACAGGGTCGATAGTATTAATAACACTTGTAAGCTAACGTAATATAGATGAATAAAAAAAACATGCCTGATCTGAAACAGAATGCTAGATTTGTCCCCGCCATGAGGATTAGTGGTCCTAGTTTTAACATCCCCAGCTTCCTATACATACACTTTTGACTGAATAAAATCGTCTGGCGTTAACCGGAATGAAATACGAGGGACGGGGCTGCCATGGAAGGGTTAACATGTCCTCGGAGTTAAGATAAAATTTAGGAGTTTATGCAGAAAAGTAGAAGTGGATGAATTTAATGACTCTCGTTGGGTTGAGATAAGACTAATGAGTGTCTGCAGGGAAGGTAAGTGTCAGATGATATCCTGGATTGTTGATGAGTCAGGAAGTTTAAGAATGGTGGACTGGGATAGAGTGAATTAAAGAGTTGCTGTTGAGTACAAATGAAATTGAGGAATATATGCATGAACTAGTATGGATTGATGGACTGCATTAGATTCAGGATAAATTAAGAGTAGAATGCAGGGGACGAAAAATAGGACTGATATGGATGATAGATGAGTCATGATAAGAGTAAAGAGTATCTGGAAAATTGAACAGGAGGATGGAACGAAAGAATTCATTGGGGCCACACAAGGTTGACAAGGATATGTGAAGATAGAATATGGAATGAAGGACTATATTTACCCAGGACAAAGTTAAGTAATACCATGATATGTAGGAAAATACAGGATGGAAATAAAGATGGAAATAAGGTAGTTAGGTCAAGATAAAATTGAAGATTTTGCATAGTGATGGAGCGGGGAAGACCGAAGAACTGCAGCTGAGTCGAGATAAGATTAATGAGTGCTTGCAAGAAAGGTGGAGTGCAAGATGAAATACTGGAGAAAACATTTGCATAAAATATTGAGAAGGAAGGGAGAGATGGTAGTGTGGGACTAATGAGAAGGAAAAGGACTGCAGTTGGGTATAGATAGGACAGAATATATGCATAAAAATAGAATGGTATGGATAGAATTGCTGCAAATGACTAACAATGGACGTGAAGAGTATGAAAGCAGGAAGGATGAACGATGAATGGGATGAATGTAAAGCTGCAGCAGTGAATGAAAAAGAATGATGAATTTAAGCATGAGAGATGAATGAGAAGGAATAAAAGACTGCATTTCAGATAAGATAAACGTAATCCATTAATTTAGGATACCCAGACGTTGCAGTGATGTTGCAAGATGTGGTAGAGACGATGTTGTTGGTAATGAAGGCACACTTGCTTGAAACATGTGATCGATTCTGCATGTTGGGCGGACCCCTGAGCCTCGCTTCCTCTTGACAGTCACATGTTTGGAGGAAGTGTGGCCGGACCCTTAGTGGTAATAATGATGCAGAGGTGATTGCAGTAGTTTAATAGTTGGCAAGTGAAAACCAGTTGCTGAAGCTTTTTAATATGCGTACCCTGCAGTGTAAGATATATCCTCGCGTAATAGAAAAGACATACATATTATACTCAGGTTAGTTGGCGGAAATAAAAACACAACTAAGCAAGAAAGCTGGTAACTCTAGGTAACTCCCGACTCGCAACGACGAAAGTCCAGCAGTAACTCACTAAAATTCGTTCCAGTAACTCACTAAAATTCGTTCACCTTAATCTGGCTTTTATTTTCGTCCTTTTACGGCTTATTTCACGTACCTCAGTGTCAGAAACAGACGGCAACACGGCTATACATTATTTCCATAGCACTTTTTTGTGACTAGCATCATATTCTACTGTTTATCTGGTGTTGCAACCGAGCAATCAAGATGAAGAGGTGGCAATTTTAGGCCATGTAAAAGTGAAAAGAATATAGAATTAATTTCGCTATAATTTCCGGAATGCAAGTTATTATAGGAGATGGAGGGAGGTGGAGGGGTGACGAATTGGACTTATGAGGTGAGAGATTGAACGTCAGAAAAGAATCCTCCCCCAGGTCTGTGAGTTAGTACCCAGTAGTGGGGAGAGAGAGAGAGAGAGAGAGAGAGAGAGAGCTCATTCATGCCAGCAAAACTGCATTGATAGATTCTGTATTTTATAACTAACGTGGTGCCTCACCCACTCCATCTCAGCATTCCTAGCGACGCCCACCACTCCCAAATTCACGCCCACAACGCCCAAAGCTCGCCCTTGAAGTTTAAATCCCGTCCACTCACGTCCATCCATAAAGCCTCTATCATCATTGCAACTGGTTGACTCTCTCTCTCTCTCTCTCTCTCTCTCTCTCTCTCTCTCTCTCTCTCTACCTGTATATACTGTACATATACTGCATATATATATATATAGATAGATAGATAGATAGATAGATATATATATATATATATATATATATCTATCTATCTATCTATATACCTAGGCTGCTTCCCCCAAGGAAAGGGAGGTAGCCGAGACAGGACGACTCACTCTCCATTTACTCATCCATTCAAACACATTCATTTGCATCTTAGCCCCAAAGGGGAGAACGGACAGATCCTCACCGCACCACACCGCACAAGGGTCAACTGGGCAATGCAATCAGTGACATCCGCAGCAGGGCCCGACAGCAGAACTGGTTTACCCCTGCCACATCATAACAGACCCATCCCCTTACCTGCACCTGACCTGACTAGCTGATCAGACCAAATGCAGGAGAATATCCCCTCAGGGCTGCGTCATCACTTATTCATTCACAATTTCTCTCCATTTATTTCTGTCACGCACAGCCACTCTTCCTTGCTCAACAGACATCCCTCTCGCATCCAGCGCTCCCTTCACACTGTCCATCCATCCTATTCGTGGTCTTCCTCTCAGCCTTACACCTCTCACATCAGATCTAGTTATCTTTTTCACCAATCGCTCATTATCCATTCTCTCCATATGTCCAAACCATTGCAACACCCTCTGCTCAACTCTACCAGCCATCTCCCGAACAACTCCAGTTCTCCTTCGCACTTCATCATATATATATATATATATATATATATATATATATATATATATATATATATATATATATATATATATATATATGCATCAATCATTAATCGTTTAATCCTGTGTTGCCCCATGAGAAGCGTAGGAGCCCAGGGCTAGGGAAGTTGGTCCTGACATAAATGATGAGAGGGGCCAACCTCAATCATCCCTAAGTGGCATTACGTGATCAATAAACCCCAGCCGCCCCTTGGATATAAACCTGTACAGGCTCAAACTGATTGGAGCGCCTTAATTATCCACCAATTTACATACTATATATATATATATATATATATATATATATATATATATATATATATATATATATATATATATATAATCCAATCCTACATTGCTCCATGTGGAGCGTAGGAGCCCAGGGCTAGGCAGTTGGTTCCGACATTTAAGATGAGAATGACCAGCCTCACTCATCCCTGAGTGGCATTACACGAGCAATCAACCTCAAACACCCCTTGGATATAAACCTTCACCGGCTCAATCCGATTGGAGCAAAATAATTGCCCACTAAACCACCAGGCGCCAAAATTTGGTTATTTGGTTACCACCCAGCGTAGTGAATGGTTTCCTGGTGTACAGGAAACAATTTGGCTTGTCACTCAGTGTAGAGTCACCCACAGGCAGAAGGAAGAGGAAAGAATGAAGGAAAGAAAGACAGAAGAGGGAATGTAAAGTTGCTCATATATATATATATATATATATATATATATTTCAACGTTTCTGGTGAGGTAGTTGAATAATAACAGAAGAATAATTGAGCTAAAATGTTTACTTTCTCACATTTTCACACTCACGTTTTTCCTCTGGATGTGCATATAGCGAGGCGCCGTAGCATTTATCTCACGCGCAGTCTCCCGACTTGCTGTGTCAACAGACAACGTCGGTAAATGCCTGGCTATTGATCAAATGATTAAACCCAGAAATGGGCCGACTACTCTTGCTGATTTCACCCCCTGAACATTGAAACAACGTTCATGTAAAATTTTGAGCATAATATCCAATATTTAATCGTTAGAATTCATGAAAGACAACAGTGTTACAACAGGAAATCTTTTTTTAATCCATTTCATAGTGGAGCATATCAGTTGAAGTCCTCGGTATATTCCCTTTTAAAGCTGGGATTCAAAGGGGTTTCTTTGGTTTCATGAGTAAATATATAGCTAAAAACAATATTTATTGAATGTATCTACTACCAGCTGAAAGAATATCTTCTGTTCTCACATAGAAAAGTTATTAGCTTTTGAAAACAGTCACGGTTGGGCCGGGTCGTGCAGGGCCGCTCATTTCTCAGCTGAACGTAGAGTAAGCATCGCTTCGCCACACTTGCGCTCTCGTTATCAAGCTATACATATCTGTATCTAGCTATATATATTTATGTCTATCTATGTATCTATCTGTGGCCAATCTATTTGTGTACCTGTTTATCTGTCTTTATATCATGTGTCTATATCATCCAATCTGTCTGTCTACCTGTATAAACATGTATAATAATGTTATTTACGGTACGCCTTGAACGAGTGTCGATTGTATATATATTGTTGTATATCAAATATAAGCTACTAAATGCCATCGAAAATATTAAGCCACAATAACTACACAGCAAGTAGGCAGAGTGGATTTCCCCCTTGTTTGCATCCACTTCTGTTGGGTGACTCCAATCCATATTACTGGGTGGAGGGAGGGGGGAGTAGTGGAAAAGGGGGAAGGGGAGGAGAGGAAAGGAGAGGGGGAGAAAGGAGCGGGGAGAAAAACAACAGGTGCGCCGCTTACCACATTCATTATGAAGACCTCTTTATTTACTATTGCATGCACCACATGACTTTACTCAGCCTAGGGAAATTTAATTCTTACTCCATGAGTTAATAGAGCTGTATAAAACTTCACATGTCGGGACATCACTACAGTTCAACTCAGGCTTACTTCAAACTATTTTATTTAGATCCGAGGAAGAGTCATAGGCGTCAGGCAGCTAATATTGCCAACATTTGCTTTGTCACGGTAGGAAAAGCTATATAATTTTAATCCAGCTGACACCAATCTGTTTTATTTAATTGACAGTTGTTATTGGTGTACCTTAACCCCGGTTTTTCTGTCTAATTATCCCCGTCGACCACAGGTAAACGATTGCTTCTGTTGGTCCGTAATACAAATACAGTACAGTATATACACCGTGTAGGGATCCGGCTCCCCCTTATGGTAGACAGCGCCTCACCACGGTCTATCCAAGGTTCTTCCCACGGCGGGGTGCAGGGAAATATGGGGAAGTTTGGCTCCTGAGTGGATGCCGCAGTTGCTTCATCCAGGGTATACAGCGCCATCAAACCTAGGCTCCCAGTCAGTGCCTTAAGTTAACAGTGTGTTATATGAGTGTAAATCTTTTCCCCCTGGGTATATATATATATATATATATATATATATATATATATATATATATATATATATATATATATATATGTGTGTGTGTGTGTGTGTGTGTGTGTGTGTGTGTGTGTGTGTGTGTGTGTGTGTGTGTGAGGTTAGTTTGAATTAGGTAGGTAGATAAGGTTAGGATGAATTTAGCTTAATTTATATTTGACAAAGTGAGGCTGTGATTTGCTATGTTAGGTTAGCTGCGTACGATGAGGTTAATGGAGTATGATTAGGAATTATTAGGCTGGTTGAATTCGGCTTTTTATGCATATTTTTTTCTGATAGTTTTTACATTTTATTTTCCTGTTTTATCCACTCTTCCATTCCGCTATAATTCATGGACGGTAACTTGGCTCAGATTTTCTTCCTTTTGCAGCTTATTTCACGTAGCTTAGTAGCAGAACAAGGCAGTGTTGTGAACCTACCTCCTTTAGTTTCCTCGTGACATGCATCGTATTCTAGTATTAATCCTTTGCTACAACTCAGCATTCAAGACTGAGAGATGGCAGTTATCGGCCAAGTTACTGGGACGGGAGTGTAGGTCTTAAGAATATGGTCATTGAATATCATGTGGCCTAATGTAGTTGAGGGGCTGCCTGCTGTTTCAGTGGACGCGGGTTCGAATCCCGACTGGGGCAGGAAACTGTTAAATGATATGAATTTCGTTAAAATTAAACCTGACCGATCCATTATCAAACCCGCCGGCAAGTCTTAAAAGCACCCCCTCTAATACCACAACACCAGCCCTGTGTGAGACACTTGCAGCATATATTCAGTATGGATGGTGGGTTTTAGCGCCGAAGCTGTGACATGTGGAGGCGAATTGTGTTTAGGAGGACTGCTGGGCGATAGGGAACGGGCTATAAATCCTATGCCCAGAGTCGGACATATATGAAAAAAAGTTCTGATTGTTTCAAGTCTCTCCTTGTGCTTATTAAGAGATATTCCCCTTCCCATTCTTCTTAAATACTCTGTCCATGCCTCGTCTTTATTGTTAGGGTTGGAAAAGAATAGGCTTTTGTTTTGTCCCTTATTCGGATCACCGATTTTTGCAGTCGAAAGGTGACTCACAGACGTTCATGTTGATTTTCCATTGTCATCACCACTGTCATCTTCATCGTCTTCGTCATCACCATCATCATCGTTATCATTATCATTATCGTCGTCGTCATCCCAACCCTAATTCCCGTCTAAGAGATGGAGTGAGGTGGGACCCGAACGAAGAAGAAAAAGGAGGAGGAGGAGGAGGAGGAGGAGGATCACATAGGATTACATAGGAAAGCAAACAGCAACAGACCTTATGGTCCTTTCGAGGCTGCTTGTTACAGGGAAAACTACGACTACAAGATCTAACTCTACACGCTGAAAGATAAGGATAGTAAAGCAAGAAGGTTCCCCCCCACCACCAAACCCTCCAGGAAAAAGTGAGAGTAAAACGCCATGCAGCATGGAAAAACTGACATGGAAATTTCATAGGAAAAACTGGAAAGGAAAAGTCACATTCTATAATACTTTGTCTATAAGCTACCCGACTGAGTAACCTGAAAGGGAAAGTAATCAAATCAACTAATAGTTACGGCATGACATTATAAATCGGTACATTGAGTTTATGGGAAGTCTGTGGACATAACGTGGAAACTACACACTGCACAGTGTGGATGTTTAGGGGTGGTGCGGCAGCCTTGCCTGGCGCTTTCGAGATAGGCAGCAGTCAATCAGGCCCTAGCTCCGTTCAATCCACTGAGACAAGGAACTCTCCCATGTGGGACGAGTACACAATTTTCCTCCTGAAGCAGTGACCCCTGGTACATTAAAAAATCCCGATGGTGGTCACTTGACTAACAGGGACCCTCAGTGATCCACAGCCCATCACAGATCGAAAGTGAGAGTGGTGACCATTAACTCAGGGTTATCTGTGCAGATCCTGATCTGTGCTTATATTGCTTTCTTTGCATTGGGGAGATTAAAATATATACGAGGGGTGTCTTAGATAAAAGGGGGCTGCACAGTGTACAGTGTGGATGTGCAATGCACAGAGTGGATGTTTAGGGGTGGTGCGGCAGCCTTGCCTGGCGCTTTTTAGGTAGGCAGCAGTCAATCAGGCCCTAGCTCCGTTCACTTCACTGAGACAAGGAACTCTCCCATGTGGGACAAGTACAAAAGTTT
This sequence comes from Coenobita brevimanus, assembly GCF_032717465.1. Lineage (NCBI taxonomy): Eukaryota > Metazoa > Arthropoda > Malacostraca > Decapoda > Coenobitidae > Coenobita > Coenobita brevimanus. Next base: position 11,272,028 of record NC_136960.1, on the reverse strand, counting down.
CATCCTGATGCAGTGACCCCTAGTACGTTAAAAAAATCCCGATGGTGGTCACTTGACTAACAGGGACCCTCAGTGATCCACAGCCCATCACAAGTCGAAAGTAATAGTAGTGACCGTTAACTCAGGGTTATCTGTGCAGATCCTAATCTGTGCTTATATTACTTTATTTGCATCGAACATATTGAAAAATGTATAATGACGTGACGCAACACTATGTACGGGTACGTTGTTTACAGGGTGTCTTGTAGACAAAAGGGGAATGAACTTACAGGAGGGGGAGGAGGAGGAGGAGGAAAAGAAGGAGGAGGAGGAGGAGGAGGAGGAGGAAGAAGAAAGCTTATGTAGAACTATAATAATTGGTTCACACGATCATTCACATTATCATCTTTGAATTCATGGCTCCACCCCATAAAAAATGATCTGTATTTATATCTACAGTCTCTCTCTCTCTCTCTCTCTCTCTCTCTCTCTCTCTCTCTCTCTCTCTCTCTCTCTCTCTCTCTTCATTTTGGCTGTGTCTTTGTGTATACATGCCTATCTTTTTCTGTTTGTCTATCTGTTTACATGTCTGTCTATCTATCTGTGTCTGTCAGTCTGTCTGTCTGCCTGTCTTTATCTCTTCTCATCTATAAGTTAAGTTGTTTGTGTGTCGGTCTATACACATATACTTACCTATTTCTCTGTCTGTTTGTCTGTCAATCTGATTACATGTCAATCTATCTACCTATCTTATCTACCAGTCTGTCTGTTTGTTTCTTAATCTATCTCGCTATCTGTCTGTCTATCCATCCATCCATCCAACTGTCCAACCATCTCACCATAAATTAATAGAGATGGTTTGTAAATCAAACACACAATACACTTTATTTATAAGAAATTTTTATTTACATTATGAAAACACAAGCGGAAGCGTGGTTTAGCAATCATTTTCTGTATACAGAATAGATGAACACAATAAAGGGGGACTGATATGTAGAATTCATTATATATCGCATACCCGTTACTTAATCAAAGATGTTATACAATCCTGTGATACTGTACAATCGCGGGCATAAATATTGATACACTTTTTACTCGAACACTTGGCCAGTTTAGAAATTTGGGCAACATGGAAGTTGCACATGGTGACAGTGATGATTATCGTATTAACAACATAAATTGTCTTTTAAAAAGAGAAATATCGTGTGAAAAACGTTGACATAAATATCTTGTACTTCCTGAGCAATGCTATGCTTCGTTTTAGCCGTTAAAAAATAATGGGCAACATCTCAGACACTGAGTGTGAAGAGATCGACGGTCTTTGATATTGGACTTTAAGGCAAAATAAAGCGTATCGTTGTTCAGCAAATACAGTACTTCCTGTTATGCCAAGGTTATTTTCGCACGATATTATTCTGATTTAAACGCAATTTGTGTTAATATTACGAAAATGATCATTGTCGACATTTTAACTGCCTTGTAGCCGCAGACTCGCAAGTGAGCAATTATGGAACGCTTACATAGCGTTCTGGAAAGCTTGTGGATTCTGGAGATCATATTGCTGGGTTTCAGATTTCATTGCACACTCTTTCGTTATTTATCGTTTGTAAGTGGAATGATATTTTTGCTCGTGACTGTACAAATGTAGTTTTCTGTTGTCATCATAATTCTCACAATTCTATCACTCTGAACGTCATTACAGGTCTTATAGGTACTACAAAAAAAAAAAAAATGTTTTACGCCAGGTATCCCCGAAGGGCTAAGGCGTTGCCCTTGGGTAGAGGACTTTTGGATTGAAGCGTGTGGCATTTTATGACCGGATGCCCTTCCTGATGTCTACCAATGACACTTGGGTGGATTCGATCCTCCGACCCTTCGGTCAGAGTGGAGCGTTCTAACCCACTGAGCCAAGGCTGCTACTTATAGGTACTACAAACTCATATATAAATCAAGGCATGTCTCATGCTCAATCATGCAAATGCTTATTATACTGTACTATACACATGCACATAATTATACATTTTGTAATTTTGTACATGTGTAGTCTTCCAAAATTTTCGTTACTTCAACCTTCACAAAGACCACATTAGAGATACAGCACATACAGTATATGTTTATCCATGTGAAAATACAACACATATATGCCTACCCATATCAAAATGCAACACGCATACCGGCATGCCTAGCTATGTCAAAATACGACACACACACACACACACACACACACACACACACACACACACATTGTTACGGAACAGAGAAAGATAATGTACACTCCAAGTGAGAATACTAAAAAATCATTACTGTCCCGTAAAGTTCCAGGTTCAAAACAAAAGAGTTAGGTAAAATTACAAGTTAAAGTTTAATGCTCAAACTAACAACAAAACATTCAGGACTCATAAGGATAATGTAATGGCAAAAAACAGGTTAAATATATGGTTAACTGCAATAGCCTCTATTAACACGAAATTAGCAAGAGTAAATTTATCTAAGTCAGCCCTGATAAAATGAAAATACACTGGGTAATGCTCAGTTAATGCAAGATAAATTATTACAGATACAAAATAATATCAAAACTGGCTGACAAAATGAATCCCACACAAATTACAAAAAACCTCACTTGGCCCCCAAATCAACACCTTATGCTATACAGTACAAAGAAAAAATGCAGCAACAGTCATACTCAAATTACACAGCTGCTAGATGGTTGGAGACCTCCGGAGCACTCACAACAGTAATAACGGTACAGGGGAGGACAGAGATGTGAACAAAATGAGGAGCAGATCTAAGTGGCAGTGATGCAGAGACTGAGCTCATTATATAGGGGCCAGCAGAGCTTGATACAACTTGTAAGAAGGACGCGCAAATGAAGCCACGGGGACAAAGAGTTGACAATCCCGCTCTGAACAACAGAAAGGACGACTTACTCTACTATAACGGTAGAAGGGGGGGGGGACTGAGGCAGAACACGCTCGTGATCAAACAGGCAGCACACAGTACGTTAGAATTATACAAAGGATGATGAAATCATAGGCTATGTAACACCTCCCCACAAAGAAAAAGAAATTTACAAAGGAAATTTCTTATTACTCTAAAACAATCTGTCTAAAGTCTAGATAAGCAATCTGCAATAACATTTTCTTTCCCCTTGACATGTTGTATGTCTAATGAATACTCCTGAAGAAGTAGACTCCATCTTGTCAATCTCTGATTTTTATCTTTAAACTTACTAAGGAATTTCAGTGGGTTATGATCGGTATAAATGACTATGGGGTCAAAACCAGAACACAAATAAAATGAAAAATGCTGTAAACCCAAAATCAAGGCCAAAAGCTCTTTCTCAATAGTTGAGTAGTTCTTTTGAGGTGGAGTGAACTTCTTACTGTAATAAGATACAGGATGTTCAATACCCTGATCATCCTCTTGCAGCAAAACAGCCCCAGCTCCTGTATCACTTGCATCAACAGACATCTTAAAAGGCTTAGCAAAATTTGGAGTAGCGAGCACTGGCTGACTTAATAGAATAGTTTTAAGTTTGTTGAAAGAGGATTCACAGTTATCGGTCCAGACAAATTTAACTCCCTTTTTCAGTAGGTCTGTAAGTGGTGATACAAGAATAGAAAAGTTAAGAACAAATCTCCGGTAATAACCTACCATTCCCAAAAATCTTTGTAGCTCTTTCCTACTTTTAGGTCTGGGAAGATCACTTATAACCTGAACCTTAGCTCCTGGTGGTGCAACATGTCCATCACCAATTACATACCCAAGGTACTGAACTTTAGCTTGACCAAACTCACACTTTGATAAATTAGCTACAAGATTAGCCTGAACTAAACGGTCAAGAAATTTACTGACATGGCATAGGTGATCTTTCCAGCTGTCACTGAAGATTAACACATCATCAGTATAAACAACACACCCTGCCAAACCCTCTGTTACAACATTCATGAGCTTCTGAAATGTGGCTGGTGCATTCTTCATACCATATGGCATTACCGAACATGCAAAAGTCTTTCCTAGTGTTACAAAACATGAGATCTCCGAAGCACGTTCAGTCATAGGTACTTGCCAGTATCCCTTTAACAAATCACTCTTACTTATGTACCTAGCCTTTCCGATCTTGTCTATACAATCTTCCACGCGAGGGAGAGGGTAAGTGTCTGTTTTAGTTATCTGATTAACACGTCTGTAGTCAATGCAAAGCCGCTGTGACCCACCAGGCTTAGGGACTAGAGTGACAGGAGAACTCCACTCGCTCTGACAGGGCTCAATCATCTTGTAGTCCAACAGGTAGCCAAGCTCTTTTTGGATGAGTGGAACTTTCACTGGGTTCACACAGTAAGGAGGCAATTTAATCGGCTTTGCGTCTCCAACATGGACATGATGCATCAACACAGTGGTTCTTCCTGGAGTGGCACGGAACACTTGCGGGTACTCCTGCAGTAATGCCGAAAACTCCTGCCTTTCCTCGGGAGCTAGATGAGAAAGCTTAGTCTGGAGATCATTCATGATATCAGGATTCTTCCCCAAACTATCACTCAGGCTCATACTGCATGGGAGAGCTTCACTTGCAGACTCGGGTGGAACAGCTACAGTGCAGACTGGATTATTTTCATCCCGCCTGTGATATAACTTTAGCATGTTGATATGACATAGTTGCTTGCTCTTTCTACGATCTGGTGTGGTGATGACATAGTTGACATCACTGAGTTTCTTCTCCACGAAATAAGGACCACTAAACTTGGCTTGAAGAGGTTGCCCATGCACTGGTAGCAGAATCAAAACCTGATCTGGCTGAAAGTGGCGTAACCTGGACTTCTTATCATACCAAGTTTTCATCTTCTCCTGAGCAGCTCCTAAATTCTCTCTCGCCAGCTGTAAAGCAGTGAACAGCCGTTCTTTGAACTTCATCACATACTCCAGCAGGTTGACGTCATCTTTCTCCTACAGCCAGCATTCCTTGAGTAACTTAAGGGGTCCTCTTACTTCATGGCCAAACAGTAGTTCAAAAGGTGAGAAGCCCAATGATTCATTTGGAGATTCTCTTGCGGCAAACACAACGAATGGAAGACCTTTATCCCAGTCTTTCTGATGTTCCAAACAGTATTTCTTGAGCATCGATTTGAGTGTTTGATGATATCTCTCCAACGCTCCTTGGGTCTGGGGATGGTAAGCTGAAGACGTGATCTGGGTGATGCCCAACTCTTTCAGAGACTGCTTGAAAACATTTGACATGAAATTACTTCCCCGGTCTGACTGTACCTCCTTGGGCAGACCAAACTTGGTGAAGAACCCTAGCATTTCCTTAACCACGTTCTTTGCTGAGGTATTTCTAAGTGGAATGGCTTCAGGATAACGAGTAGCCATATCAATCAGGGTCAACACATAAGAAAATCCTGAAGAAGTCACACACGGGCGAAAGGCGCCTCAAAAGGAGGAATGGGAACTAGAGGTGCAACCCTTTCGGTCTGATTACACTTCCCCGCAACTTGACAGGTGTGACAAGACTTACAATACCAGGAAACATCCCTGAAGATACCTGGCCAGTAGAAGTGTTTCAAAATGCGTCCCACAGTCTTCCTCACTCCAAGGTGTCCTGCCAAACTGGAATCATGAGCCACTCTAACGATATCCTGCCTACAAACACGAGGGATGACAACTTGATGTACAACCTCCCATTCACAGTCGGCTGATGCTGTTGGGGGTCTCCACTTCCTCATAAGTACTCCTGACTTTATATAATAACAAGTAGAAGCACCGGCTGACTCTTCCTCACTGCAAGCAGAGTTAGCTAGACCTTTCAACTCAGGGTCAGCAACCTGCAACTCAACCAACTCTTGACGAGACAAATTATCAACACTACGGGGTACTGCCTCATCTGGTGAGTGGTCCAAATTAGCAAGAAAAGTGTCAGCTAGGATAACATCATCATCATCATTATCCTCTAAATCACCAGTAACTTTAGACTTAGCCCTAGTGACAGCACATGCAGGGAACACATCAGGGACATCACAATCCTGGGACGCAGCCACTAGCTCACTAGACAACTGAGGAGCTGGACACACTTGACTTCCACCAATATCATTTCCAAGTAAAGAAAGTTACACCTGACATTGGGAGTGTCTCAACCAACCCAACCATAACGGAACCATTAACAAAACCAGACTCTAAATTCACTCTGCACAGAGGGACAGAGAAGTAATTATTCCCTACACCTTGTAAGATTACAGTTTCATCAGAGGAATTAACTTTAGAGCCTAGAACACTGGTCAGCATAAGGGATTGGCAAGCACCTGTATCACGATATATTTTAACTGATTTCCTGTCATTACTGTCCAGAGGACTGACAAAACCATCAGACAGGAAATTAGCACATGAACTCTTGAGAGTGTCACCCACGTTACTGCTCAAAAGAGGAGCTCCATCATGAGAATTTAAGTTACCCCTCAAAGCAGGTTCAATTAACTCAGTTAAAGAATTCTGGGAACTCTCAAGGGTGGACACTAGACCAATTGACTGAATATTTAAAGACTCCTTTTTGTTCACATCACGCTGTCTCCTGAAACATTTCTCCGTAGTATGACCAAGCTTACTACAATAAGTACATTTACTTTTCTGAAATCTAGAGGTGAAGCTGGTATTTACTTCCTGAGAAACATCATCTTTATTCTCTTTCCTGTTACCTGTACTCTGAGTAGAGGCAACGTACATAACTCTCAGCTTTCCTTTTTTCTCTAGAATATCTCTTGTGAGTGAGAACATATTCATCAGCTAAAACTGCAGCATCAGACAAATTATCTATTCTTCTCTCATCAAGATATAGGCTTACATCTTTATAAATACACCTCTTGAAGTCCTCCAGCAAAATCATCTGCTTAAATTTATCAAAATCAGAATCCACATTCTTAGAATTTAACCACTGCTCTAACAGATCTTCTTTGATTTTTGCATACTCAACATGGGATTGCTTATCTTGCTTGTAAGTTGTCCTAAATTTTACTCTATAGGCTTCAGGAACAAGCTCATAGGCCTTAAGAATCAAGCTCTTACCTACATCATAATTATCAGATTGATCCTGAGGCAAAGATGCATAAGTTACTTGAGCTTTACCGGTGAGAACACTCTGAAGGAGTACTGGCCAATACTTTTTGGGCCAATTAAAACCTGTAGCTACTCTCTCAAACAACTGAAAATACTTTGTTAAATCAGATTCATTAAAAGGAGGGACAAGTTTAACATTTTTAGCCACATCAAAATCATCAGAGCTAGATGATCCAGTTCCACCTTGTTTCATGCGATACTCATGGTCTGCCTGAATCCTAGCAAGTTCAGTTTGTGCCTGAGTCTGTACCTTTGCCTCTTGAATACGAGCATTTGCCTGAAATTCAGCCTCCTTAACACATGCCTCCTTAGCCTGAGACTCAGCCTCCTTAGCACGTGCTTGAAATTCAGCTTCCTTCACACGAGGCTCCTGCAGGGCTAGCTGTAACTTAGCTAATTCAATCTGCGTTTGCTCATTTGGAGGAGTTACATTAAACAAGCTTTCATTAATCATGTCAACAATTTGATCTTTAGAATGATGAGAGCGAACAGCAATTCCCAATTTTTTTTTTTTTTTTTTTTTATGTGCTCGACTCTGGGCATAGGCTTCTCAGCCTGCTCCCAAGGCCCAGTAGTCCTCCTACATATCGTACACCTCTACATGTCACCACTTCGGCGCTAACACCCACCGTCCATATTGAATACATGCTAGGGCTGTCTCATACAGGACTGGTGTATTGGTATTAGCGGGGGTATTTTTACGACATGACGGCGGGTCTTCTGGTAGATTGGTAAACTCTGCCGTAATGAAATTAAAATCCTTAAACTGTTCCCAGCACCAGTGGGGATTTGAACCTGGGTCCGGTAGGACTGCAAGCCACCTCTCTACCGATTGAGCCACCGCAACAAGCAACAAGCTTAAGTTCATTCTTTGTTCTGTTTTCTACATCACACACTGTTTGCACATTTGACAAAAAATCTTTGGCTTCATCAAGCGTAGTAATAGTAGACATCATGAATAAATCACAGTCACAAAATATCAAGCAATATCCTTATGATAATATCCTGAATATCCTGATAAGAGGTCGCCAAATTTATGTTACGGAACAGAGAAAGATAATGTACACTCCAAGCGAGAATACTAAAAAATCACTACTGTCCCGTAAAGTTCCAGGTTCAAAACAAAAGAGTTAGGTAAAATTACTAGTTAAAGTTTAATGCTCAAACTAACAACAAAACATTCAGGACTCATAAGGATAATGCAATGGCAAAAAACAGGTTAAATATATGGTTAACTGCAATAGCCTCTATTAACACGAAATTAGCAAGAGTAAATTTATCTAAGTCAGCCCTGATAAAATGAAAATACACTGGGTAATGCTCAGTTAATGCAAGATAAATTAATACAGATACAAAATAATATTAAAACTGGCTGACAAAATGAATCCCACACAAATTACAAAAAACCTCACTAGGCCCACAAATCAACACCTTATGCTATACAGTACAAGGAAATAATGCAACAACAGTCATACTCAAATTACACAGCTGCTAGATGGTTGGAGACCTCCGGAGCACTCACAACAGTAATAACGGTACAGGGGAGGACAGAGATGTGAACAAAATGAGGAGCAGATCTAAGTGGCAATGATGCGGAGACTGAGCTCATTATATAGGGGCCAGCCGAGCTTGATACAACTTGTAAGAAGGAAGCGCAAATGAAGCCATGGGGACAAAGAGTTGACAATCCCGCTCTGAACAACAGAAAGGACGACTTACTCTACTATAACGGTAGAAGGGGGGGGACTAAGGCAGAACACGCTCGTGATCAAACAGGCAGCACACTGTACGTTAGAATTACACAAAGGATGATGAAATCATAGGCTATGTAACAACATATATACATATATATATATATATATATATATATATATATATATATATATATATATATATATATATCGGCATATACTGTATCTGTCCATGTCAGTTACTGTTAGCCCTATGCATACACATTCTGTAAATTGTGCTAAATCGTTTTCCATCACAATAATTATCATCACCATCACTCCAACACGCAGTACTAATACAAAGACCATATAGACGATACAAACGCACGCATTAAAAATCGTGTTATGCCTGTTTTCCATCTTATACATTCATATAAACAAACCATAGACCAAGACGGTTCAAATATAATTCTTTCATATCATCGTTATCATCATCATCCATCATTCCTACAACAGACCTGCATCATAGTCCTTACATACGCGTGTATTATATCAATGGAATCATGCCCGTTATTCTCTCATGCATACTCATACACACATTTCCACAGAAGGCTCGATACTTTGTGGACTAATGAGGCCGCAAGTACAAATTTCTGAACATATATATTTTCTTCATATTGGCACGCTATTATTATTTTATACACTATATGGCACGCTCATTTTCTCTTATATTGTTCATGAAAAACTATATCGATGCCTAAAGAGGTACAGATATCATGGTGTGATGTACAAAGTAGAGGATGATCCAATAATAACACGTCACATTCACTCTTCTACGCGATTCCTTGTGTTGTAGGGACGGCTGTCAAGGTTATCAATGTCTACTTTGCATCTCCCACTCTTAGTCTCACCCACGCCCAGACCAGCGGACTGAGCCATCCCCACAGCACAGAAGATACACCAGATGAGTTTCAAGTTGGACAGGTATTTGTGGACGATCCTGTACACCACCGAAAAATGCTAGGCAGTCTCTTAAAGCCACAAAAATACAAGCATTATTCCGTCATAAGCCAACACAAGCGTAAGACAGTCCAGGGCCGAGATTCACAAAATTACTTACGATAATTTACCCCTTGTACCTACGATTCGTTTCTTCAGGAAGAAAACGGGACATGAGAAAATTGGATCCTTTTCTCATCCGTCCTGTAAATACAGAGGATTTCCGGCCAAAGGGAATTTATCATAACTAAGATTTAGTATTACAGGAAGGACAAAAACCATGGGGAGTATCTGTTTTCTCCTTTCCCTGCCCTTCCTCCGAAAACAAGTGTTCTTTATGACAGGGAACTGATCAAAAGGCTGTTCGTGAACTCAAGCCCTTACAGCACATAGAACGGACTGCTAACGTCGTCAGTATCCACTTATCTGAAGTGCCAGCAGTCATTAGTATCCGTGAATATAAAGTGCCAGCAGTCATCAGTATCCACGTGTATGAAGTGCCAGCAGGCGTCAGTATTTGCGTATATGAAGTGCCAGCAGTCATCAGTATCCTTGTATATGAAATTTGTGGTGGAATGTCCAAGGAAGAGGTTTAATGTGTCATCCTCTACAGCAACGGCTGAGGCAAGATGGCCAAGTTCCTCCTTGAAAGGCTCATCCCCTAGCAGGCTTTGTAATTCCACAGCCATCGTTAGAATGCTGTCACAATCTGACACCGACCCACCCACATTAAAGTTACTAGAGACCATTGAGAAGACCGGAGAACTGTCACCTACAGGACCTGAAGTGGGTATTGTGGAGGTGGCACCAGAGAGGGGACTGGGGGACTCTGACCCCTTACTCAGAAAGGCTGAGTTGCAGCTCGAGGAATCACAGAAATGTTAAATACTTCCTGGAAACTCCAACAACTCATCTCTTCTCACCAGGGGAATGCCCAGGTCCTGTAGGATGCTTGTACAGTAGTGTGAAGCACGTCGGTGGGAGTACTTTGAGGGAGGAATGTGCAGGATGTGATTTGTATCGGACATGGCGTGAAGGGTGTGGCACCCATAAGAGGCTCGGGTATGTTGTGACCTGGAACGGATGGTGGGCCACATGGGATGAGGGTCAAGAGGGGCTGGTGGGGCTGTGGTGCTGTGTTAAAGGGCAAAGAATCGGGTTCCAGGCAGGGTAGCTTGGCCTCCTGGGACCCCAGGTAGCTGCTCTCTATCCGTGGTCGCTTCACTGTCATAGACATGATCAGCGGCTCGTTGTCTGCATGTCTGCCAAGCCTATGTAATGGAGTCCGTAGAGCCATATTTTTGAGAGTGATGTACGCCCCATTACTTGTGGCTATGCTTACCATCTTGCACACTTTCGTCTTGCTTTTGGACTTGCCGGGACATTTGGTAGTCATCATCAGCTTCCCACCTACGGTGTTTTTATTTTTCATATCAATCGCTTTTGTGATGGAGGTTGAGGGACACTTTGTCTGCTTAGCAACCTTGCTGGGTGCCTTGAGATTTACACAACACTTACTGTTTTTATTTGCACTACTGACCTGCTCTTTGTTAGTTCTTATGACATGTCTGACACAGTGTTCTGGTTTGGCCATGTGCTCATTCTCCAGGCACCAAAGGTCCCTCATGTCCTCAATGTCCATGGCTCCAAAGCTGCAGTCATAGCGCAGCACTCTGGCGAGGGCATTTATATAATTAACAGCCAGCCTCAGCACCATGATCTTTGTCATCTTTTCTGCATCAGCCCCAGAGAGGTCTGGAATGGCTTTCTGCAGCATGATAAAAGCATTGTTAATCTCCATTCTGTTTCTCTCTTGGGCACTGGCTGTCGTTCTCTAGTTTTTGCTCAATGGAGGGGGGTTTCTGCTTCTCCTTTGGCTCTCTGTAGTGTGCTTTGGCTCTGTTATTTTCCGACTCTATTCTCTTTGTGATCGATTAAGTCCTTGAGGTGTACTTGCCCCTGTTCTTAGCGTCCATAGTCATCGACGTGATTTTTTCTGATTCAGAAAAACACAATATGGCGTCACACTGTAATCAGGCAACCTATGGGCAACACTGTTTTTTCTTGATCTCTAAAAATAAATATGAGTAAAAAAAAAAATCACATCCTGGATGTGACCTGTTGCCTTCCCGGTGGCTACACACGAAAATGCAGATAGAGCAAAAGTCAGGGTGGGAGGAGTGAGTAGCGTGGGCTCTTAATGAAGTAGAGGTGTTTGCTCTTGAATGGTTGTCTAAGCTGCCGATTCGGTCATCCCTCTCATCTCTTCCTTCTTCACTTTCTCTTCCTCCTCCTCCTTCTCTTCTCTCCCTCGGGAAAAAACTTTTAGCCTTTCTCTTCCTCCTTCTCCTTCTCTTCTCTCCTTTGGAACAGACTTCTAGCCTTGAGCACCGACAAATCACAGCTATGATGTATACTCCTACTGTGTGTGTGTGTGTGTGTGTGTGTGTGTGTGTTTGACATTTTTTTCACTATACGTCTTCCAGGTCATTCCCAGGTAATCACACTTAAGAATACTATTTTCCCTTTTTAACACTTTGCAATGTATTTCTAACACTTAAAGTTTTTTCATACTTTTTTATATGGATGACACTTATGTGTACAAGTAAGTGAGTCACACCAGTGTATGAGACAAAGGTGATTTACATAAAGGCTCAAAGAATGTCCATTTTGAGATAATTTATGAAAGCACATTCAATTTTAGTTGGTGCTTAACCCTCATCTCACAAAAATATAATTTTATTACACACACAACCAGGAAATATACAGTGAAATTACCGTAGTAGTCTAGGGCCTCGAGGTGTCTGTCTGTCTGTATGTATGTTGGTTTGTGCCTTGTTAGAAATTATAGATTTGTATTTAAATTGGATTTGTAAGTAAAACTATGACAGTGGATTCGTCTTTGTGACTGAAGGTGTGTGTATATTTGTCAGGCGTATGCTCAGAGGGATTTACGGACCTCTGTTTAAAGAGTTGTGGCAGAAGTGGATTTTTAAATAATTTCTGTGATGCTGGACTTGCTTTGGAAGTTAATGACTAGAGGCTGTGTGTATGTTGTTACTTTCTCAAAATAGATATATGGAGTAGCGTTAACCTCTAACCCGCAGGGCGTCACTTTTGTGATTCAGAGATTTGTAAAAAAAGCCCGAGCTTTCAAGTGCGGTCTTGTATCATCAATTAGTACTGCCAGGGTGTAGCTATAGGCAGTGCTGCTAATACCGTTAGTACACGCATCCAGTGTTACCAATTTAGCCATTTTTCTGTTTTTGCCTTGCCTCCCCACCTCCCCTCCCTTAGCTACAGCCAGGCCGCACAATGCAACTCCCGGCCGTTTTTTTCCATTCACTTTTGCCATTGAAATGTGCCCTATGCCCTATTCTCATACTAAAAAATATATATGGAAAAGGGAAATGGCTAATTAATACTGCCATTGGCCATGAAGTAGCTAATTTATCACCTGGCAACACCCCAGGTGCACTTGGTCGCTAATTTTCCCTGTTCATTACCTATTGAAATATCCATTATGACTATTTTCATACTAAAAAATATATACATAAAAAGGGGAAAAGGATAAGTGATACTTCCACTGACTTAGAAGTAGCTAATTTATCATGTATTTAGAGCGCTACTATCCCCGTGGGGGGGGGGGCATGGCGCAGTCCAGCCATCCCCGCAGTTAAGGGGTTAAAAAAATGGACTTTCAGATGGCTATTCCTGAGGTTCTTAGTTTATAAAGGAATAATGTGTGATAGTGTGGTTTTTATATTGATTCTTGGATTGCAGGTGAAAGTGGATTTAAGTCAAAGGATTTGTGTAGTAATGGGTTTGTGAAAGTGGATTCCAGGATTTCTATTGGAGGCTAGTTTATTTTGAAAGTTGTGTGATGTTCTTGTGCTGGAAGTGAGTTTTTCACAATGGAGGTGAATATTTATGTGAGAGTGATTTTATCTCTGGTTAGGAGAGAGTTTGTTGGGTGTGTGCGCAAAAGGTGACTCTGTCGTGTTTCTGTATTAAGTTAGGTTAGATTATATTAGGTTAGGTTAGGTTAAGAGAGTTAGAGATGATCTTATTTCACAGTGGGGTTTAGGATTTCTGTTGTAGATAGATTTATGTCTGTGGTTAAGAGTAGGCATGTGGCCCTAATAGGTGACTCAGTGTTGTGTTGTTAGGTCAGGTCAGGTTAGGTTAAGAGCATTGGAAGATGTGAGCAGATGAATTTATGTCTGAGGTGAAGAGGGAGAGAGAGATGGTGTGTGTAAGTGGGTGGCTGGGTATAGTGTTCCCAGGTGTCTGTGTTCAACTCCTTAGGCTTCTGTTAGAGCCTCTAAGACGTGGATGTTTAGCATGTAGGAGCAATAACGCTAATACCCGTGTTATGGGCCTAGCCAGCCTGTGACAAGACCTCCCTACACTTGAGATACCTCTCCTGAAATAACTTGTAATGACACTCTTTAGGCATGCATTTATTCCCTCTCGTTAACCCCTGGAGACTGAGAGATTACAAGCCTCCCCGTAACATGAACCTCCCTTCCCTGCTGGCCTGTAATGAATGGGTGTGCTTTTGAACTCTTTAAAGTACATTGCATAAGGATAATATAAGCACAGTACATCTATAAATGGTTCTCTTATAGCTGCTTGTAATACATTACATAAACTCTAGTACAGTACACTTGTGCGTGATGAGTGGGTGTTCGTAAAGCCACTTGAAGTTACAGTACACCAGTATAACCATAGCACAGTACATGAAATTACTATATAAACTACATCATAGCACAGTACATGAACGTAACCTTTAAAAAATCAGTCTTAAAAGGTAGTTACATAAAGCTTTTTACCATAATATGTCAAAGTATTGTATCTACGTGCCCTACCACACTGATGTCATTTAGCTGAGTCTCTTTCTCTTCCTCCCCATCCCCGTGAAATCCGATTATGATGGAGCCCCATTGATCACAGTCTTCACTCTCCCTCTTCGTCAACCCTGCTGCTTCCCCGGGCTATTCTTTTTCACAGGATGTACGAGGTTGGTACTAACAGGGTTGAGCGGGGTAGGATGAAGGACTTATCAGGGTTTATCAGTGGCTCGGTAGCAACACGTTTCGGAAAAGGAGTTACCCCCGCCAGACCAGGCCACGACAAAGCCTGTAGTAGGTCGAGAGAGAGAGAGAGAGAGAGAGAGAGAGAGAGAGAGAGAGAGAGAGAGAGAGAGTTAAAAAAAGGGAAAGAGGACATAGAGAGTTTGTAGTGAGCCTCTAAAACCTGTCTGTTTGTGGTAAGATATAGGTCATAGGTGCAGGGATTATGGTATGAAGTAAATGGGATGTCTGAGGTCAGTAAAACTAGTCCTTTGATGGAGAGGGACGTGGGTGGCTCTGTTGCTGGCGATGGAGGTACAGATTTTGTGATGTCTCCTTAGATCTTGTGCTATGATGGAACTGCGGCGATGAAGAGTATGGAATGTGGTTGAAGGTCCTTTCCCATCCCTTCCTTTCCTTTCCTTTCCTTTCAGTTTACATGGGTTTACGAATTCTTTTAGGCTTGTATTTTCCACTGTTATTCGACTAAAGCTTGTTTGTTAAAGGATCAGTTGCTGTATGACTGAAAGTGATGGAACGAACAGAGAATCTAGTTCATTGATATCAGTGGATCATTTTTGCTTGAGTCTGTATTTATGTTAGCACTCAATCTAGTTTGCTTGTAATGTGTCTAGTGCCTGTATGACGTAGGATAAAAGCACGTAAATGCCAAGTAGCTGTATAACATGGAAAGGCATGTAAATGTCTAATAGGTGTATGAAGAGGCACGTAAATGTCCAGCGGCTGTATTAGAAGGCAGGTAAACGTGTAGCAGTTGTATGAGAAGGCACGTAAATGTCTTGCAGCTGTATGAGCAGGCATGTAAATGTTCAGCAACTGTATGAGAAGGCACGTAAATGTCTTGCAGCTGTATGAGGAGGCACGTAAATGTTTAGCAGTCGTATGAGAAACCACCTAAATGTCTTGCAGCTCTATGAGAAGGCACGTAAATGTATTGCAGCTCTATGAGAAAGCACGTCAGTGTTTAGCAGCTGTGTGAGAAGGCATGTAAATGCTTAGCAGCTGTGTGAGATGGCACATAAATGCCCAGCGGCTGTATGACATGAGAAGGCATGTAAATATCTAGAAGTATTTATTAGTGCCCCCACCGTCACAGATTAGGAAGGAGTGGAATGGTGGAGGAAGGAGGCAGACGAAGGGAGAGAAGGGGGAAAGAGGGTAGAGGGCCTGAGGAAGGGGAGAAGAGGAGAGTAGGGAGATTGAAGAAGGAGAGAGGAGGAGGGGAGGGGGCTGTGATCGTGCCTGGACCTGCCCGTGGGTTTGATTGTGATGGCCTCCCTCTTTACTGACCTGCATAACAACAACGAAGCACCGTAAGACCTTGAGAGAGAGAGAGAGAGAGAGCTTGTTCACTTGATAAAGCAGTTAATAATCAAGACGAAGTAGAATGTGCACATTAATAATTTACTGGCCAAGACATTCAGTTATCTGATCATTTCTAGCTCAACAGATAAAAAATTCAGTTATCAAATCGAGTGGGACGCTGACTCATTTATTACTCACTTATCGCTCATTTATCACACTTCTTTTTTACTCGGACAAGCACTCAGTCTTCAGGTAAATTGGAATATTAAATTGATTTAGAGTTCGTCTGATAAAGCACTCATCTATCTCCTCATTTATCGTTTACTGAATATATCTTATAGTTTTCAGAATGCAGTATGTGTAGATCAGGATTAAACCCACTTGTTCTTGTTCAGGGTAACTCATTTAGCCAGCAAATTAAGTGGACATTTAAACTATTATTGGCTCTTGTTTTCAGTGTATGTGTAAAGAAAGATATTAACAATACTTCGTTCACATGATAATGCACTTAGTTATCAAACCAAGTGGATCCTTAAACGTACACTTTATTTTAGTTTAGAAGATCTGAATAGAACCAGACTCACTGATCACAGTCCCCTTGATAATGCGCATAGTTATCAAATCGAGTGGAACATTAAACACTTCTCATTGTTAACTGGAACAAGTTCTTCGTTATCAAATGATGTGAAGAGAGAGATCAAAGGCGCTTATCATTGCTTATCTGTTAGTGCCCACGAGTTGGATAGCACAGTCTTACTTATATAAAAGAATGATATCGACAGAATATTGGTTAAAGCTTCAAATTGCTTTTATTATCCTTTCCAGTCTAGTAGTCGTTCTTGATGCGTCGTATGAAGTGGCCATGATGACAGGGGTCGTGCTGGTTGAAGCTGAGTTGTTATGAGAAAAGGTAGGTAGCTGGAGATGTGGTGTGAGATGAAGCCAGGTCGTTGTGGTCGTCGTATGAAGAGGCTTTAGGTGCTGGTGGTCGTGATGACTTGGGGTGTCGTCTTGGGTGCAGCTGAGTCGACGTGAGATGCAACTGAGTCGTTATTGTCGTCCTGTCGTGCGAGGTATATAAGTGCAGCTGGTTGTGGTAGCTACAGTTGTTGCGTGAGACAAATGAGGTCTTTGATGGATACAGCTGGTCGTAAATAGTTGCCTAAGGTTGTCGTAGAAGTCGTGCAGCTGAGTCGTTTTGCCGTGGCAGGAGGTAGATGCAGCTGCCTTGACTGGAAGGTAGACGAAGAGGCAGCAAATTCGCCGATGGGTACACCTGGTCGTGGAGACTTGGGATGTCGTAAAGCTGGTATTAGTAGGTTGTGGGGTCGTAGGAGGCCGTGTAGCTGAGTCGTCTTGTCGTCCTGGCTTGGCTGGGGGCACGGGTGAAGCGACGAGACGAGACGAGACGAGAGAGTGAGAGAAAGGGTGACTTCTGGCTCGGCTCCAAGACACCTGGACAAACTGGCACCTGAAAGGAGAGCATGGAAGAGCATCAGACACACGGCGAAGGTGAGAGAGAGAGAGAGACAGACAGACAGACAGACAGGCAGAAAGAGAGAGTGAGTGTCGTGTGTGTGTGTGTGTGTGTGTGTGTGTGTGTGTGTGTGTGTGTGTGTGTGTGTGTGTGTGTGTGTAACAGAGAGAGAGAGAGAGAGAGAGAGAGAGAGTGAGTGTCGTGTGTGTGTGTGTGTGTGTGTCGTGTGTGTGTGTGTAAGAGAGAGAGAGAGAGAGAGAGAGAGAGAGAGAGAGAGCAACATCACTGGTAAAATAAGTAAGAGGGAGTACAGAGTCGTTCTCGAGTTAAGTCCTGCAAAGGTAAACAGAGTAGAGCATAATGGATTCCGTAATACTACAAGGATTAAATAAGGGTGCAGTTCATCATCATCATCATCAGTCATCATTATCACCATCATCATCATTTTCGTCACTGATATCATCATCATCATCATAATCATCGCCACTGTTATCATCATCAATATCGTCATTCTCACTGTTATCATCATCATCATCATCATCATCACTGTCATCATCATCATCATCATTATCATCACTGTTATCATCATCATCATCGCCACTGTTATCATCATCATTATCATCATCATCATAATCGTCACTGTTGCCATGATCAGCAGAATAATAGAAAGATTGATAGTTATAGTAGTAGTAGCTGTAGTCACTAAAAACTCATCATCATCATCATCATTTTCATCATCATCAGTATAATACTACAACTACTGCTATTACTACTACAACTTCTGCTACTACCACTACTACTACTACTACTACTGCAGCTGCTGGTGCTGCTAGCATCACCAGTATTACTAACAATACCGGTAATAACAAAATAGTAGTAGTAGTAATAGAAGTAGTAGTAGTAGTAGTAGTAGTAATAGCAATTGCTTAAAATAACTATCATCATGATCATTATCCATGTATTAAAAATAATAATAACTAGAGGTCCCCCTTCGGGGTGGATCACATCAGCCGCGAGCCGATACAGAACTAGCGCGGCTCGGACCATGACCTTGACTTTGACCTACTTTCGCCAATTTCGAACTCGTAGATTTTCATCCCTACTACACATCCGTAAAAATGTTTGATGATATCTTGAGCGGTTGCGAGGTTATCGTGGTAACAGACACACAGACCTTCACCTACATTCACCAATTTCGAACTCGTGATCGCTTTTCTTCCCTACTACATACCTGAAAATTTTATGATATCTTGAGCCGTTGCGAAGTTATCGTGCTAACACACACACACACACACACACACACACACACACACACACACACACACACACACACACACACACACACACACACACACTCCGCCTCAGAGCTTAATCACCTAATTCACCAACCTGTCAATTTATTCACAGCACGTCGCTTCCCTTGTTAGTAATTTAATTATTAGAGCAAGTCAGGAGAGAGAGAGAGAGAGAGAGAGAGAGAGAGAGAGAGGTGGGTGATGATGATGATGGTGAGAACAAAATGAAGGAAGAAAGGGAGGATGGAGAGGTTGCCTGGCAGGAGAAGGAGAAAGGCAGAGGAAGGAGAGAAGGAGGAGGAGGAAAGAACGAGAAAAGGGAGGTAGAAGGGAAGGGGAAAAAAGGGAGGAGGAAGGGAGAGAATGAGGGACTCAGGAGAGGAGGGAGGCAGAAAAGGAGAGAAGGAGAAGAGGAGGGATGAAGAGATGGGTGGAAGGACGGTAGGAGGGAGGCAGAGTAGAAGGGAAGAAGGAGAGAAAGACAAGAGGAGAGAGGAAGGGGTGGAAGGAGGAAGGGAGAGAGAAGGAAAGAGGGACAAGAGGAGGGAGGGAGAGATAGAGGGAGGAGGAAGGAGATATTTCAATTATGGGACCACCTGCGGCGCAAGTCAGGGAGAATGTATGAGACGGGGAATACTTGAGAGATGGAGAAAATTGGAGGGAAGGTGGAGGGATGGAGAGAAACTGGAGTGATGGAGAGAAGGTGGAGGGGCTGAGAGAATGTGGAAGGATAGAGGGAGATTGGAGGCGTTAATCTAAGGTGGAAGGGTGGAGTGAAGGTGGGGGGGGGGACGGAGAGGAGATGGAGGAGTGGATAGAAGGCCTGAGGGAGTAATGCTGGAAGGTGGAGAGGAGGAGGAATGGAGAGATAATGGAGGGATGGAGAGAAGGTGAAGGAAAGGAGAGGGGAGAGAAAGAGGGAGATGATTAAGGATGTTGTAGAAGAAAGAGGTGGATAGAGATGAAGAGAAATGAGGGAGATTTGTTGCCATATATAAAAAAAAGGAAAGAAACGATGAAGAAAGCTTGCAACAAGTGAAATAATCTAAGTACAAAGGCAGGCAAGAATATCATCGCCGAAGGAATGCACTTATAAAACAGCTACTCACAATTCAAATAGAAAAATAAAGGAATACTCTTAAATGATGATAATGAATGGAGAGTTGTATTACTCCTCTGCTCAGCTGACGAAACACTGAATGGAAGAGGCCGGCCAATTCATAAGTTTGTAATGGGGTGCGCGATACGGGTTGAGAGAGAGAGAGAGAGAGAAATGAAGTGTCCGTACAGGTTTCTGTTCTTCATGGTTCAGTAACTTTGTGTGTTACTTGTCTCTCATTACGCTTTGCATGTTATACTCTTATTTTAACTCTTTTATTTTTCATCAGTATCAATCAGCAACTAAAGTATATTATCGGCTTTAATAGTGGCCGATGCATTATGCTTGGTGGGTGGGGAGGAGGCAGCCTTCCTACTTTGTTCTCCTTGTTTCTCTAACTCATAATACAGAGTGGGCCAAAAGTTACTATACCATGATATAATTTCATTATCAAAGATATATTATAACTAAAACATAGTTATATTTCAGCTTCCAAGTTAATTTGGATGCAAGATGGTGCACCTCCTGACTGTGGTAGGAATGTGCGAGAATTTCCCGGTAACACTTTGGACACATGGGTTGGAAAAAGGGCTGCTGTTGAGTGGCCTCCAAGATCACCTGACCTAACGTCATGTGACTTCTCAGTTTGGAGGATGATCAAAGAGAACTTTTATAAGACAAAGCGTAGAAATCTTCAAGAACTGAAAGAAAGAATAACAGCAGAATTTGACAACTTGAAAGAAAGAATAAAAGAAGAATATGATAACTAGGAAAAAAAATAAAAATAAAAGAATTTGACAACTTGAACGAAAGAATAACAGCAGAATTTTACAACCTGAAAAGTGATCATGAGTTGAGAAGAAGAATTTGCCACTCAGTGTCTGAGGTGCCAATTCTGTTTAGGGGAAGGTCATTATGAACGTTGATATAATTTGTTTTTTATTTAACTTAATGCACACTTCATTTAGTTGATATATAATTGGTGTACACTTCATTTAGTTGATATATAATTGACGTACACTTCATTTAGTTGATATATAATTGACGTACACTTCATTTAGTTGATATATAATTGACGTACACTTCATTTAGTTGATATATAATTGGTGTACACTTCATTTAGTTGATATATAATTGACGTACACTTCATTTAGTTGATATATAATTGGTGTACACTTCATTTAGTTGATATATAATTGGTGTACACTTCATTTAGTTGATATATAATTGGTGTACACTTCATTTAGTTGATATATAATTGGTGTACACTTCATTTAGTTGATATATAATTGGTGTACACTTCATTTAGTTGATATATAATTGACGTACACTTCATTTGGTTGAAATATAACTGACGTACAGTTCATTTAGTTGATATATAATTGGTGTACACTTCATTTAGTTGAAATATAATTGGTGTACACTTCATTTAGTTGAAATATAACTGTTCATAAAAGAATATTATTTTAGAGTAACTTTTGGCCCACCCAGTATTGTTACGCTACCTTACCCTATAACACAGACTCGAAACAACCAATAGGAATGTTGTTGTTTGGCTTACTTTGTACTGCTCTCTACTGTGCTTTATCATTTCGGTTTACACACACACACACACACAAACACTCTCTCTCTCTCTCTCTCTCTCTCTGGGGAGCGCGGTAGCTCGGTGGTAGGGTGTCGGGCTCGTAGTCGTGAGACTAAGAGTTCGCGCCCCGCCCGGTGGCTGCTGTGCTGGGAGGGGTAGCGCTCTCCTGTAACCCTAGCAGGGCTATATGACTTGACGAGGTCTAGCTAGGGGATTAATCCCTTTATCTCTCTCTCTCTCTCTCTCTCTCTCTCTCTCTCTCTCTCTCCACTTCCGTCACCCAACATTCCCTTCCCTGTGAGCCTGTCTCCTCCACTCCCACGTCCATGAATGTATGTCCTTCAAGCTCACCTTCAACCATCCACTGGTGATAGGGCACGCAGTGTTAAAATCTGGGTAAGGCAGGAAGGGAAGGATGAAAATAGGGAGGAAGGGAAGTGGAGAGGAAGGGAAGAAGAGAGAGAAGGAGGGAGTGAAAGACAAAGGTAGCGAGGAGGGAAGGAGGGAAAAATGGAAAGAGAAAGAGGAGAGGAAAGGATGGAGAACGAGAGAGTTAAGGAGGCAAGGAAGGAAGGGAGAGGAGAAGGAAAGACGGAAGGGAGGGAAGTGAGAGAAGTAAGGGAGGAAAGGATTGGGGAGGAAAGAGAAGGGAGGTGAGATAGAGAAGGGAGGGATTGGGGAAGAGGAGAGGGAAAAGAAAAGGGAGGAAGAAGGGAGGAATGGAATAACAGAGGAAGTGAAGGAAGAATACAAGAAAGGAGACAGAAGAGGAAGGTTGGGAGTGAGGAAGGAGCAGAGAGAAGAGAAAGATGGGTGATGTAGACAGGGATGGAAAGGGAGAGGGAGGGCAGATTAGGAAGGATGAGAGAGAGAGAGAGAGATTGTGTGTGTGTGTGTGTGTGTGTGTGTGTGTGTGTGTGTGTGTGTGTGTGTGTGTGTGTGTGTGTGTGTGTGCGTGTGTGCGTGTGCGCGCGCGCGCGTTTGAGAGACTAGTAGTAGTAGTACTAGTATGTGGTGTGGTTGTTGAAAAAGTGAGAGTTGTGATGCACGGAGGTTTCGATAATGATAACTTTTACGGATTATAGATATATCAACTGCAATAAGTGGTAAATGGAAAGTTGGACAGACATAAAAAGTGACAGGTCAGTTATTGTATCAACTAATTCTAATCAGTAGTGTAATTTGCATATGACAGCTGGAGAACAATATGCCTTAAACACGGCAACATGGCGCAGAGACTAGCATCAAAATATTGCCCATATTTCTAATTTCGGGGGAGGCGGTGGCTGAGTCGGTAGAAAGGCGGCCTGCAGTCCTGACAGACACAGGTTCGAAACCCCGCTGGGGCAGGAGCAGTTTAAGGATTTGAATTTCATAAAGAGCAGACTTTCCTGATCTACTAGATGACCCGCCGACATGTCGTAAAAATACCCTAGCTAATACCAATACACCAGTCCTGTATGAGACAGCCCTAGCATGTATTCAGTATGGACAGTAGGTGTTAGCACCGAAGTGGTGACATGTGGAGGTGTAGGAGGACTACTGGGCCATGGGATAGGCTATACTGCCCCGGAGATATAGGCCCCGAAGCCTTTGCCCAGAGTCGGACACATAAAAAAAAAAAAAAAAAAAGTCTAAATACTCGCAAGAACACTTCATATTGATTTTTTCCCTAATGTTTCAACTTCTTCCTTCCCCCCGCCCTCAAAAAAAAAAAAAAGAAAAAAGAAAAAAAAAGAATCCACAGCATTTTATTACATTTTTTTTTAATTACCTACAGAATATTGCCAGAATTACGAAAAAACTTCAGTCCAATTATTCGCAAGTCCTTTTTTTTCGGTTTATGTTGAGGCTTACATTGCAGGTCTTTTCTCCACTTTTCACACTAATATGAAAAGCATTATAAAAGTATGAGTAATCTTGACACCTTCAGCTGCAAGAGGTCATATTTTATTTATTTCAGTCATGCTAATATACAGTATCTCCTGATGATTTTGTTCCGGTTTAAGATGCACATTCAGTTGGTGCGCCTTAGCCAATCAGACCACCAGGCGTCAAGTATAACCCATCTGCCATATACTTTGCAATCAGAATCTTAACCCTTTCAGTTCCGCCACTTTTTTTTTTTTTTTTTTTCATATTCTGTTGTTGCTATCACCAGACCTTCAGTAACCCCATCACTAACAGACTGATCTCCCATACTGAACACCGTCGTCTTGTAGCAACCACAGAAAATTGACGTTCTCGTTCTGAAGGGACTGAGTATTCAAATAATTAGTGGGACAAGTCTAACAATTTTTTTCCCCTGTTCTTCCAGCTTCCATTCCCTGTAACTTTCTATGATATATGTTTATATCACATTTCTCACTAGCATTCAAACATTTTCCAAATTGCTGACGAAATTAGGATCTATATATTTGCATGGTCAGTATTTCTAATTTTTTTTCGATGTATGTTACAACTTCCCTAAAAAGTAGATTCCTGTATATAATAGTATTTTCTTTTCATTGCCTCACTACCAGCAAAATTTTGGATACCGTATGTCTCGAAAAAAAAAATTTGGGTTTAGTTATTCATAAGCTCAGTCATTTCCAGCTCTTTCTAGTGAATGGCACATACACTTTTCAATACGAAATTTTCATTACAGTTATTATTCTGCATGGTTTCCTCACTTTTTCCTGACTGCATTAGGTGACTGATTACCAGGGGAGGAGCGTTATGTTTTGCATTCCTTTTATGGGTATGAAAGAATAGGTACCATTGTTTGATCCTACCCTATAGCAAGCAGTAGGACTGTCTCTGTTTTCTTTCCATTCACTATCACTTTCTCTGACAACAGGCAGCCTAGTCATTACCGACCCAACACACAACCTCGTATCAGTACACTTGTTGGTGTTTGTTAACCTTTCCTCACTAACAAGCAGATAACAGATCTGTTCCACCCTGTGTTGGAAGTACACGAGCCAAGAGTGAGAGCAATGGAAATGAGTTATTTGAGAGAAGCATGTTGAGTTACATGGGGTGACAGACTGACAAATGAGGAAGTGAAAGAGCGTTGTAATGTGGGTGTGGATGTGGTAGAAAGCGTTCAGAGAAATACATTGAGGTGGTTTGGCCACGTGGAGAGGATGGAGAGCGAAAGACTGACGAGGAGAGTGTATGTGAGTGAGGTGAAAGGGGGAAGAGGGAGGGGGAGACCAAGGATGGGGTGTAGGAATGGAGTGGAGAGGTATTATGAAAGGGGGGGGGGATGAGCTAGGGGGAGGGCAGTGAAATGGTAGGGGACAGGGGGACATGGAGGCGATTTGTTTGTGGCCACCTCTTACGGGATTGAGGAGTCTGGCTATAGATAAATAGATAGATAGATTGCACCCTAGAAAATCCATAAATAATAAAGAAAAGTATGTTCCTGGTCTTTTTTTTATTAACTCCTTCATCGCGAAAAAGTTTTTATTTCAGTATTGCCACATCCGCACAGTTAAATTCAGCTTAGGAAAGAACTCGTACAGAAAAACTTATTCAAGGCATCATTTAACCTATTTTGTTTGCAAAGTCTAACCTAAGCTGAATATAATTATTTGGAGATAGTAGAGATAAAGGTACGTTATCGTAATCAATGAGGACAAACAAATCTGGTCTCATTTAATGCTCAGAAAACTAAATACATTAATTTCTCCAACAGAAAGAATCCCTCAGACTCACATAATTTTAAATGATGTCAATATTCCCATATCCACTACAAATGATATCCTAAGTGTTACTCTAAACCCCAACCTAAGCTGGACAGCTTATGTTAAATCCCTTGCTAAAAAAGGCTTCCAAAAAATTGGGACTTATGTACGGAGTTCGTGAGTTCTTCATTGACGAGCAGATGGCCACAATGTAGAAAAGTCATGTGCATTCTCAGATCGAATACTGTTCACCACTGTGGAGTGGATGTGGAGCGGTTGCACTGAGGCAGTTGGACAAAATTCAAAATAAAGCCATTAGATTAATCAATAATCCTGCCATTACGCAGAACCTTCCTCCATTATCAGTACGTAGAGATGTTGCTTCTTTAGCATTATTTTATCGATATTTTTACCGTTAGTGCCCGACGAACTGGCTTCAATTGTGCCATCCCTTCACATTTTCTCCCGAAATACTCGAGCAGCTGGGAGCGCCCATGAACTCACACTCTCTCCCCTGCAATGCAGAACCTATGCTTATCAAAATTCATTTATCCCCAGAACTACTGCTGTCTTGAATTCACTTCCTGGGAGTTGTTTCCCACAAACATTTAATCCCCTTCAATTTAAATCCAGTTGTTATAAATATTTTATGAATGAAGGATGCCTTTAAGCACATGGACTTATTTTTTTCCCCCTTTGTTTTTCCTTCCTCCAGTCATTATAAGTAAAAAAAATAAAGAATAAATAAAAACTTACCAGATAGATACCAACTCCTTATCCTGCTACCCACAACTCGCAGCCTCAAAAGGATCATGTAGGTCTGCTTTTGTCTGCTTTCCGTTGTACTATCGGGGTCAGAAGTTCGCCCATTGTTGCGCCGAATCATCTGCATGCTTGCAGCATGTCAGTCATTTTCCTCTTCAATGCATCGCATCAGTGAGACTCATCTATAGACAGAGAAACATACCAAGCTTCTCTCACCTCAGGAATATTAAGTTTTCTCTCCTTAGGAATATTAACCAGAAGAGACAGGTAAGAAGTTGAAGAAGTGAAATGTTCAGCTAAATTTCCTCCCCGACCGTACTAGCTACCGGCAGTCATACGGTCAGAAAGATAAAAAGTACTACAAACTGCATAAGCTCGTTTATCATTTGTAGATAAACTATCGATAACGTACAGGTTAACTCTTTTAACACGTAGAGTTTTTAGATTTTATGTTACTGCTATTGCTGGCCGTCATGAGTCTTCAATATTTATTAAACCAGAAGGATAGTTGTTTTTACTAATGATATTGATGGTCTACAATCAGAATAAGTAACTTCACATGTAATATTGTTTTTGGTTTTCAGTTTTTGGTTACTAGCAGTGTAACATTAGGAAATATATGGCATATACAGAACTATTTTCATTATATCACACTGATGAACCACATTTTATTTAAGAAGCCACATAACCTACATGCACCTTGAATCTAACTGTCACTTAATGTCAAAGAGTTTTCAGTACTTGGCAAAATATAACGTACAGCTAACAGGCTGAAGTGTTGGTCGACGGTACGGGTCCTTAAAAGTTTCATTAACGTCACTAGGAATCATCATCATTATCATCATCATTCTGCTCCTTCATACATAGGCTAGGTGGGGCGGAAATTACACAATATTTGGCACGGCGAATGGACAGGCACTGCTGTAGTAAACGATGATGATGAATATATACAAGTCCGTAAACATGGAGTACAGTACAACAATATTATGCACTTGATATAACTTGGAGTTCAGTTCTGTTGGTGATGACGGTGAGATAAATTATAGAAGTCCCACACGTAATAACACGGTCAACTCTTCTCCAATGATGTCACTGCAAGTCATCCTTAGAGGTGTGGTGGAGTGTGCTTGAGGTGCAGTAGGGAGTGATGGAGACATGGCAGGGTGTGATGGGATCGTAGGATGTTGTGGTATGCTAGAGTATGGTGAAGTGTGCTGGACACATAATAGAATGCAGTGCAGTATGCTGTAGGTGTTGTGGAGGTGTTAGGGAGTGTGGAGTTTCAGCTAAGAAGCAACATACCCTCTCCCTCCTCCTCCACTAACAAGTGGAGCGGGTCTTGGAGAGGTAAGGGAGGAAGATCGTAGAATACATCTAGTGAGTCATCTAGGAAATAGAAGTCGTCAGAGAGCAGGTCGTCCAAGTCAGTGGGGGAGTATACAGACGGGAAGCAGGGGGTTGCAGGCTGAGGCAGGAAGGGGGTGGCAGGCTGAGGCAGGAAGGGTGATGCTGAGTGAGTCAAGAATGGTGAGGCAGGGTGAGGGTCAGCACTGAGAACCTCGCTAAGAGCCCTGATATAGTCCACAGCCAGGCGCAGTGTTGTGATCTTGGTCATGATGGAAGGAGTGCTGGCCGCCTCCACCTCCACAGCCTCTGGAAGCACCTTTCGCAGTGTATCGAAGGCCTGGTTGATCTCCTTCAAACGATGTCTCTCCCTGGCATTGGCTGTCTTTCTGCGGTATTTTGACAAAAGCGCTGGTCGTGATTTGTCAATACTTTCCCCTGAGGTCTTGGACACCTGCTGCAGCCGCTTCACTATCCTGCGAGGCCTTAACCTGTATTTCTTTCCCTCCCGCATCACACCTTCGTCTGTGCCCTCGCACGGCACCATCAAGCAAGGTCACTTCCTACACCAGTATCGGAATCACCTCACTACTCCACCAGATCACTCTAAATAAAATCGGAGGCACTTGGGGCTTGCTGCCTAGATCACTTCTTATTGCACTGTCGAAGTCACCAGTGTTAATTGCTCCGATCATTACTTACATTAATTGAACTGTCCAAGCAATCTGGACCGTTACCCATGGATATACTTCTAACCGTATTAGTGTAGTTAATCGGAAAAAAATTTCTCAAGAAAATATTTGCCTATGTATGCTCGTGTCATTCATACGCTTGAAAGTGGGTATAAGTAGAGCCAGGGAGTTGTTTGCTGGTGCCTCACCCCGCGGAGTCCCGGAGTTAGGTGAGGAGAGTGGTAGGATGAGGTGAGGAATTCTTGTGTCCTGGATGCTGCTGGCAGGCTCACCCCGCCTCTACTACCTCCTCCTCCTTCGATGGAAATGTGTTACCAAGCTAGGAAAATTCACTTCTCTTGCGGCTACCAGTGACAGCTTCTCGGAAAAACATCACTTCCTCCATGTACCTGAACCCCACATAGGCAATCCAACAGCAGGTGTGAGGTTTGGCCAGGACCTTTCTGCGGTGGAGGAGATGGGGAACTCTGGCACGTGAACTCCGACCCAAGAGACAGAGCGGTGCACACCCTCTTTGGCTAGCCACCCGAGCAACACTGAGGACCTGTTCACCTGTTGCCCCAGAGCAGGATCCACTCATACCAGATCAGCCAGTCAGGCAATGACTGTTTGTGTGTGTGTGTGTGTGTGTGTGTGTGTGTGAGAGAGAGAGAGAGAGAGAGAGAGAGAGAGAGAGAAAGTCTAGTAACACTCTTGTAGACGCTTGCTAGTACAGTATGAGAAATACATTCATGAAATGTCAGCAAAGACAAAAGCAGAATGTGTATTAGTCTATCAAGTTATTGATATGCGTCCTAACGTGTCAGGACAACAGAGGCAGCGAGTTATTTATGCAGCACAACTGCTGTCAAAGAGCTGTGCAAGTGTATTTTAATATTTAGGCCAGAGAGGGCTGTTGCAAAGCAAAAACTGGGATGCCACAGCAAAATTTATATCTTGTTGATCCTTGGTTCGATGTATTGATTTCTCATATGTACGATGATAAGCAACAATGCCTTGCATTTGGAATTTATTATGATCTACAGGCAGAAATACTACATAGAATAGTCATCTTGATGTCCGCTATGCGAGTAAATCACTTTGAAACAAAATCCCCCACCTGTTTTCAGAAGGAAGTACTTGTATCTTGCCTGTCTGTCTTAGGTATGTACCAATTGATGAAACACAATAGTTTTTGAACTTTGTGTATAGTGTTTCTTTTTGTTATGATTAAGTTGAGGTGCTGCCCACCTTTAAAGGAAACTTTAACAATTCTTTGCAATAGACCAATATTCTCCAGAAGATTTATTAGTATATGTAAAGTAAGTAGATTAAAGAGTGAATGAAAGAAATATCACGTCAGAAAAATTGACTTTCGTAGGGATATAAAACGAAATTGAAAAAAAAAAAAAAAAACACTAGAGGCCACCCCTCCAAGAGGTGAATCACATCAGCCGCGAGCCGATTCATATCTAGCGCGGTTCGGAATATGACGACCTACTTTCACCAATTTCGAACTCGTAGGAGACTTTCATCCCTACTACAGAGCGATTTTGTGATGACATCTTGAGCGGTTGCAAGTTATCATGCTAACAGACACACAACCTTGCTAAACACAATACTCGTAGGAGATTTTCATTCCCACAGCGCACCTGTAAAATTTTGTGATGATATCTTCAGCGGTTGCGAAGTTTTCGAGCTAAAACACACACATACACACACACACACACACACACACACTGAAAACAATACCAGCTTCTCTATCGCGGCTGGTAATAAAGGCAAGAACACAGGACGCTGAATGTAGTGAGTGGCTGTGGAGGACATGACGTCACTGTGCACACTGGGCTTATTTTAGTCGCCTGGCTGACTGACCTGGTGTGAGGGATCCTGGCCCCCTCCAGACTTCCACACGTGCCATCCAGCCAAAAAGTTCCAGGGTTTTAATTTTCTCGTTCTGTCCCAATTTGTTCTCTTCCTGTGCCTAAATCTACTGCCAGACACCCAGTCCCAGAGTTCATCCTGTCTGGTAGATTTTAAAGTGTCTCCATGCCTTACTATCACCATCACCCATCTCTTCCGCTCTCCCTTCACTCTAAGCACTCTTTCTTTTACATTTTTTCCTTTTATCTGCCTGCCTTCTTTCCTCCCATCTTCACTTCTTCCAGTAAATCCACACGCTCTGGAACACATATGTACTGTACGTCAGAAGACACACTAACACTGTCATTGCATACACTCACACATAAGACTCCAACTCCCACCTGTCTCAGTAAATGGCGTCACTGTCAGTTTACCAATGTCTTCAAGTTGTTTTCCTTGTCGCTGCTTTGGGTGCATTTTAGTGTTATATTGAGGCTAATACCAGACTATCTACGGAAAGCTTAGCAATCATTACCATCATTATCATCATGATCATCATTACCATTATCATCATGATCATCATCATGACCATTCTCCTCCTTATCCTCCTCTTCCTCCTTATCATCATCATCATCATCATTAGTTCATCATCATCCGAACCCTACTTACCACCTATAAGAGATAGGGTGCGGCAGGACCCAGGAGCTAAGAAAGATAAAAAACAGCAGTGCTAGAACCATGAAGCACCACTGATGTGCCACAGAGTCACTTAAACATCATCCAAGCCTCCGACAACTTAGCTCTATCTTCATGTAAAAATTATTCTACCTGTTTAGCCAATCTTTAATTGCACCACGAGAACGTAGGGACCTGGGGCTTGGCTGCTTAATTATGACATTTTGGGCGATGGTGGCCAGTCTAAATTCCCTAAGTGGCATTAGATGAGCAGTAAGCCCCAACCACCCTTCACATGTGAACTCCTTATGGGCCACATCCAGTTGGAGCACCTTAACCCACCAGACCACCAGGCGTCAAGTGTAAACCATCCACCCATGTAATTTGCAGTCAGAAGATTAACCCGTTCAGTCCAGCCACGTATTTTTCATTCTGTTCCTGCTACCACCAGACAGTTTTATTCAGCTTAGGAGAAAAGTCAAGTTGTGAAGATGATGAGGGAAATTATCAAATGGCAACTCAAAAGCTTAACTGAACCGTCTTGTAGCAAGAAAAATAGAATGGAAGCGTGTCGTCGAACTGAAGAGGTGAAAAGCACAACTATACTTTTTTCACCTTAACCTGGCACTTATATTCTTCCTTTTGCATCTTATTTCACGTAGCTCAGTGGCAGAAGAAAAACAGTTCTACGACTCTACGTCCTTTCCATTGCACATTTTCGTGACCACCACCATAATCTAGTGGTAATCAATCGTTACAACTCAGCCCTGAGGAAGGAGAGATGACAATTACATTCCAAACTTGAGTAAAAGGGGTATAATCCTATTTCTGAAATAATGTCGAGGCTGACACCAAACGATTGTACTAATCTGAGGAAAATCTGAGCCATCAAAAGGAGAGAATTCTCTCATTAACCACTCCGGTTCCGTGATAGATTTATTTTTGTTCTTTTTGCCAAATGATAGACGACGTTGTATAAGAAAGACCTGTTGTTTTGAAGGAATTATTGAAGGATTTGTCATTTGATTCATTCATTCCAAAGACTCCTTCCTAAGCTTAATTAAATCGTTCAAGGTAGCCTAAATGAAAAAAATATAGTCGTTAATTGATTCAAGGGTATATCCTCTTCCTGCTACGAAAGAAAACAACAAGAGGAGGAGGAGGAGGAGAAAAAGAAGCATCAGAAGGAGAGGAAGAAAACAAGAAGAAAGTAATGCCGAGGATGATGACCTTTAAGAAGAAGAAGAAGAAAGAAAAGGACAATGATGATGATGATGATGATGACGATGATGATGATGATGATGATGATGATGATGATGATGATGACGATGACGATGACGATGACGATGATGATGATGATGATGATGACGATGATGATGATGATGATGATGATGATGATGACGATGATGATGATGATGATGATGATGATGATGATGACGATGATGATGATGATCAAGATATTGATGATACTGAAGAAGAAAAAGATGAAAGATAAAGGACGATGATGGTGATGATGATGATGATGATGATGATGATGATGATGATGATGATGATGATACTGAATAATAAATAAATAAATAAATAAAGGAAAAGACGAGGCTGATGTCCATGAAGAAGAAGAAGAAAGACGATGATTATGATGATCATCATGATGGTGATGATAATGATGATGATGATGATGAGGATGAGGAGGAGGAGGAGGAGAAGAAGAAGAAAAGACAAAGAAAGAAGTATGATGATGATAAAGATAAAGGAAAGATAAAGGTACACGCAAAGATATATATATATATATATATATATGGTGTTTGAGAGGAATGAAGTCACAGAGTGTGCAGTGAGGTTGGATGGTGAGGATATGGAGAATGTGAGCGCATTCAAGTACTTGGGTAGTGTGATGAGTAAGGATGGAACTTTGGGGGATGAAGTGCGTGAAAGGGTACAGCAGGGAAGGAAGGTTGTTGGTACACAGAAAGCAGTGATGAGAAACAGGGAGGTGAGTATGGAAGTTAAAAAGTCACTGCATGATAGTATTGTGATCCCTACCCTGACGTATGGAAGCGAGGCGTGGACCTTGCAACAGGGGAACAAGTCAAGAGTGAGAGCAGTGGAAATGAGTTACTTGAGAGGAGCATGTGGAGTGACGTGGAGGGACAGGTTGACGAATGAAGAAGTGAAGGAACGCTGTGGGGTGGATGTGGATGTGGTTGAGAAGATCAGGAGAAATACACTGAGGTGGTTTGGACATGTGAAGAGAATGAAAGACTGACGTGGAGGGAGGGAGAGGGAGAGGTAGACCGAGGATGAGGTGGAGGGGTGGAGTTGAGAGGTATATGAGGGAGGGGGGGGTGAGTTGGGGGGAGGGTAGTCAAATGGTGGGTGACAGAGTGACTTGGAGGCGTTTTGTCTGCGGCCACCCTTTGCGGGATTAGGGCGTCGGGCTATAGATAGATAGATAGATTTACTGTAGATGCAAGATGGAGGAGAAGACCAAGGAGGCACGTGCGCTGTGTAGGAGCATATCACATTTTTCTCTTTTAAGTCCCTTTCGTCTCCCCTCCCTACCCCCCACTCTGCCTTCGAGGAGGGATGATGCTGGTGAGGGACTGATGGTTATACCTGCCCGCCAGTGACAGGCTAAAGTGCCTGGTAATTGACTTGCCCTCCGCCAGTATCACTTTATGCCCTTGCATGAGCACGAAAGTCTCCCACACCGCCTTTAGCTCACCCACACTTTTCTTCCACTTAGGAATAATAGACATCAGGCATTAAGTAAGAAGGTGAACATAATAGGTTGGTAAGGATACCAATAATATTCAGTTTTGTTTGAAGTGGTTAGAATTAAAGGTTTATTACTGCCCCAAACTCCGGTGGAGCACTTAATGTCATACAAGATAGGGACTGAGCAATGAACTGTGAATGGGTAGCCAAAATTACGTCGAGCCGAGCAGGGAATCACAAAGGACCACCAGTTTGTCTATGTTGGCATTAGAAGGTAGGTATTTCCACACGTGCTGCTTTCATTCATAGGTGGCGAGTTGTAAATACAGGTGAAGACAACACGACAAAAACACCAGGCAAGTCTTTACATTACACATGGTCACCAGAGGGGCTTCTGTGCACAGTTCTTTAAGGCAGTATCAACAGTTTGTGTTGTTTTGCTGCTGTTGGTTACTTGGGAGCTTCCATGATATTAATGAGGCACGTGTAATTAGAGGTTTGAGTAATTAGTAAACTATGGAAATGAGACACAGTTGTGCTATCTGTTCATCGTTGCTCATGTATGAACAGGCGAAGTTTTCTTTTTTTTTTTTTTAATACAAGGAAGAAAGAGCCATGAGCTGAAAGCCAGCAAAACAATAGTTGTTCTTTTCAGGAGAACTTAAAGGAAATTTCCCTTGACACACTGGATTAAATTAAAACGTAGGTCATAGGTAGAGGAAAACATAGACTGATAAGGACAGTTCCAGAGCTAACCTTTTGCCTTTTGCCTACATGATGTACATTGAGTAGGCCTGTCGGTTTACTCTTGCATTAGAGAGCTGGACAGAAAAGAGTGGGAATGCCTTGACAGACCGATGGTGCTCGGCCGCCTTACCGGAGGAGGAATACAAGCAGACAGTTCAGAAGAGCAGTGACCAGTGAAATGTCGATTTTTGAGGGATAAAGATGCAACACTGCGGCAAATGAGAGAGGTTAAAGGGAGTCCGTAATGGAAAGGGAACTGATGAGATGATCAGCCTTTGACTCCACTGTGTATAGAAGCTGTGTATGGTGAGTTGTATGGGGTGGATGTGACGGAAAAGTGACGAAAATGATGATGAATGGGGAAAGATGGACGACTGGTCCTAAATCTGACTGATGCAAATGATGCGGTGCTGTTTGATGTTAAGAATATGGATCTATTTTACGAGTTCTGACTTTGGGATTGCGATGTCGGATGGTGAACGTAGATATAAGTTACAACAATATTAGAGACTGGTGGTATTTAGCTTACATCACGCAGGTGAATAACAGAACTATGAAGGCAGTACAGATTCTAATTACCTCTAAGTGGTGATAAGAAAAAGAAATACAACTATGTTCACTGATAGCTGAAAAATAGTTAAACCAGGGTGAATAAGTGGTTAGTGGCAAAGAGAATTTGATTACGCATAGACAGCTAAAGATGGCGTGCAAGAGGGAGTTTTCGATGCGCAGATGACTACTGGTGTGAGACGTTCTGTGGCATTAATATGAAAATTACAGAGTGAGCGCAGGGGTTTCGAAATGAACGGATCTTGAATTTGGCATTTTATTTGATTTTATATTTTTAGAGAACAATCTTCCCGACTTCTAGCCTTTGGTTTCTTCTTCCATGCATGTAAAAGAATGGTGTTCTTAGATGGTATACGCATGGGGAAAGGATCGGTATTTTGTGTGTAGGTAAGGTTTAGAAAAAGATTTGTTTCAATAATCTAAAGGGACTGAACGTCCTAGCAGACCGAAGTGATGGTAGACTGGTACGTAGCTGTGGATAGGAACGAGGAAGAAATATGAGTAAACAAGTGGTTTACCAATGTTCTATTTAAACTGATGAAATTAGCAAAATGACGCATAGAAAATAGGTTGCATTTCTCTTAAACTGAGAGTCTAGTGAACGTTTCTGCCCCTCAAGTGCTTCTGATGCGTTTTAATCTGAATGGTATAACCTGTAGAATACTGACTGTTTTGAGTGCTTGAATAAGAGGCAGTTGAGTATGACCCATTTTGCTTAGAGTTCTGTTGGTAGTTTCATTTTTTCCTTAACAATTCTTTACTGTGGCTTTGGATCCCGCTTGTCTCGTGTACGGTATGGACAGACAGGATATGTTGCTGGTACCGATACTAACAGTATAAGTCCTTCTCCGTTTACACCGCTATACGGTAAGCCTTCCTAGGGGAAGTGAGCTCCACTGAGGTCAAAACTTCCCCTGGACATCGCGCGCGCGCACACACACACACACACACACACACACACACACACACACACACACACACACACGCACGCACGCACGCACGCACGCACGGACGCACGCACGCACGCACGCACGCACACACACACACACACACACACACACACACACACACACACACACACACACACACACACACACACACACACACACACACACACACACACACACACACACACACACACACACACACACACACACACGCAAAGCCTGTCACCTGTTTTATGGCAGAAAAATGCAAAATTGTAGCTCCTTCAGTCTTTGGCAGATAGACGCTAAGGTTGTGGTTGCTTTCAGTGACGGTAGCAAGGTACTTAACAAAAGGGTCAGCGTGTCAGCGTAAATTCAATGGCAAGTTTCCACACACAGGCAGATGGAGGCACACAGCAAGCTGACGTGCACAGTCTCCACCTACTTAACTCTTAGGTAGTGAGAGGTGCTGGAACTTACAATATCACTGCCTTAAGCTCCCGCTTACTATCCTAACCAACCAGTGGAGTATGGCGGTACCTGTGACATCACATCCCTTGTCTTTTCTCTAATTTTAGTTGCCAATGGGAGGCACTAAAGCTCATGAGCTCACTCGCCCACGCTCACCCCACTATTTCCACACACAGAGCACCAAAGTGTTTTTGTTAAGGGAAGTAAATGAAAATTTATTTCGTTTTAGATCGTCTGACACTGAACACACGGACGCAGCAACACCTCAGAGGTGCTGCAACCGAACCCTCTGTCCCTCAGTGAAGGATGGATTACAATCTTCCAATTAGAGGTGTTGACAGAGTGAGGGATTGAGAGGCCACCTGCTAACAAGGGTACAAAGGGAAGGAAGGTTAATACGACTTGGGGAATGACACGTGAGGGATATGGCGAAGGAAGAGGAGGATATTAATGAGGAGCTTACAGAAGGCTGGTTCAGCTTGATTCTTAAATCGTTCGTTATTAGTGGTCTCTTTTTAGCTGGATCAAAACCACATGACACTGCCAGAAAAAAAAAAAAAAAAAAGTCCTGGTACTATTGCTGTTAAAGAACAAGAAGACTTACCTTGGGGCAAGACAGTATCACGCCTGTTCTGTTATCAGTTGATCCTCCTGTACCCCGCCCTGCCTCGCCCTGCAATGCATTGTCTTGCTCGCCCGTACCATGCCTCACCCTTGCCTCTCCTTTCTGGATCCGCCTCCCTTTGTTCTGGTCTGCCTCATCCTCTCCTACTGAAGCCTGTTCTGTCACATCTTTCTTCTCTCTGACCTGCTTCACCCTGCCATACCTAAGTTACCTTGACCTGCC
The DNA here is from genome assembly GCF_032717465.1 of Coenobita brevimanus. Taxonomy (NCBI): domain Eukaryota; kingdom Metazoa; phylum Arthropoda; class Malacostraca; order Decapoda; family Coenobitidae; genus Coenobita; species Coenobita brevimanus. The sequence continues at coordinate 11,235,154 of NC_136960.1, read as the reverse complement.
CTGCCTCTCTTTGTCATGTCCTGGTTCACTCTGCCCTGTTCTGCCTCAGACTGTCCCATCTGGCTCACCCCGTCTTGTTTTGCCGTGCCATACCTTGCTCTGCCATTTCCTGGTCTGCCTGTCTCTGTCGTGTCCTTCTCTATCCTACTTTCCTGTCCCTACCCTTCGTCCACTACCTCCTGCCTCTTTGTTAATGACGTCGAAGGGATATTCATTGTGATCGAGGCTGTTTCTATGTATGTATCTTTGTTAACAAGGTGTCTCAAGAATGCTTAATTTGATTTGGATCAAAATTGGAAGATGAATTGTATGTGGGTTTGGGAATAAGAGATTGTACTTTGATGAAGATCGATCAAAAGAGAAAGTCATGAGTCAGGCTCAGTAATTCATGGTGTGGTAAGTATTCCTTGAAAACTAGATCCGGTCTGAATCAAACTTGCCACATAACCTACTGTACACTGTGTGTGGGGATGGGAAGAAGTTATTCGATTTGATGCAGATCAGTCCATCAGTCAAAGGTCAAGGTCACGGGTCATGATCAGGGTTTGAGTGAAGCGTTGAAGTATCTCGTTCTTAATGCGTGGTGGGTGGGTGTGTAGCCTGTGTTTGTGTTCTTGTGTGCTCGTGTGTGTAAGTACAGTATGTTTTAATGTATATATGCTAGCATGTACGTGTGTATACATTGTATGCTTGTAGCCTTTGTGTGTGTGTGTGTGTGTGTGTGTGTGTGTGTGTGTGTGTGTGTGTGTGTGTGTGTGTGTGTGTGTGTGTGTGTGTGTGTGTGTGTGTGCGTGCGCGCGCGCATTAAATATGTGGACGCTATTAATCACATCTGTTTATCTGTGTGTTAGACCAGTATTATTATCTCGTTCTTTTACCTCCATCACTTAACCATTCTGACCTTCCACGCTTGGCCGCTGTATCAAATAATTTTTATGCATATTTGGTCAGAAAAGCACCACTTATAAATTTGCATTCTCTCCTCCTCAACTAACCTGACCTAACTTAACCCGTCTTTGCTTAGGATAATCTAAGCACCGTAATCCAACCTAAACTCACGTGATCCAATACAACCCATTCTAACTTATCCTCATCCATCCTAACCAAAGTTTTTCATAGCCAAACTTAAGCTAATGTAATATACTCTATCCTAACTCAGTCCAGCTCAACAGAAGCTAACCTAATTTAGCATAACCTAGCCTATTACAAGCTTGTCTAACCTAGCTCAAGCCTACCCAGCCTATCTTCAGTTTTCCAGATTAAGCAACACTAACTTAACATTTGACCTGGGCTGAAAAATGATTAAGTGGGGGGATTAAGGTAATTGATAGTGATGATTGTCTCTCTCTCTCTCTCTCTCTCTCTCTCTCTCTCTCTCTCTCTCTCTCTCTCCCTCATACACACACACACACACAAACACACACGCACACGCACGCAGGCCTTTTTATATACTCTGTTTCTTAATCTTCTTACGAGACCATACCCCAGCCTCTGTGAGTGCTTAGTTGTAGCTGTAGTAACTGACACTGCTCCGCCATTTGACACCATCGCCTCCTCTCACTCCGTCAACACACCACACTCTCGAGGTACTCTGACCTAGACGGAGGAGATGTGTATAATGGAGATGAAGCCGAAGATGTTGGAAAGAAAGACATCCGCAGTTCTAGGGTTCTTTACTTTCCAAAGCCGCGATTATTTGGGTGAAAATGGAGGATGAATCACCTATGCATGAGGTGCAAAATAAAGAGAAAATCAGCTCCAGAAACATGACCTGGGAAAATATAGGTAGGGCAGCAGTGGCGTTGATGTCGGCATTAAGATTTTTAGAGCAAAAATACAGGTTTAGCACCCAGTGGCCGTCAAAACATCACACTTTACTGTGGACTTCACAGACATGCAAGGAAAGTGGTGAGGTGGTGTATGAGAGATGAAACACTGATGTGTAATAAGACAGCCTCTCCTGGCTAGTGCTCAGACTGCAATGTCGAAGCTATACCTTGTGTTACACAGCAAAAACTCTGATCCAGCTACGTATTTTGAATGTAAACAGCTATAAAAAATAGTGGTGGTGTTACTATCTCGCCAGTCCTTCCAGTCGATGTTGCCAGGAAACAAAGAGAATCCTTGTTATCGTTCCTCCTGATTCACTGTTCGTTGACAAACTGGAGAAATAAACACCGATGTGGGACTTAGTGTGTATTGACGTTTCGCCTCATGGCTTCCTCAGAATACAAAAGGAAGCCATGAGGCGAAACGTCAATACACACTAAGTCCCACATCGGCGTTTCTCTCCCCAATCTTTCCTCCTGTTTTTGTCTGTTTTCTTATGTCTGTAAGCCGTTTCCATGCATCTGTTAAGTGCTTTTGCACGTAACATACATTTTTAGTGCCTATTTTGGTCAGTTATAAGAACGATCGTCAGCTGTTTACATCCCTGCTGTATCATTTGCAAGGTTTATATGTGTGTTATGTAGCCCCGTGTACCCAGTGCCAGGCATGAGTATGGCAGTCCCCTTTCATTGCCACAGCGATGAAAAAGAAACTAATTTGCCAAATATTCAGTGAAATAGTATTCTTAAATTATTTTCTTCATTATACTGCCTAGCGATTTTGCTTAGCTTACCGGTGGCCTAACGTCCTGTACAGTAAAGATTAAGCAGATATGAGGGAAGAGTCTCACTAGCTTGCGGGTGTTAAGGGTTAAGTGCATAATGTACTAGATGCATGAACTACACATTACTAAGCATTACACAGACTTAAAGATTACCAACAACTATGAAAATACGTACAAGATGCAGGAGCTTCGGGGGCCATCGGTATATGCCCTTGGTGTGGTTTGTTGTTGGAGGTTGATTCTGTGTGGTGTGGTGTGGTGTTTCTTGGCTGATGTCGCTGAGGTCTACTAGACTAAGGCACCTCATTCCCAAAAATCATTAGTGAGAGACATATAACCATGTCCTATCCAAGAAAAGCCCCCATATCCAAAATTTTTGTTACGAGAACTAGGACTGATGAACATTAACAGCGATTTCCTCAGTAGAACTTTCATACTTGCTGTGTAAGATTTAGATGAGATTAGTTTCATGAATATAATTTTTGGATTAGAGAATAGAGAGTGGACCAGAGTGAGGAAGTACATGGAGGAGGCTGATGTAAAAAAAAAAAAAAGAAAAAAAAAGAAAAGAGACAGGCTACATATGGCTGAAAAAAATTAGTTGGAGGGACAAGGTAAGGTTGTATGTGGTGGAAGTAGGGAAGATGCTGAAGAGGTACTATGCTGGATTAACCAACAACAGGGTGGACAAGTATATGAGGCGGGGTGGTGTGTTATGGAAGGAAAGAATGTCACTGGATCGAACCAGAAATAGCTGTAGGTCCCTGTCTCTGCCACCCCTCACAGGATGTAGCGAGAGGCAGTGGGCAAATAGAGAAATAATTGCCATACCCATTCCGGGTGTGGAGAACAGTTATGAAAGGCATGTGAAGTTTGTTTATGGTGATAGTGATGAGCATAGTATGGTAATGTTAAGGCCTCAACCATGCCATATTTACCCACCCGCCTACCTGGTGGCTTCCCACCTACCAACCAAACGGCACCTGCAGGAAAGCGCGAGTCCATGCATAAACACACACACACGCACACACACACACACACACACACATACTTAAGTCCATATTGAACCAATCCACCTATTTTCCCACATACCTACATACCTAAGTAGCTACCCACGTACAAGTAAATTCCTACCTGCATACCATATATCTATTTTTATACCTACCAATCACCTAGTTTTCTCCCTAATCACCCACCTGTACATCCCGCCAACATTCCTGTCTAAACACACTTCTTACCTTTCTAAGTGCCTAGTTACCAACGTACCTTCTTTGCTTGCTCTTTCCTTCCTTCAAATCGCTTCTCATCCTCCTATGCACATGTCCATCTTTTGTATGATCTGTCTTGGAAGAATCACACCGCTGCTCTAACAAAATTCGGCTTCGCAAATATTATGTGTGCTGAGTTGTCACCTTTAGCCATGTGTGAAGTAAAGTTCTCACGTGTTGGGGCTTATACATTTCTAAACAAGGTGAAATCAAAGGCAATTCGTCTTATCAGTTCTTCTTTTCTCACTGACTCCATTCAACCTCTCACGTTAAGCTGCACACTCTCTCTCTCTCTCTCTCTCTCTCTCTCTCTCTCTCTCTCTCTCTCTCTCTCTCTCTCTCTCTCTCTCTCTCTCTTTACAATTATTGTGATGACATGCGGAGGTGTATGATACGTAAAAGGACCTGGGCCTCAGAGAACGGGCAGTGAAACCTATGCCCAAAGTCGGACTTAAAAAGAAAAAAAAATGGGTCTTTTTTTATACCAAATCGCCGAACCGCACTTCCCCCCGGACAGTGTGGACGGGCATTTAAACCTATTGTATGGCACGAATTTTTCACTGTCTCCGTCCTTCTTTTCCTTTAGTATGTGCTTGTGTGGGTTATTCATTACGTGTTCTGTGTAAGCATTTGTGCCTCCAGGTATTAAATTCATTATGTGTCTGTAACTAAGCCTGAAGTATCAAAAGCAGTTTACATATTCTCGTGTGTTGCTTGTTAGTCTAGGGGTGTGGAATTTCTAACGTCGGTGTGTGTGTGTGTGTGTGTGTGTGTGTGAGAGAGAGAGAGAGAGAGAGAGAGAGAGAGAGAGAGAGAGAGAGAGAGAGAGAGATTCTGCTTTAACGGAACATACTTATCTCGTCCAATGATTGATTTTAATGCCCTCTTATGTGCTTTTAGTTATGTCAAGCTTAGTGCCTAAATGCCTCAGATAAATGAGGATTCCTGAATAGAATTTATGAGTTTATATACCTTTTTCCCCGTCCACTCAGATCCTACCTCCCCTTACTTACACTGTAGTAATTTTAAGCATCTCTTTCCCTCCCCACCCCCATCTCCTCATTGTTTCACCTATACTGTATGCCCCTTTCCCTCCCCACCACTTTCTCACCCCTTTCCTCACCTACTCTTTTGAAATAGGCTAAGCCTACACACCACCTCTTCCTCATCTCACCCCTACCCCAACCTACTCTCCTGTGGAAGATGTGGATGTTTAGAGGGTCCATTTGATGCACTGGTCTGCCAAACCCTTCTTACCACATCACCCCTGCCCTATTCACCTTGACTCTACCAAAACCTTCCTGCCACATCCTTCCCCCTTGCCCTACTCACCCTGCCACTATCTAACTCTACCATAGCCCTCCCCCTAACCCTTACCCTGCCGACCTTGACACTGCCAAACCCTACCTACCACACCCTTCCTTCCTGCCTCACTGACAGAACGATCTGCTCACGGACGTCCTCCTGAAATATTTCACTGATCCTGCTCAGTCATTTCCTGCATTAAGTTTCCTGCACAGCCTCATCCCTCCATCCCTGTTGTGTCCTTTGCCCTTGCTTTTCACCCATCCTCATCACCCTGTCTCTCCCCTGTTTCTTCACTTTGGCCTATCGGTTTTGATGACACGATGGTGTGTTTGGGTGCGTAGGTTGGGGGCAATCAAGGCAGAAGTTATATGAGTTAGGACGGGAGGTAGAAATGAAACGGCTGAAAAAATGGATGAAAAGGTGGAACACAGAGAAATATTTGGGTAAATTAGAGGGGTGACAGCAGGGAATGAGGAAAGGCAGGGATGCAGTGAGACAGCAGGAGTTATAGGAGTGGCTGGCAGGAAACCAGTTGGCCGGGAGGGAAGCAGAAACAAATGAAGATATCTGGAGATCAAGAGTGGTGGGTGGAGAATGAGAGGGGTCAAGAGAGACAGGGGGGAAGAGAGAGTGGCAGGGAGAGTAGTAGTGTAGAAGTTAAGGACAAGCAGGGAGGAAGTGGCAGGGAGAGAATCACCGTAGTAGTTATGGGGGGGGGGGCAAGGAGGAAAAGAGAGTGGCAGGGAGAGAGAGTATAGCAGTTGGGGGGGAGGGGAAGGAGGAAGAGTGACTGGCAGGGAAAGAAGCAGTTTAGCAGTAATGGGGAGACAGGGAGGAGAAGAGTGGCAGGGAGAGAGGCAGTTTAGCGGTTAGAGGAAGGCAGTAGGTGGAAGCAGGGGTAGAGAGGGAGGGACGTGAATTGAGAAGAGAGGGGACAGAGGAAGCGGAGAAGTGCGAGAGACAGGTAGACGCAAAGAGCAAGGGAAGTAAATAAAAGGAAAATAGAGAGGGAAAATGAGGAAGACGTAGATGAAGAGGAAGAGAGGTAATGGAATATAGAGAAGAGGTTAGTAAGGAAGCGATAAGGAATACATATATGGAAAAGAGCATTAAAGAGACACTAAGGAATGATGAGAGTGATAGGTCAGAGATGCCGTAAAAATGGTCACACACACACACACACACACACACACACACACACACACACACACACACACACACACACACACACACACACACACACACTCAAACTGATTTAGTTAGATAGATAGAAAAATAGATATATAGATAGACAGGTAGACAGACAGATAGATAGACAGGCTGACAGAGGGAGAGAGATGCGGGTGCCAGTTAAATTCTACCATTTCTCTTACCTTCATTCCAGGCCGAACTCATACCTTGTAAGGCCTCTGCCTACACAGACACCACTGAGATGGAAGTTGTGATAATACATCTTGAGAGAGAGAGAGAGAGAGAGAGAGAGAGAGTCATTAGATGACTCCTGGTTAGTTTAAACTTTGGTCGGAATCTGCCATTTTCGTTATGCTAGGTTAATTTATGGTGCGTAATTAGTCTATGCAGAAAGTTGGAGTAGATGTAAACTGTGAGTCAGACTGGTGGTAGGTGGTGGCGACCATCATCCACTCACTTGATGTAGTGCTGCCTACTTCTTCCTTCACCTTTATCACTTTTTTTTTTTTTTGTCTGTCCCCTCTCTTCCTGTTTCTCATCATCATCCAGTCACTTGATGTTGTGCTGCTTACTTCTGCCTTCACCATTTTCTCTCTTTCTGTGTCTGACTTCTTCTCTTCCTATTTCTCCCATCATTCCTGTCACATTTTATTACTCTTTCCATTTCAGGTGGCTTGACATTGAGTGACAAGCCTAATGGTTTCCTGTAAGCCAGGAAATCATTTACAACGCTGGGTGGTAACCATATAACCAACCCATACGTGTTCCCTACGTGTCAGCAAGTGGGTTGGCAGAGGGTTAGTGCCCCTCCCCGTAAAACAACTACCTCAGAGATTAACGGCCACGCCTTACGGGATTATGGAGTCTGGCAATAGATAAATAGATAGACTAGGATAGCCTAGAGAATGATCACTGAGTCCTCGAGCTCTTTCCTCATGCTCGTGGCACACGGTGTTACCAGAAAAAAGTGTGGTAGGAGCAGACAGTAATATATGATCACAGAGGAAACGGTCAGCATCTAAACTCAGCCCAGTCACATTTTTTTCTTTTTTTTTATCCACGCCTACACGATGATGTCCTTTACGATTTATTTTTATTTTTTGCTGCAGTTTGATCATTTATTAGGCATGCGAGAAGCGTTTTGTGCTGAAAGGGGAAAGAAAGAATGTCCATTAACCTATACAGTACCGTGACTTTTTATGTTCTGCTGCCGCCATACGATTTCCTTTTTGTTACTGCAAGATGGTGGTGTTTCTGCTTCTGCCAGACAGTTTCAATCAACTTAAACATCTGCTTTGCATTGTAAAAGGATTAATGTTTGTTGCACCAATACATATTTGACTTAATTGATCGATGTACAGCATTCATTTGCAGATTATCAGTTACAGAAAACGGTGATTCTGGTAGAGAGAACTGTAGATTTTATGCTTATTTTCGTTTCAAAACTTTCAAGCACCCAGTAGATTACACAAGTGTTAAGTACTGCTCTAAAAATTTGTATGCTTCTGATGAACAAAGGTAAAAGCGAAGGCAGAGCAGCTCACATTATGTGTCACGTAATTACTCAGTGATCGAGGGGCCACAAGGGATGGTGGAGTGAGACATATAAATAGAGAGGCCTGAGGACACGGGATTCACCCAGCGTCACTGGACCAGTCTGGCTTGTCGGTGCCTGCTTGTGCAGTACTTATCCATATTTAGTTTTTGCGCCAGGTTTGATTCTGGCCGACTGCCAAGAGGATGGGTGGGTGGGTGTGGAATGGAGGGTAGGACGTATGCGAGGGATTTGGGGGGGATAAGCAGTGTGTGTGTGTGTGTGTGTGTGTGTGTGTGTGTGTGTGTGTGTGTGTGTGTGTGTGTGTGTGTGTGTGTGTGTGTGTGTGTGTGTGTGTGTGTGTGTGTGTGTGTGTGTGTGTGTGTGTGTGTGTGTGTGTGTGTGTGTGTGGAGCACGGAAGTGTGTTTGAAATGGACGCAGGTTAATGGAGGTGGTTGCTAGACAGTGTAGGTATGTGGTGTGGTAGACAAAAGAATGGATCGGTATTGATGAGAAAGGCATAGGAAGAAGTTGGCAGTTGAAACACAAATGGGGAAGTACTGTATCTATATGAGGGAGGTGAGAATGTTTATGCAGTGTGAAGATGTGGGTGTGGCAAGGGCTGGACTGCTGTCCATTTCCACTTGTTATAACGCCGCTCCAGGACATCACTGGCGGAAGCTGGTGTTATGTTTTTATACTGTGTTAGGTGCAGGTTTCTGAGGATGTGACCTTGGTAGGGATGCTGGTGGGGCTGCTGGAGGTAAAGTTAGTTTTTACCTAAGTCACAGGACGCTTGATTTACGAGGGGGACGTGTGTCTATACTGCTTTTTTTTTTTTTTAATGAATGGAGGAAGGAAAAACAAAGGAAAAAAAGAATAAGTCCATGAGCCTAAAGGCATCCTCCATTCATAAAATACTTATAACAAATGGATTTAAATTCGAGTGGATTAAATGTATGTAGGAAGCAGCTCCCAGGAAGTGAATTCCAGAGAGTAGTAGTTCTGGGGATAAATGAATTTTGATAAGCAGAGGTTCTGCACTGCGGGGGAGAAAATGTGAGTTCATGGGCGCTCACAGCTGCCCGAGTATTTCGGGAGAAAATGTGATGGGGAGGCACAATTGAAGCCAGTTCATCAGAGCACTTACGGTAAAAATATCGATAAAATAATGCTAAAGAAGCAACATCTCTACGTACTGATAATGGAGGAAGGTCCTGCGTTATGGCAGGATTATTGATTAATCTAATGGCTTTATTTTGAATTTTGACCAACTGCCTCAATGCAACCGCTCCACATCCACTCCACAGTGATGAACAGTATTCGATCGGAGAACGCACATAACTTTTGTATATTGTGGCCATCTGCTCGTCAGTGAAGAACTCACGAACTCTGTACATAAGTCCCAATTTTTTAGAAGCATTTTTAGCAAGGGATTTAACATAAGCTTTCCAGCTTAGGTTGGGGTTTAGAGTAACACCTAGGATATCAATTGTAGTGAATATGGGAATACTGACATCATTTAAAATTACGTGAGAGTCTGAGGGATTCTTTCTGTTGGAGAAATTAAAGTATTTAGTTTTCTGAGCATTAAATGAGACCAGATTTTTTTGTCCCCATTGATTAATTTTAGAAAGGCCCTGGTTCAGAGAAATTTCTGTGTTTATTTGGGAATTTATAATATCAAATTGTGTAAAGGAGGTACTAAATGTGAAAGAACTATGAAGGGTAGAGTCATCAGCATAAAAGTGTATTGGGTTGTGCGTGACAGATAAGGGTCATTAACATGATTGTTGTTAGTCCTGGAGGAAATTTTGACTTAATACTTCACCACGTTCACACCTGCCACTCTACGAGCACATCTTTACAATGCCAGAAAATAGACAAGAATATAACATGCCTTCCAAGCATCTCCACCTCCAACCGCGTGAATCATGCATCGACATCCTGACTTTAGTTGGTACCACATGGGGCCCAGAAGGTGGGCAGGGACAGTGAGACGGGTTGTTACATAATTACACATGAAGTAATGAAGTAGGTGGCTGAATGAATGCAAATGGCCTTATAATCAGCCTTAGACAAAAGAACAGGCCTGTTAGAGGTAATGAGGGAGGCAGGAGAGCAACTGAACAAATCTTTGGAAACAAGTCTTTCTCGTCCTGGCATCTGGAGTATTGATAAACATGGCCATAAGCTACAGCCGATAAAAATAACGAGTGAACGCGTCTTCATCACATGTAGAGTGCGTTGGTATTAAGGGGAAGTGGACTACAAGTTATTTAGCAGTAAACGGTGAATAAGATACCCGACGTATGTATAAGTGCTGGAGGGTGCATGAACTACCACTGTTTGGCTCACAAATTGTGGAGTTGTGAAGAGGCGTTACGAAACACACACACACACACACACACACACACACACACACACACACACACACACACACACACACACACACACACACACACACACACACACACACACACACACACACACACATTTTCTAGCTGGTCATATGAGCAGTGCTGCACAGCTCTCTCCTGTGGTTGTTGTTGCTGCTCTAAACATTAGTCTGCTACTGAATTTGTTGCTTCGCGTCATCTTGTTGATAAGACGTTGCAATGTTGCTGAAAGTTTCCTAAGGTGAGAGACAACAGCTTTGTGCGGCGTATGTAAGGTAGCTCCCCTAGGAACGAAATCATTTTTTTTTTTTTTCCTGGCTTGAAGCCTTTACCTCTTTCTTGTTTGCATAAAAAGGTCTCACGTAGAACTTGTGACCCATTTTGAACCTCTGCCATGTCCTTGTTTGATAATTATTAATGGTGGAGTTCCATTAGGAGGTCGTACAGTATTTTCATCAGGCACGTGGGTGCTGTCCACTGAGCTCTATAGTATGGAGAGGCTTTCTCATGGGTAGGACCGTGTAATTTATGTAGCTGCCGCCAGGGCGGCGCTGGGGTAGCGGCAGCCATGTTACACTCACGCCTGATGCCCGCCTTTGTGTACTGAGCTGCTCTGTAGGTTTTGAAAGCAGCTGATGATTCCGGAAAATATAATGCCATGGTCCACTGTGCAGCTTACGGATACAAAAATGGGCACAGGAATTCATCGAAAAGAGATGACTTAACATTTCACAAGTAAGAAATAATCTTGTTGCTAATTCTGTGACATTACTGCCCCCTGGGGTGGGGCGGGAAGATTCTTCCCCAGTATCTCTGCATAAATGAGGCCACTAAAAGGGGCCCATTTATCTCCAGCCTTTCTCTCCATGTCCTCTTCTCTTCTGTTCACACTCTCTTGTAGATATTTCCATGTTTCTTCCAGCCTTTTTTCAATCTGAACATTCGGTTTCATGACACGGATAGTCTAAGGACTTTCCACATCGTTTCAACACCATTACTTCAACGTAAAACAGCTTCAGCATCGCTTTTATTTCAACGTTAATACCGCACTATATTTTCCCTTTCTGCCACTACCTTTCTCTGCCTTAGTGCCGTAAAGGGTAAATTCTGTACTGCAGCAACCTATGGCGTTGTTTTTTACTCAGTGGCTAAATGTGCCCCATATGATTCGTTGAACTAGGCCAAAAAAAAAAAAAAAAAAAAAAAAGTCACAATCCATATATGCTTTTGTATTATAAGCGACGAGTGTAGGTGTTTCAATATGGCGGCCAAAATCACACACTCGCGGCGGAGATAGCCTTTCCATACTATAGAGGTCAATGGTACTGTCCTGTGGCGTTGTGATGATACGAGTAATGACGATGATGATGATGTGTATATTGTGTTGAGTTTCTGGTGACATTAATGGTGATACATGCGGGGGTAGTGGAGACAGTCTTACATGTTCTCAAATATGCCAACTTTTCCACTTGCTTCTCCTCTTAAAGGCAGCAAACTAATCTGCTGACTCTGGGTGAAGGCGAAGAAGGAAGGGGGACATCACAGGGAACAGATGTCATTATAATACAAGGCAAAAGGTGATTGTGGTGGGGTAAATATTTGAACCTGGCATCATCTATCACTGGCCTCTGTAGCGCCTTCTCCAGAAACGACCTGCTTGGGAAAGGACAAGAAAGAGAGGAAAATAAGAACTGTCAAAAGGGCACGGGCAAAGCAGATGTATAAATTTTTTCACTCTTTCCTCTTCCTCCTCCTTATTTATCCCTCCGTCTCTTCCTCCTCGTCCTTATCTGCCATCCATCGTTCTTCTCGTCATCCACTTTTCCTTCTTTTTTTTTTTTTTCGTTTACCATCCCGCCTTTCGTCCCTCTCTTCCATAGATGTTCTTTGTTTTTCCCACTTTCGTCTTGCACTCCTCTTCATCTATCCTTCACCTTTCCCCTTTCTTTCTTCCATCCCTTCAATCCTCGTTCTTCTCTCTCCATTTTCTTTCATTCTTCCTCCTACTCTTGTATTTCCTTCCTCTTCCATCATTCCTCCCTCTCCCTCTTTCTCGATATGGCTGCCCAGCCTGGAATCTTTAGTAACCTGAGCCGAACACAGAGACGGTACGAGATGGAGGGTGATAAATGAATTCACTTAATCACTTCGGAGTTTCCAACCAAAGAAAGCGAAGCATTATAACTGTTTCTGACGACGACGACGAGGGCCTTTGCGCGCTTGAGCCGTGGGTTTTTCGTCCATTCGTTTGTTTGACTTGCTCTGCTACTTCAGTTATGGGCCGATTTGATGGCTGATTTGTTAAATGAATCCTTTCCACCTCATGGCGTCCTCGTCCGACCGACCAACACGGCCAGAGCAGCCCGAAGGTCACAATAACCAAAAAAGTCTTTATTTGCAAGAGTATAAGCGTCAATGGAAAGGGTGCTCAGAATGCAGTAATTTACACCATCACAATTTCGTCACAGTGCAAAAAAAAAATTGCGAAAAAAAAAAAAAAAAAAAAAAGGATAAAAAATCTCTTAATACGTGCCTGTGTTGGTACCTCATTAGGTGGTGAAGGCCGGAAGGGAAGGAGGTAGATAGGGAGGTAGGCAGAGAGGTAGGTAGAGATATAGGTAAGACGGGAGGCAGGTAGAGTTGTGTGCACATAGGTATGTAGATAGGAAGTGAGGAAGGTAGACAAATTCATAGGGAAGTAGGCAGGGAGTAGGTGTGGAGGGAGTTAGGTAATGTGGGTAGGCAGAGAGGTAAGGAGATAGGGGAAGAAGCAGGCAGCGAGGTACGGCAGGTAGATAGGTAGTAGGTGGGGAGGTAGGTGAGTAAAGAAAAGCGACAAGAAGTGTAAGTTAATCCTATATATGCTGAAGGAATAATTTTAGTTTAACACATCCCGGTGAAAGGTTCGCATAGTCAGAGGCTGCAAAACCTGAGACATAACGAGATCAAACGAGACTTCATCTTCTGGACGTTAGCTACTTTGTCCATCTGGTTGGTAAGAGTGTTTTAGTACTGGATAGGACTGCTTTGAGTGTAAAATTACATTAGGAGAGATCCTGATTCAATTAGAATTAACTTGGAGTAAGGTTATTATAGTGGAGTAAGATTAGAAAGAGTCGGTAATAAGACTGAAAGATGATACAGATGTTAATGAGTGGAGATGTGTGAATGTAGGAATGGTGAATCTTGTGGAAATCATTGGAGAATGTGCTTTAAGATTCTCAGCTCTGTACAGTCCACTCTATAAATACTAGACTACTATGTCATAGCTGCAAAAGGCACTAAACAACTGTATAATATTTGTACACCTGTCGCCATATCACCAACTTGTATTTGCTCTTTGCGCTCCACTCTACCTTCACCTACCTCTTTCACCTTTTCCTTGTCCTTCTTATCCCGTACCAAATCTTCCCCATAAAATTCACACAGTCCTCATCCCCCTGTCAATTCTTTCCTCTATCCCTAGAATGAACCCTTCCATCCTCTTTTTCCCCCCCTACCCTCCACAAAACTCTCGCCACATTTTTCCTCACTAAATCCTACCAACCTTTTACCACCTCACCACTATTGCCCAAGCCCTCATAATTATGAATCCTTCCTCCCACCTCATCCTTCATTCCGACCATCATAAATGACGTTGCACCCACCTTCTCTTCTTTGGTCCCTGTCATTATTATCGTCTTATCCTTCTACTGTACACTGCCAGCTTTATCGCCTTGTATTCCCTCACTCTACTCACCTCTCTCTCACAACCCCATCACCATTTCTCCACCCCCCCCCACACACACACAAAAAAAAAAATACGCTTCTCTGTTCTTCCCTCTCCCGCCAGCATTATCGCCTCTTCCTCCCCCCGTCGGCATTATCGTCTCTTTCTCCTCTGCCAGCGTTATCACATCCTCCTCCCCTGCCAGCATTATTCTTATTCTCCTCCTTGCCAGCATTATCTTCCTATCCTTCCTTGCTACACCCGGCCTCCGCTCGCCACCCCACCACCATCTGTCACCACGCCACACCCCTTGTACACAAACTGTAGGAGGGCACATTCTTGAACATCCTAAAACACACACACACACACACACACACACACACACACACACACACACACAAATGGGCCCAAACACAGTGTGTGTGTGTGTGTGTGTGTGTGTGTGTGTGTGTGTGTGTGTGTGTGTGTGCGCACGCTTACATTACCTGATCATATCCCTTCCTAAACTCATAACTCACATCACTAAATCTCAGTACATGCAGCCACAGATTTTATGGTTCGTCATAAATTATCAATTTGACCATTGGACTTTATTTACTTCCGCCAGGAGGTATATGTTTTACCTCGCGTTTGTTTGTTTGTTTGTTTGTCTCTGTCTGTCTGTCTGTCTGTCTGTCTGTCTGTCTGTCAGTCTATTAGCTGGATTACTCAAAAAGTTATGAACAGATATTTATGAAATTTCTTGGAGGGGTAAGATATGGCCCAGTGAACAATCGATTAGATTTTGGTTGTGATCCGGAATTATTTGTTTGTGCACATCATATCTCCAAAAGTTTTCGATTAATTTCAATGAAATTAAGTGGAAGGGTTGGCCATGCGCCAAGAAAGAATTTATTATTATTATTATTATTATTATTATTATTATTATATTATTATTATTGTTGTTGTTGTTATTATTATTATTATTTTGCGGATCCTGATCCTGCTGCACCTTATCTCCAAAAGTTCTCCATGAATTTCAATGAAATATTGTGGAAGGGTGGTCCATGGGCAAAGAAAGAATTGACTATCTTTGGGGGCGGATCCGAATCCGGAATTGGCGGAGGAATGTGCTCTCTGAGTGCTGCTCTAGTTCTTGTTGTTTCACATGCCTTTGTTGAATAAGGTATGTATTGAATGTGACTTTTGTAGCAGAGAGTCTGGCCCTACATATTCACCTCCGAAAATGTAAGTGATGAATCTGTAAAGATGCCGGTGTCTAAACTATGGTAAGGTCAGTGCAGATCCTTGCTGTACAACCTGTGATAGCTGTATGCAGCCACTGCCATAATGTGGCCTCAAGTGATATTGTGGAAGATATTATTTTTTTATCATCATCGGCGTTAATCAGCCTAGCAATCACCCGAGATGTGTGTGTGTGTGTGTGTGTGTGTGTGTGTGTGTGTGTGTGTGTGTGTGTGTGTGTAAGGTAACCACAATTACGTCGCTTGCATTCGAGTGACCGAATAATCAATACAATCAAAGGCCACACGACAGCAAGCTGCTACATTATCTAACACGGGCGCCGTTTGTGTGTGTGTGTGTGTGTGTGTGTGTGTGTGTGTGTGTGTGTGTGTGTGTGTGTGTGTGTGTGTGTGTGTGTGTGTGTGTGTGTGTGTGTAAGGTAACCACAAAAACTCTTCCTGGTAGTTGAGTGACCAAATAATCTACAGGAAGATCAGAGGCCACACGATAATAAGCTGGTATATTATCTCACACAGGCGCCAAGCAACATGGGCTTAGGAGTCACACTGTCGCAGATCCTGTTACATGTGATTCCTTTACGATTGTCGACAGTTAGATATATGTAATAAACGAATCTGTAAACATACTACTACTATTACTACTGCTACTGCGACTACTACTACTACTACTACTTCTACTACTACAGTAATCCATCCATCATCCAGTCCAGTGTTTCTCCATGAGGAGCGTAGGAGCCTGTGGCTAGGCAAGTTGGTCCTGACATTTAAGATGAGAGTAATAATATTTTCATTCATTCATTCATTCATCATCCAATCCTACGTTGCCCCATGAGGAGCGTAGGAGCCCGGGGCTAGGAAAGTTGGTCCTGACATTTAAGATGAGAGTGACCAGCCTCACTCATCCCTGAGTGGCACTACGTGAGCAATAAAACCCAACCACCCTTTGGATATAAACCTTCCCCGGCTCAATCCGACTGGAGCGCCGTAATTACCCACTAAACCATAAGGTGCCAAAAATTTATTATATGGTTACCACCCAGCGTAATAAATGGTTTCCTGGTGTACAGGAACCCATTTGTCTTTTCACTTAGTGTAGAGTCACCCACAGGCAGAGGGAAGAGGAAAGACTGAAGTAATAATCCATCCATCCATTTATCATCCGATTCTACGTTTCCCCATGAGAAGCGTAGAAGCCCGGGGCTAGGCAATTTGGCCCTCACATTTAAGATGAGAGTGACCAGTCTCACTCATCCCTGAGTGGCATTACATGAGCAATAACCCCAACCATCCCTTGGATATAAACCTTCACCGGCTCAATCCGATTGGAGTGCTGTAATTACCCACTAAATCACCAGGTAATAATAATAATAATAATAATAATAATAATAATAATAATCTATCTATCTATCTATTGCCAGACGCCATAATCCCGTATGGGGTGGCCATTTGACTCTGAGTTATTTGTTTTACAGGGAGGGGCACTAACCCTCCACCAACCTACTTGACACGTAGGGAGCACGTATGGTTTGGTTGTATGGTTACCACCCAGCGTTGTAAATGGTTTCTTGGCTTACAGGAAACCATTTGGCTTGTCACTCAATGTAAAGCCACCTGTAACGGAAAGAAAAGCATTAAGTAGTGACAGGAAAGATGGGAGAAATAGGAAGAGAGTAGGGCAGGCACAGAAAAAGAATGATAAAGGCTAAGGAAGAAGTAGGCAGCATTACATCAAGTGAGTGGATGATGGTCGCCACCACCTACCACTATAATAATAATAACATAATTTAATACTAGTAGCTAGGACACCGTAAAATTGTTCAAGGCCAATTTTGTTGAAGTAAAACTTGCCACAGTCACTGTCTAGCCTTGTACTAGAAGCCGGGCTAAAAGGGACCTAGAGGTCAAGGTCACTGATCTTCTGCCTATCACCTTAGGTCGTCGCATTCTATAAGCCCACCAAGTTTGGTGGCTCTAGCTTTAATATTTCGTGGATAATTATGTGATATCCTGAATACCCGGAGAAGTCCCAATTTTTGACCCCAGGAAGTCTTAGAGAATTATCAACCGATTGGAACTATAGTCTGACAGATCGAAACGTAGGGTTTTGGTGGAGTCACCCCCTCCCTGCACTGTTGCCACGTTTCCGAGCTGACCTCTCCATCAGCGATGACCTTGACACTGTTTCCCTCTTGTGATCTCCGTTTTTCTAATACCCCCTATACCCCTGCCACCAACACCCCCTATACCCCTACCCCCAACAACACCCCCATCAACAACACCCGCTATACCTCCACCACCAACACCTCCTATAAATATAGACCCCCACCATCAACACCTGTATAATAATTAGCCGTTGATAATTGCTATACTTTTATTGAGAGCATACATTCTACCCTATTGCTCAAACTCCCTGATCTTACAATCCCATCTGTCTTAATCCTTCCCACTGCCTTCGTTCCTAAATCCCTTAATTGATCTATTTTTAACCTAAGTGTCCCCACACCTTTTAAACCATTTACCTCTCTGTCACTATTCTCCACCATATGTATCAACTTGTATTATATTGTGTATAGAACTTTCATACTGTATGCTGTACTACTGTATAATGTATAAGAATACCCACTGTTTAGTGGAAATAAAGTTTTATTATTATTATTATTATTATTATTATTTCTCTCTCTCTCTCTCTCTCTCTCTCTCTCTCTAGATTTTGTTATGTGTCATCCATGGTTTTTTACTTCCATTTTTATGTATGGATTATAATTTTGACTTTATTTCCGCACCACCCTTGAGGTAAAAGTCACGGCGCGTTTTTTTTATAGAGGTTTCCCCAATAGGCCTAAATCCTGTAGGGGGTTGGTGACCTCCCACAGCGTACACACAAACACGTGTCGCGTGAGTGCTGCCACCCCAGAGCTGTTTGATATATTTATTTTAATTATGAAAGGATCGCCTCTTCCCACTTTTATCCCTTCAAATTTTCTTGCAATTATACTTGCTAAATTAATTAGCAATGTTAGAAGTGTTGGGGAAGTAAATAATAATTAGAATATTTTTAGAGCAACACTGCCAAATTTTTATGCCACGTTTCTCTATTATCGTATAATATAGTATGCAGAATAGTTTTATTCTTCCTTGATACATGTCAGCACTTTCATTACAGTTATATTAGTATGAGTTATGTTTATGTATCATTCCTACTACACAAACCACAGGCGTTATACATCGTAGGGTTAGGAAACATGGCAATAGTGTAGGGAGGGGGTGACTCCACCCAAACCCTATGTTACGAGGAGGAACACTATATACTCTTCTTCGCACTACGTCCGCTTTAAGGCTGTATTGCAGTAAAAGTTCAACTTCCTAGCTTAAGAGGTTCTTGAGAAGCGTGGCTGACACACTTTTTTGTGTTCCGGATAATACGCGGAGATCTGGTCGATGGATTGCCACCAGATTTGGCCTAAAGAAGCAGACAGCTATCTCACTAAGTTCACCAAGTTTGAAGGCTGTAGGCCAAATAGTCTTTGAAATAACGCAGTTTTAAAATAAGAATGAAAAAAATAATTGTGACAAAAACAAGAAAACTTCCCACAGGGATGTGCGAAACTTTAATAATAATAATAATAATAATAATAATAATAATAATAACAATAATAATAATAATAATAAAACCAGCTAATCAGTGACAAGTCCTGTATGTGCGTCTACAGTAAGTTGTGTGGTTTTCTGGGTGTGTTTTATTTTTTTCATACCCTTCCCTCTGTATTTATTATCCAGAAGCCTTTTGTCTTTGTATTACGAGAGACGTATCACATCCTCCCTGGTTCGAGTATAATGTTATGTTTTCTCGTATGGGTATGGGAGGTGTCACTCGTGGGTATTCAGTGCTTAATTCATCATCAACAGGAGAGTGTTCTGGTTAAGCTAAATGTTGGTATTAGTTATCTGTTCTTTTTCGAACATGTGGTGTGTGTTTGTTCATCTGTATTGTGCTGGGAGAAAGGCTAATAACATGAGTGCTGTATAAACATCCCATATATAGGAAAAGTGGACAGGAAGCCATCATGGAGTGCACTGAACCTGAGGTACCTGGCTATACTGCCTTTGGCTGGTCGTAAATCTAAGTAAGGACTAATATTATCGCCTAACTCCCACGTCAAAGAACCAGTGATGAGAGGGGCAGGGGTGGGAGGAGGTCTAAAACTACACACAGCCGTGAATATGAACAGAGGTAGCAAAGAAGGTGTGTTGTGAGGGCAGAGGCAGCAAGGAAAGAGTGTTGTAAGGGCAGAGGCAGCAAGGAAGGTGTGTTGTGAGGGCAGAGGCAGCAAGGAAAGTGTGTTGTGAAGACAAAGGCAACAAGCAGAGTGTGTTGTGAGGGCAGAGGCAGGAAGGAAAGTGTGTTGTGAGGATAGAGGCACCAAGGAATGTGTGTTGTGAAGGCAGACGCAGAAAGGAAGGTGTGTTGTGAGGGTAAAGGCAGCAATGAAGATCTGTTGTGAGGGCAGAGGCAGCAAGGAAGTTGTGTTGTGAGGGCAGAGGCAGTAAGGAAGGTCTGTTGTGAGGGTAGAGGCAGCAAGGAAGGTGTGTTGTGAGGGTTGAGGCAGCAAGGAAAGTGTGTTGTGAGGGCAGAGGCAGCAAGGAAACTGTGTTTTGAGGGCTGAGGCAGCAAGGAAACTGTGTTGTGAGGACAGAGGCAGCAAGGAAGGTGTGCTGATGAAGATGGAGATGGGGAGTTCAGAGCTTTATGATTATCCTTATCGCTATTAATAAACAACATTACACTGTAGTCAGACCTTCAAATTATTATCATTTAACTAACGTGCATGGTCGAAAAACTTATCACATTATCGTGTTATATATACAGACTGATATTTGTGCCGTTGTGTTTACTGGTTGGTTATGATGATGTGATGATGTGGGTGTAGGAAAATAAGCTGACGAGAGAGAGAGAGAGAGAGAGAGAGAGAGAGAGAGAGAGTGTGTGTGTGTGTGTTTGTGTGTGTGTGTGTGTACAAGTTTAGGAGAAAGATGCAGAGGGTGTGGGTGTGCTCGATTCAACTGCGAACTAGATGGGCACTTAGTGGACCGTATCTCTGCGACAAGGGCAACGTAATTCCGGACCAGAATCTGTAATACGATACGGATTGGTACCAAAAGTTAATCGATTGTTCCCTGGGACATGGGCTATCTACCCACTAAATTTGGTCCAAATCTCTCTTTTAGTTTTTGAGTAATCTTGCTGACATAAAAACAAACAGGGGTGAAAAAAATATTCCCCTTGTCGGAGAGAATAAAAGAACCGGTTAACAGCTTCAGGTATTTTATGGATGACTTAGCACAATCTGTAAAGACTGCTTCTTCTGTCGTAACATCCACATAAGCACAACATACACCAAGTTTGTGTCCGAAATTGATTTCTT
This sequence comes from Coenobita brevimanus, assembly GCF_032717465.1. Classification (NCBI taxonomy): domain Eukaryota; kingdom Metazoa; phylum Arthropoda; class Malacostraca; order Decapoda; family Coenobitidae; genus Coenobita; species Coenobita brevimanus. The sequence goes on along the minus strand of NC_136960.1, from coordinate 11,214,463 downwards.
GATGGCCTAACCGGTACCTGTTTTCTTTAGTCAGTTCCGTCAGTCCTTATAAAGTCAGGGGCCGCCACCACCACAACCAGAACGCACACCTTGCTTACATCTTCATCCTTCACAGTCACTGCTATAAATTAGAGATGGATAAATTGCCAACATCAGATTTGCGGGAATGCGGAGCAGAGTCAAGGAATGTGTGAGAGTTTTGCTGTTGTTTGTAGGACACTTGGCTTTAATTTGTAGCATTTAAAGTTTCAGTTGTTGTCCTTCACTGCAGTCGTTTTATATCCAGCATAAGGGCTTGATCGGATGCATGATTTTTAAAAAATTAGATACAGAGATCCTACGTGCTTGTGTGTGGGGAGGCTGTTTGTGCGTGGTTCTTATGTGCATATACTTATGTGCGTCTTATGTGCGTAGTACGTAGTTGTGGTGTGGCAGGATGGGGATTGTGTATGGGGGAATATTATTGTAACAGACTACTACCATCAACGCGGCCATAGATACCCTGCCAAAATTACTCGCAAGGGGCGTGAACGAGCATGCAGGCCTGTGCATCCACTAACTAATATCATCACTACCTCATCCTCAGTGACATCACAATCATCACTGTGGTCTCACTTCGGCTTTTATCAACATCCCTCATTACTGTCACCACAATCACCATCGCAATCCCTCACCACTTTCACAGTTATCACCACCATAACCAGTCCCTCGCTGGTCATCACCATCCCCTCACCAGTGCCACCTCTGTCATCATTATTCTCACCATTCCTCACCACTACTGCAACTATCACCAGCACTGCCTCAGTACTATCATCAGCACCACCCCCTCAACGCAGCCACCATCATCACCATCATCAACATTCTCTCACCACTTTCACCGCTGTCATCGTCATCATCATCACCATCTCCTCACCGATTATCACCATCACCATCATCACCACTGCAATCATTATCACCATCATAGTCTTCACCGTCCCTTTAACACTGCTACCACCATCACCAGCATCATCATCTCCAGCCCCTCACCATTATCATCACTCTCACTCTCATCCTTCGCCTCTACCACTGCCATTGTCACTATCAGCATCATTCTCTTCCTTCTTCCAACATTGTCACCACCATCATCATCGACAAAAGCTGCCACTACTATCACTCTCATTACCGCCATTCCCCCACCACTACCACTTGTACGAGCACCACCATCATCACCATCATCTCACCATTTCTATCGTCACCACTATCAACACCCAGTCTCTACCCACACAGGCCAGAGAGCGACAGGGATTTAGTGAATGAGATGGGTGTCAAAGTAGGCAGGGTACAGGAATTGTTTACATTAAGGTGTTGAACGGGGTGGTGATGGCGGTATGGGTAAAATTTTATTATCATTATTATTATTATTATTATTATTACTATCGTTGGTCGTAGTAGTAGTAGTGGTAGTAGTAGTAGCAGCAGCAGCAGTGGTATAAGAAATAGTAGTAGTAGTAGTAGTTCCAACCTCATACTCATCTGAAACGTGAACCCAGTGGACTGCAGGCTGAAACTGCCATTCTCCTGCAGTCCATCATTTTTCTTTTCGGGGAGAAACAGGGATTTGAGGGACGTTTGTATAACAGGGTAGATCCTCCGTCCAGTCGTATCGGTGCCACCACGTGAAGGCGTCCCGCTCTAGCAACGGGATGAGAAAGAGAGGGGGGGGGGGGAGAAGCGATGACGAGGAAACCTGGAATGAAAAGAAAACTATATAAAGGGAAGAGAAAATACTGTTTCTTTCATAATACTTAAAATACATAAAGGGAAGAGAAAATATTGTCATGATATATTTACTGTTAACCAAGTAACAGAAAATTGCAATACAGGCTGAAGTCTGGGAAGTATTGTTTGACTGCTGAATATTTAACCTTGACTAATGTATATTTTGCACCATTCACTAAATTATATGTACTTTTGTCGTTACTCAGTTGAATAAATTCGTTTGGCAGTAGTGAAAATAACAAGTTATAAAGTATTTGACAGATGTGGAACTTCAGGGCTCCACTATGCAGTTTTGTTAAGGACGGAACTGAAGCATCTTATTTCCTTAAAAAAAACATTATTAAGTTACGGGGGGACAGGGCCACTCCTAGAGAAGCTTCCGCATCTTAATGTGTAAAAGACGTCCTGGCTGAAGGATAAAATTCGATCAGTGTTTGGCTTCGCTTCCCTCTCTCTCCCTCTCTCTCTCTCTCTCTCTCTCTCTCTCTCTCTCTCTCTCTCTCTCTTTAGGATCCATGCTATTGCCTTCCCTGGACATCTTAACTACTTCACTCCAATGGTTTTGGTCATATTAAACCCATACTACTTGTGAGAGATTACTACTTAGCATAGGAGAAATGTCTGAACTTGCAGGGTTAGATACTTTCATTAATCCCTCCACAAGCGCTCTCTTAAGTTGTGTAAAATGTCTGGCTGTAGCAAGAATGAAATGCAAGAAGACATAACATTATCGAAGAGGTTAATGCCATAATTCGATTCCGGATTATTATTTAGTGTTTTTTGCCTCAATTTACCCTACACTTAAACTTCATCTTCAGCTAAATTCCTCATCTGCTTCTAACAAAGTGTAGTCATGTTTGGTGTATGCTTCCCCTTCCTCCATCACATATAAACAGAAATGGATCCCCGGTGCTCTGTTCCTCTCTTTTCATCTTCTTTTGAACTGAACTTCTTTTCTGCTGCTGCCTTCCACTTCTTCACAGACGTTTGTAAAGTGTATCTCTCCTGTTGACTCTTCTCCACCTTGTTAGAATTCTGCCTGGACTCTTTAGTACTGACTGAGGTGGAGTAAACAAGGACTGCTGGGACCCTGGAGTGCCCCTTACTTACCGGTACTAATTTACTCACTCATTCACTAATTCATTCACAGCACTATTGATCCTGACTGGCTTCGGCTGACCCTGATTCACTCACTTACTCACTCACTTACTCACGGCACAAATGATTCTGGCCCTGGGCTTAGACTCATAAAACTACTCACGATAACTTTCATTTCGTTAATAGGATTTGTTTTTCTAGCAAGATTGAGACATAGATACTGCACTTTCTCTTCCTCGTCCATACTGCAGAAATAAGTCTTAGGACAAGAAAACGTTTGTGAATCGAAGTCCAGGATTGGAGGGAGACAGATTTTCCGTTACCGGGTAGTCTTTTACGGTTCTTTTTTGTGTGAGATGGATGTGGTGGTGAGGAAGGCTGGTGATGTGGTGTGACTGGGTGAACTGGGTTAGTGAGGGTGAGTGAATGAGGGACAGACAAAAGTCAAGAAATGCAGACAGAGAGACACTGACAGCATGTAGACGCTTATATCCTAACATCAAGGCACATTTAGCCAAGTAGTGAGCAGAGGGAAAGTGAAACAGAGACAGATAGATAGACTGACAAAAGACATAACAGTGTGACGGGAAGTAATATCTTTAAAGGCACAAATTTTTAAGGCGACAAAAAGACACATGTCAGAAGCAGACACAACAATCCTTAGCTACAGGCAAAATGTGAAAAATCAGCAAATTCTGATAGGTACAGACGAACACACAGTGATGGCAGTCAGACAAAGATACACAAAATAGACATTGATTGAAAAATGAAACCGATAAAAAAAGCAAGCAGAAACAAATTTAGAAAGCCTTTCCTCACCTCAGTTTCTGTCCTATCCATTTCTTAATCTTACACTGGTATGACCTGATCAAGGATTGAAGTCTGTTGGGTCTGTGTAACCGCCTTCCTTTCCCCTGGTGTTACTGGAGGGATTAGCGGGTGAAAAATTATATATGAACCTCACAGGCTATTATGTCTGGGTTTTCATATTAATAGCAATATAAGGAACACGGACATAATATTTTATCGTAGAAAATGAACTTGAAATGGACCTCCTGATGTAACATAACCATACATACACATTGTACACTCGTCAGTACATACATACATACATACATTTATTTATTCATTTGTTTATTTACTTTAACTCAGTCATGGATGCATGCCATAATTACCACTTACTACTCGGTTGTTTCGGTTGAACTTGTGTTTGGGACTGAAATATTTACTCATAAATTATCGTTCGTTGCACCATAATGCTTCGCTGTATTGAGGTGTTGAGTGTGTTATGCATATCAAAGTTTGTTTTCAGTTGCCGAATAAGGGACTGGGGATCCATATTTCGTTATTTATTTATGAGCGCTAGCGCGAGCGTGTGTGTGTGTGTGTGTGTGTGTGTGTGTGTGTGTGTGTGTGTGTGTGTGTGTGCATCCACATGCACTCTCCAGGATGCAAGTCGACAGCAATATTGCATAACAAACACAGCAACTGACGGTCTAAACATCGCTTATTAATTCAGCCTTATACAGAACTGCATGTTGTTATGACGCCTCCCGCCAGACTTGTTGCCATGTTCTCGGTGACAATGGTGGATTCGCAGCTTCACTTTCCGATTTATTTTGCTTACTATATTTTACCATTCTCTCCAGCTTTAATTATATCCCTTTGATATCGACATAATTTGCATCAGTAACATTTTAGAAGATAGTGGGATCGTAATATACTATACAGAATAAATTGGAAGGGAAAAAGTGCTAGGAAATCCCCAAGTAGTTATTAAAGAGGCATAATTTGGCTTGATTTGAACAGACCGATAGATGCAGACAGAAGGAGGGTGTTTTGACTGTATATGCCCTTGGTATTAATAAGATCTCTCTCTCTCTCTCTCTCTCTCTCTCTCTCTCTCTCTCTCTCTCTCTCTCTCTCTCCTGTTGAAGCTCTGACATTGTATTAAGTTCATTAACAGTCAGTGTATCAATTTTGCATTCAGAATATGTACTCTGATCATTGTTACACCCGTCTATTTCCCTTTATTAAGTATTAGGTTTACACTATATACTATGAATTATAGATACAAGAGAAGTAACCTGCATAGCCGTGAGAGACAGATAGATAGATGAAAACTGGAAGAGAGTATGTTTTGACTATAATGATGATCCCTGACTCTATGTTCTTAATTGCCCTTGTTCCATGCATTATACTTTATTTCCAAGGTATCCACTGAGGTCAGAAAATCCCCCCTCATTCTTCCCTCTTAGCACCAGTCAAAGAAAAGAGAGAGAGAGAGAGAGAGAGAGAGAGAGAGAAGGTGAAATATTCAAGACGCTTGTGAACTGTATGTACATGTTCAATATTCTCCCAGTAAAGACGGAGGAACGAGAAGTTGTCTTCTATTGATCACCCACCACTGAAAGGCATAATATATTTAGCAATATCTACATGTACGCTCTATATCAAAGGCTGTAAGATTCAAGTCAGATATAGAGACGGTATAGTGTGTAATTAGCTCTAGTGCTTTCACACTAACTTTTCCAAAGTTCTTACCTTTTACACCTTCTTTTTGGTAGCTCAGTGGATGAAAACAAAAATTCTACGGCTCAACATCCTGTTCATAACGCTTCTTTGTACCTACCACCAGATTGTAATGTTAGTCTCTTGTTACAGCTCAACATTGAGGATGAAAAGATGGCAGTTTTAAACCAAGTTAAAGAAAAATTGGGTATAGTGGGGTCATGGACCGCATCACCTTGGTTAAGGTGGGGAATAACCAGTGACGTGTTGTGTCTGATGGGATGTGGGGTGATGTGTACGAACTACTGGCGCATCTTTCCTCCTGACGGTTACCCTCCTTGCATGAGCCCTAACCCCTTCTAAGCTGAGTAAAATCGCTTGGCAGTAAGCACAGTAAAAACAAGGCATGGCAGTTAACACAGTAAAAACAAGACATCATCTAACTGAATTTGTTAATGTGATATATTGTCTAGACGAGACATATAGGTCTGTGATAAATGTGTAGGAAAGATGTGTATGATATATTTGGTTTAATAACTGCAACAACCTTACTGTGTGTTATCCTTCCTCACCATCAATTTATACCATTTTTTTTTTTTTTTTTTTAATGGTGTCCGGGTGTTGTTGGGTGTGAGTTGTGGTCATGCCAGTATGTTGGAGGGCGGGTGCGTAGAGTACGTGATGATAGACATGTGTTTTATGGTACACTGCACAACAGATTTAAATTGTTGCTGCATTTTCTTTTTTTTTTTTTTTGTCATGAATAATCATGAGTATGTAAGACCACATGTTCACAAAACAGCTTGGGGATTGTTAATTGTATTACATTAATGATATAAAAATGCAAATTACTTATGAATTTAGAAAGTTAAAATTTAGTACTGAGTTCCCCAATATGCTTAATGAGGCGGGGTAAGTGATCTTGACTGCATGCATGTATAAACACCTTGCATTATTTATCATATATACAAATTCATGAACACGATATTAATTTAGTTGATATATGCATATACTTGCTTTTTACATAACCACATATTACCGCCTACACGCATGGTACTAAAACAAATGTAGTCCACACAGTAGCGAATTAGTATTTTGTCAGGGACGGCACGAAAAGGCAATGAAACTGACAGCTTTATGAAGCTTCCTCTTTATCTTACCTGCAAACAAGGCGGTGTTAATTGTTTGAGTGGCCGTGGAAGCTCCAGGATTTATTTTAGCAAAGGCCTCTTTCTTCACCAGAGAGGAACTTAAGCCGCAGGTGTTGCTGAATTCGCAAGTGAGCAATGAAGAGAACTGATGATGAGAGGGAGTGTGTTCGGTTGGTTTGGAACGGGGCAACACACAGCAAGTATCTATTGATAGATTGATTTTATCCTTCCTATCTTTGTCTATCTATTGCCAGACGCCTTAATCGCGTAAGGGGTGGCCACAAACAAATCGCCTCCATGTCGCCTTGTTCCCCGCCATTTCATTGCCCTGCTCCCAGCTTACACCTTCCTCTTTCGTATACCGGTACCTCTCCACTCATGGAGGTAGGAAGTCTTTCCTACCTCCATGTCTCCACTCCAACCCTCCATCTCATCCTTGGCTTCCCCTTTCCTCTCCCCCCCTTCACCTCATTTACACACATTCTCCTCGTCAGTCTCTCACTCTCCATCCTCTTCATGTTGCAAAACCACCTAAAATGTATTGCTCGTAACTCTTTCTATCACATCCACATCCACACCACAATGCTCCTTCACTTCCTCATTTGTCAGTCTGTCTTTCCATGTGACTCCACATGCTCCTTTCAGATAGCTCAGTTCAACTGCTCTCACTCTTTACTTGTGTCCCTCCAACAAGGTCCAAGCTTCACTTCCATACGTTATAGCTGGTATCACAATACTGTCATGCAGCGACTTTTTACTTCGGTGCTCACTTCTCTGTTTCTTATCACTGCTTTCAACGAACCAGCAACCTTTTTTCTTTGTTGTACCCTTTCAATTACTTCCCCTACTAAACATCCATCTTTACTCATCACGCTACCCAAGTACTGAAACGGACTCACATTTTCCATTTACTCCTCATTCAACCTCACTGTACAGTCTAAGACAAAAGTCGTGTCGCGATTTTTGGTGAAGACATCTGATAAAAGGCTAACCTTTAGGGCATGCCAGTCTCGAATGCGTTACTGGGGTAGGACTTTCAGATTGTTTCGCGACTGACATTAAATCATTGAACAAAGCAGCGACACGACTTTTGTCTTAGACTGTACATTCAGTGAATTCATTTCTCTCAAAGACAATAACTTTCCTTTTCCCTACATTCACCTTTAGATTTCATTTCCTACACACTCTCTCAGACTCATTCACCAAGCCTTGCAGTTCCCCTTCGTCTTCACTTAAGAACAGAGTATCATCTGCAAACAGCAGTACACTGCCAAACACTACCCTCTCTCATCAGGGCAGCTCCAACATCCAATGCCCTACCTAGTATATCTTGTATAACCCCATCTCTTATACATATTAAACAACAATGGAGATATGACAGATCCCTGTTTCAGTCCAACCTCCGAATAGAAAAACTCACTAAGTTCACTGTCCACACACACTGCAGCCTTAGCACCCTCATACAAACTCTTCACGGCATTCAGCAACTTGCCATCTACTCCATATATTCATAATACTTTCCTACTTCCAGTAAAATACAAAATACTGAAATTCATTAATTATTCAAAAGTTGGCCTTCACGTTTCACCTCGACATTACCAGTATTTAGAAGAATCTTGATAAGGATCTTTTCAAAAATAAAATAAATAAATGAATAGATAAAAAGAAAGTTACAATATTTAACATGTTGGAGATACATCTGTATTCACCTTCTGTCTCCTTTTAATCATCCAGTCATCTTGGCACGTCGGAGCGAGTCCAGCGAGAAATGATTCGGCAACGTCGCATATTCGCTCGGGAATGAATGAAACAGTTAAGCTAATCAGACCAAAAAAATAATCAGAAAATCGGTGTTTTGACATTAAACAAACCTATACCTAACAAACTTTGGCTTAACGTTAACCTACCATAATACCGTTATCTTATTTTGTCTGAGGGGGATGTCTTTTCTCCAGGCACTCTATCCGACGTTGTCAGTATGACTGGATGACATCCGGGGAAAAAAAAAAATAAATCGCGGCCCACTGTTGTTGAAGTGAGCCCTAATCTCAAAGTCGTGATTTCGAATCAAGGTCTTTCACGTATCGTACAGTACCTTACGTTGGTGGTCTAAAACTTGTTATAGTGTTGCAGTCTCCATAACTCCCACCGAATCTCACACAATCGCTTCCATTACTGCAGGTACACGATCTTATGAGCCTTTGTTTTCATAAACCTGTTTGCTGCCAGATGGCCTTTAAACTGAGTTGTTGTTGTTATGGTTGCTTAACTCGTCTCTCTGGCAAAGCAGACCCATCAACCGCAGTCAAGCAGCTATCCCTGCAGGGGTGACCCGTGTAGTGAATCAATGTTTCCTTGCAGCTGACAGCGCCTTGAAACAGCGAGGCGCGGACAAAATGTGAAGGTTTGGGTCCTGGATGAATCCTGCATTTACGTTTCCCCAATCAGTTGAGGCACTATAGCTGGCTCCACTTCATCCTGTTTTTTGGTTATATGGTTACCACCCAGCATTGTAAATGGTTTGCTAGGTTACAGGAAACCATTTGATTTGCCACTCATTGTAGAGGCACTTGAAGTGTGAAGAGGAGTAATTAAGAGTAACAGGAAGGAAACTGTGAAGCACGATGAAAGGAGGGCAGACAAAGAAACAACTACAGTAGAGACCCCCTCCAAGGGAAAGTCACACCAGCCGCTAGTCGATACATATCTAGCCCGGCTCGGAATATGACCTTGACCTTGACCTACTTCCACCAATTTCGAACTCGGATATTACCATCCCTACTGCACATCTGCAAAATTTGGTGATGATATCTGGAGTGGTTGCGAAGTTATCGTGGTAACAGACACACGGACCTTGACCTACTTTCACCAGTTTCGAACCTGTAGATTTCCATCTTTACTACACAGCTATAAGATATTGTGATGATATCTTGAGTGGTTGCAAAGTTATCGTGGTAACAGACACAGACCTTGACCTACTTTCACCAATTTCGAACCCGTGATCGATTTTTTCCTTACTACACACCTGTATAATATTCTGATGGTATCTTGCGCGGTTGCGAAGGTATCGTGCTAACAGAAACACGGACAGACTGACAGAATGACAAATTGGAAATAATACCAGCTTTGCTATTGCGGCTGGTAATGGTAAAGGTGAAGTAGAAGTACGCAGCAGTACAGAAAGTGAGTGGATGATGGGAGACCCCACCTGCCACCTTTAAACTGAATATAATAATTTAGCTGTCTCCTGATCACAGTGTAAAATATATTATCGCAGTGAAGAGTTTAAACTGAGTTAAACTCACGTGCCATCACTATTACTCGTATGTAAACAGCTGTACCATAACAGACTGGTTTATTCTTCCATAAATGATACTGATATCTTCATTCGTGAGTCTCTGGTCATTTCACGTTAAACTATGATTCGCTTTTGCGAAAAGTCGAATTCACAAGAAAATGATGCACTTCACATAAGTAACATCCAAATAAATACAAGAAACTTCGATTCGATGTGAACAATTTTGTAGGATCTTAGAGAGAGAGAGAGAGAGAGAGAGAGAGAGAGAGATGAATTCCCCGAGCTAGACCTTGATCGATCATCAGTTATTATTACCTGATATTGAAATAATAATGATACTAGATAACAGTGTACTCTACATAAAATATAAACCATGTAACAAAATGAAGCAGCGTCTCACTTGTCGGTCAAGTCATCGTCGGAGCTGCTAATCGAGGCAAGAATGATGAAGTGATAAATTTGTAGTATATACTAATTTTGCCATACATATTTTTGATCAAGTACTTTGGGTAATTGCAATTTTTATTTTTATAATTGTTGGAGGGCTAGTAAGTGTTGTATCAGGCACTTTTGACATCGTTGGTAAACGTGTGGTTTTTGTATCGTCGTTAGGAGCCTAGTTGCACAGCGGCACAGACGCTCACCAACCAACTTCAGTTAAACGTCTGTTCGGTGGGGTTGGTTTCTCTAATACCCTCTTCCACAGTTACCATATTTGGGGGGATGAACTGCACAGTGCTCGCTGCAGTATAAAAACACAAACGCCCAGTGGAAATCTTGACGTGGAAATTATGGTGACAGCGTGTTATTAGAACAGAAAGCGAATGACCTGTGCTGTTCTTTGCGTGTTTGTGTGAGGCATCTTGGTTGGCATCATGCCATACTGATGTACTGATAGACATTATGTGACGAAACCTGTGATGGAGTGGAAAGCTGGAGGCTGTGCAGGTTAGTTTTATTTTAATGGTTGGGACAAGGGAGCAATGGACGCTTGAAAATAAGTTATGAATAGCCATCGTTTTGTCAGCAACCATTTTTTTTTTCCGACTCTGGGCATAGCCTTCACAGCCTGTTCCTAAGGCTCAGCAGTCCTCTTACCATACACCTCCACATGCCACCAGTTTGACGCTAACATTCACCATCCATATTGAATATATGCTAGGGTTGTTTCATACAGGACTATTCTGGTATTAGCGGGGATATTTATGCATGTTGGCGGGTCTTCTGTTAGATCAGTAAAGTGTGCTTTAATGAAATTCAAGTCTTTAAACTTCCCTGCCTCAGCCAGGATTCGAACCTAGGTCCATTAGGACTGCAGGTTACTTCTCTACCGATTCAGCCACCACCTCATTTGGTTGGGTTTTTGTTTTTAGGCTAGATTAAAATGTGCAATTATGTTAGTTAATACCACTACCACCACTGCTACTACAACTGCTACTACTGGGATTTATTATTATGTTGATGATGGTTAAAATAATAATAATAATAATAATTATAATAATAATTATAATAATAATTATTGTTATTATTATTATAATTATTATGGAAGATGGGGGTGTCCGCCACCTATTCACTCACTGTCGTGCATCCTTAAGATGACGTAAGACTTGCAATGGGATATTTTAACTTAGGAAAGCTTTTCTACATTCGATGGTAACCATAAAACCAAATAAGGCCTGGTGGTATAACGGGTCAAGGCGCACCAAACGGATGAGGCCCATGTGGTTCCATCCGAAGAGTAGGTGTTGTTCATTTTCTTATAGTCTTAAAAGTTTTTCCTAAGCTGAACAGAACTTTTGTCATGAAATCTGAGTAGACTTTATTGTCAGAATGGGGACTGCGAACGAGAGAGGGAGAGAAAGAAATGGCTGGAAAGTTGAAGAGGGAAGGTGCTGAGTGGAGGGAAGAGGAAAGAAGCAGGGAGGGAAAGAATGGGTCAATGAAAGAAGGAAAGGAGGGAGAAGTTTTGGGGGGAGGGGAATTGAAATTGAAATTGAAATATTTTATTTAGCCATAGATATACAACATATCCTTATTTACATATGCCTGAGTAAAATGGCTGAGCCTTTTGAGAGAATTCTCTCTTAAAGACACCTGGCTTATAACTCGATATAGTTCATAATATTTTCAGTGTATGATGCACAAAGTTATGTACCCTAAGATTTACATATATACATCAAGGTGATGAAGCTAGCATGACATAATGAACATACCGTACTTTGTAGAGTGCATATTAATGTTTCATAGTTACCTATTACACATTAGTACCAAGTCCCACCGTAATGTCGACTCAGTTATGTCAGTCGTAATATGATACAATTTTATTCTCTTTTTTTTTCAGTTGTAGTAACAATTTAACTGTTGGACAAACGGTACACATTCTTACACACAAGTACACTCGGCAAGATTTCCGACTGGACCACCTGGTTGCTGGATTTGGCTATCGTGGCAACAGCGCACGCCCGTGTGTGTGTGTGTGTGTGTGTGTGTCTGACAATTTTTTGAAACGCTAAGCGTCATCCTCCGAATTTTATTATGTGGCCGTTGTATTATGCTATGATATAGGCTAATAAATATTATGTGATTGGGATATTGGGCTGTGTACTGTACTATTTATAGTCTGAGTTATATAAAATAATTCTCTTGCCTTGTAGCATGAACCACGATACAGGATGAGTTGTGGTTCAGAAACAGAGGGCAAGTTCACCCAGAAATGTCGCGATGTAGGGGTAAAGGGGGAGTATGGGAGTGAGCGGCCAACAGTTATATATTCTTAGTCATTACAGTATAGTTATTAAGGTGTCAATGATATCCTGTATCCTAAGTAATAATTAACCTATTTATTTTTATTATCTTTATATAGACCCGATTACACACTAGGATACCCCCTCCCTCGTTAACGGAAGCCTGCTCCACCGCCACGACTCTCTCTCTCTCTCTCTCTCTCTCTCTCTCTCTCTCTCTCTAAAGCTCCTCAGCTGGCTTTCAGTACACACACACACACACACACACACACACACACACACACACACAATTATCAGTTTGTGCTAATGAGTAATGACGTTGCATTTAGTATGTTTACCTAAAATTTGATACTGTGTCAAAATACATGTGCAATACGTAACCACCTCACATTACGGATTACGTTAACCAGTAACCAATACTTATTTGCATAGTTTATGTTTCAGTAATAGTCATGGGGTAGCCATATCCACAGTGATATTTTCGTTAATATTAAAGGCAATCTTGTGTTCATTGGCTGATACCAGTTAGAGGGAAGGTGGCCGCTGACACCTCTAATCCTCATAGCTACGGTCTTGAGTTGTAGTGTCACTGCAGAGGTTCCTGTTCCTCCAGTTATGTCAATATTTAAAGTTAACATACTGATGAACAGCCATTTCTTACGAAAAATACAAACAGCCAATATGGAACTCTGAAAATACATTTATGAAGCATATTGTGGGAGCTTTTCAGCTCTCACGCATCAGTCGCAGTCTTGGTCCTTTGTTTCAGTATTGCCAGCCTGACAGTGCGCAATGTTAATGAACATGTTGTTAATGTTAGTTCTATATGCTTATTTACATTTGGTACAACAGAATTCAAAGCAGGATTTCATTCAGTACACAGAATGCCAAATACAGCATGTGTGTGTGCATGTGAGTGTGGGACAATACGTGTGGTAGGGTTGGGGGGAATATTGTGAATATGAAATGTGTGTCATAATGGTAATATGGGTGTGCATACGAGGCTAAGGACGTCCAAGACTAAAATGTAATCTTTGCCTTTAACACTTGATGACACACATCATTATTTATTTAGGCTCTTTTCACAAGATTGTAGCATGTTACATTATTATTTTATATATGATTTTGTTTTGTGAAAGACAAACACTAAAATAACAAAATAAAAAAAATGCATTATGTATGGCGAGATACACGAATAACAGTATTTCAAGAAGAAATATTACCGTATTATAACATTATTTACATACGTTGTTGGTGCAGCGTTTTTTAAGCTTAGATTATCGGATTTCCTCTGATCAATATGTTACGTTATACTGTAGCTTTGAGTTAATATGTTGTGTATTGTATTATGTGATGTCATGGTGGACGTTCACTTAAACCTACATGGAAGAGACAGCAATTGTTAGTAGTTTACCAGTATTTGTTATTGATCACACGCTGACCAACTTATTCCTGAGTAATTTTTGATATCTTTATCACAATTGGAAAACAGCACCTGTCATGTCAACAGGTGGCAAGATGTCCAGCGTGCTGGCAAAATGTCTAGAGAGTTTTGATTGTGCCAGTCAAAAAAGCCTCATATTTCAGTGGAAAAAAAACGTGCGTTAAGAAAAGCACATGAACGTCACTATTTCCTGTGTAAGTGCCCCGTAATAAAAATCATGTCAGTAAGCAAAATAGATAAAATAGTGTCGTATCAGTTATATTGTCAGGTAAGTAAGTTATTAAATTTACTGCTAGATTGTTATACTGCATGGAATAATATCCATTATAATCGGAGGGTAATTAAAAAATAAAGATTTGTATGGAAATCATTCATTTGTAGGAAGTCAACCCACCCTCCTTCTCGATCACCTCCCGCAGTCTGTTTGCATAGAGGCGACATGGTTCCATATGAGCTGATGCTGGTTTCTGAACTGTTCCCACTAGGCATGGATGTGGGCCAGTAGTTCATCTGGTGTCCGTTCACTCTCGGGCTCCCAACAGTTAACCATATTCTCCCATACATTTTCAATGGGGTTCATGTCTGCTTCCTAACTGAGCCAGTCGAGCAGCTGCAAGTCCTCTCGACCTCCAAACCATTCCGAAACTCTTATCGCCGTGTGGATGGGGCAGCGGTCTTGAATAAAAATTTTAAGGCCGGGAGGAAACGGATAGTTCCATTCCTGAACTGAGGGGAGGAAAAAATCCTGCAAAGTTTGAATGTATTTTTTAGCAGTGAAACTCCCTTCTATCCTGGTGACGTCACCCATGCTGTGGATGCACACCCACCCCCTACACTGACGGTGACGTGTCCACTTATAGCCTCCTCGTAGATGTTAAGTCTACTAATACCAAGTCTGTTCACTTCCTTCTAAAACGGCTCCAAGCTCGCGCAGGGGGCGGAGCATCAGTGTGACGTCGACTGGTGCTGGCACGAAACACTAGCTCAGTTGACTCCTGCCTTGATGGAGTGAGGGAAGGGGCTGAAATGTGAGAGGGAGGATGTGGGGGTGTAATGGAAGGCGTAGGGGTGTGAGGGAAGCACTTCTTCCCCTGCTTCGTTTTCCCTTGTTATAAATATTTAATTTGAATCGGCGGTTTTATACATTTTCTGTTACTTAAGCCAACTGACGTCACACACAAGGCCATGCCTTCCTGCGCTCTGATGGAAAGTGAACCGACTTGGTATTAGTAGACTTAGCGTAGATGTTCCTACGGTCGTAACTGCATGTCAGAATATTTACACATCGCTCATATAGTTTCATTTCTAATATCTTTGACGCTTCGCGAAAAGCCACCGTTTTTCATGTTATGGTTCATAATCCACTGTTTGTTTGGTATATTTTATGGGGATTGTAAAGCTTAATAAACAGTGGTGCAAGTGTTGGTAATTTGCGTTCAGCTAGAGGTATCATTACTATGATTATCAATTGATCCCTATATGTTTTTTAATATTAAAATTGTTTAGTGATACAGTATAAAAATATGTTTGGTATACATATCGTCAGTAAATTTATACATATGCATTAAATTACTTTCGCCTTCAGAAATCTTTTCTCTATCATTAAATTTTATGAATAAATTATACCTGGTAACAGTCATATGGAGAAGTGTCAGGCATACAATCAACATATCACTATACTCTGGTCTTTATCTACCTACTGCTCTTCCACACTTTCCAATCAGTTTTTCCAGAACCTGTCTGTTTACCATAATTCTTACAGTTCAACACCATATATATATATATATATATATATATATATATATATATATATATATATATATATATATATATATACTGTGTGTGTGGAGGTTCTCACTTTTACCTGATAACCATACACTCACATATCTTATTAATCAAGACACTTCATACTGGCTAGGTTATAGTCAGTAAATCCACGTGGGCTATCGTGTCATTTACTAATATCTGTTCCAAGTGACCCAAAAATTAAAATAAATTAAACAAAGATATTGGGTGTGGTCATTCGGGAGGGTCATGCAGTAATCATAATTATCAGTGATCACCTTCAAACTACTATGCGACATTGGATATTGGTTTTACACTTGACCACTCTCATTTTACAAGGAATTACATCGGCCAGTAAAGGACAGCTGGATTTACAACCACACCAAAAAATATGTGAACTTCTCAAACTATTAAACACTGAACTTGCTGCCATTTCGTAGTAGTTTACGTGAACGTCCACTGTGTGAGCCTTCATGACATTGTTAATACAATATATTGCGGATATATTGCATAAATCTATGCTATAATATAACTTAAGAAACTGATCGCTGGGAATCCGGTAAGCTACCATTAGAAACAGATGCTCCTACAGTGTTATTTTGTAATGAACATTAAAATAATATTATTGTCCTTTGCAAGAAATAGTTATTCGTGTAATATAGGTTCCATAATACAGTATTATAATACTTCAATGTTTGTCTTTATATGGTGTTTTAGGTTTCACTCCCAAAACATAATCATAATGATATAATAATGTAACATACTACAAACTTATAAATAGAACCTAAATAAATACTGAGGTGTGTATCATCAAGTGTTAACGGCAAAGATTACATGTCAGTCTTGGACGTCCTTAGCCACGTATGTTCACACCCATATTACCATTATGACACATTTCATACTCACTATACTCCCCCCACCCCCACCACACGTATTGTCCCACACCCACATGCACACACACATGCTGTATTTGGCATTCTATGTACTGAATGAAATCCTGCTTTGAATTCTGTTGTACCAAATGTAAATAAGCATGTAGAACTAACATTAACAGCATGTTCATTGACATTGCACACTGTCAGGCTGGCAATACTGAAACAAAGGACCAAGACTGCGACTGATGCGTGAGAGCTGAAAAGCTCCCACAATATGCTTCATAAATGTATTTTCAGAGTTCCATATTGGCTGTTTGTATTTTTCGTAAGAAATGGCTGTTCATCAGTATGTTAACTTTAAATATTGACATAACTGGAGGAATAGGAACCTCTGCAGTGACACTACAACTCAAGAACGTAGCTATGAGGATTGGAGGTGTCAGCGGCCACCTTCCCTCTAACTGGTATCAGCCAATGAACACATGATTACCTTTAACATTAACGAAAATATCACTGTGGATATGGCTACCCCATGACTATTACTGAAACATAAACTATGCAAATAAGTATTGATTACTGGTTAACGTAATCCGTAATGTGAGGTGGTTACGTATTGCACATGTATTTTGACACAGTATCAAATTTTAGGTAAACATACTAAGTGCAACGTCATTACTCATTACCACAAACTGATAATTGTGTGTGTGTGTGTGTGTGTGTGTGTGTGTGTGTGTGTGTGTGTACTGAAAGCCAGCTGAGTAGTTTTTGAGAGAGAGTTGTGGTGGTGGAGCAGGCTTCCGTTAACGAGGAAGGGGGTATCCTAGTGTGTAATCGGGTCTATATAAAGATAATAAAAATAAATAGGTTAATCATTATTTAGGATACAGGATATCATTGACACCTTAATAACTATACTGTAATGACTAAGAATATATAACTGTTGGCTGCTCACTCCCATACTCCCCCTTTACCCCTACATCGCGCCATTTCTGGATGAACTTGCCCTCTGTTTCTGAACCACAACTCATCCTTTATCGTGGTTCATGCTACAAGGCAAGAGAATTATTTCATATAACTCAGACTATAAATAGTACAGTACACAGCCCAATATCCCAATCACATAATATTTATTAGCCTATATCATAGCATAATACAATGGCCACATAATAAAATTCGGAGGATAACGCTTAATCCCGTCACACATACACGACTCAAGGCCCGACTGCGGCGGAACTCAAGGTCGTGTCCTAGTTGGCTCCCACGCCTCCTGACTTGCTCCGAATCTAAACTGCTCATGCCGCCTCACGACTGGTCCTGACGTCCTCAAGAACGTGACCAGATCAGAAGGCGACCGCAAGGCGACCGCAAGGCAACCACGAGGCGACAGAGCAACGAGTCTTCAAGTTTGAAATTTTAACGGATTTTTGTCAGCCACGACCGCCCAAGAATGCAACACAACTGCGTGACGCATTCGGGGAATGCATGACGACCCCTCTGAGCCTCCCCAACCCCCCACCGACCTCCTCACGATGGCAAACGCGGGCCTCTCACACTTTATACGCTGCTCGCTCGCCGGCACACAGTTGCCATGTGTGACTGGTGTTGACAGATCGCCGACTGCACCCGGTTTCCCACCAAGACTCTTGGCGCACTCTTTGCGCGGTCTGCGATTGGCCCTAGCCCAGTCGTCGTGTGGTCTGCTTGTGGTCTGCTTGCAGTTGTCACGTGGTCGTGAGCCATGATTCCGAATCGCCGACTGGACTGTCAAAATGCGTTGCATTGTCGGCTCAGGGTCTGGTTGCGGTCTGATTGTGGTCTGGTCGTGGACGGTGACTCGTTACACAGTCAGAACATTTTTCTTGTCGGCAACTGCATGCTGACATGCAACGAACACATCACAACGCATCCAATAGAGCTAAGACTGCTTCAGGACTGACCTACAACACTCCCGACTACGATGCAACTGTGACCCAACTTTTGGGAAGTCGTGAGGCGACCATGATTTTTTTAACGTGCGCGTTAAAAATTCGTGAGGCTCGAGGAATCGTCCCAGTGGCTCACGACCGCCCTCCAGAGTCTGGGCTTTGTTGGAGAATCAAGGGACGACCGATGACAAAAGCCATTACGACCTTGAGTTGCGCCGCGGTCGGGCCTTGAGTTGCATATGTGTGACAGGGGCTTTAGCAATTCAAAAAGTTGTCAGGCATGAACACACACACACACACATACACACACACACATGGGCTCACGCTGTTGCCACATTAGCCAAATCCAGCAACCAGATTGTCCAGTCGGAAATCTTACCAAGTGTACATACATATTGTTACGGAACAGAGAGAGATAATGAACACTTCAAGTGAGAACACCAAAATCACTACTGTCCCGCAAAGTTCCAGGTTCAAAACAAAAGAGTTAGGTAAAATAACAAGTTAAAGTTTAATGCTCAAACTAACAACTAAACATTCAGGACTCATAAGGATAATGTAATGGCAAAAACAGGTTAAATATATGGTTAACTGCAATAGCCTCTATTAACACGAATTTAGCAAGAACAAATTTATTTAAGTCAGCCCTGATAAATGAGAAAACCGGATAATGCTCAGTTAAAGCAAGATATATTATTACAGATACAAATTATTAATATTGGCTGACATCAAAAACTCTACATGAATCACAAAAACCTCACCAGGCCTACGAATTAACGCCTTATGCTATACAGTACAAGAAAAAATGTAATAACACTTATACTCAAATTATACAGCAGCTAGATGGCTGGAGACTTCCTGAGCACTCACAAAAATACACTATACAGGGGAGGACAGAGATGTGAACAAAATGAGGAGCAGATCTAAGTGGCCATTAATGCAGAGACTGAGCTCATTATATAGGGGGCCGGCAGAGCTTGATACAACTTGCAAGAAGGACGCGCAAATGAAGGCACAGAGGACAAAGAGTTGACACTCCTGCTCTGAACAACAGAAAGAACGACTTACTCTACTACAAGGGGGAGAAGGGGGGAGTGAGGCAGAAAACGCAAGTCCGGTCACTATGGAAGCCACGAGGCGAATCGTGATCAAACATGCAGCACACTGTACATTAGAATTATACAAAGGATGATGAAATCATAGGCTATGTAACACCTCCCCACAAAGAAAAAGAAATTTACAAAGGAAATTTCTTATTACTCTAAAACAATCTGTCTAAAGTCTAGATAAGCAATCTGCAATAACATTTTCTTTCTCCTTGACATGTTGTATGTCTAATGAATACTCCTGAAGAAGTAGACTCCATCTTGTCAATCTTTGATTTTTATCTTTAAACTAACTAAGGAATTTCAGTGGGTTATGATTGGTATAAATGACTATGGGGTCAAAACCAGAACACAAATAAAATGAAAAATGCTGTAAACCCAAAATCAAGGCCAAAAGCTCTTTCTCAATAGTTGAGTAGTTCTTTTGAGGTGGAGTGAACTTCTTACTGTAATAAGATACAGGGTGTTCAATACCCTGATCATCCTCTTGCAGCAAAACAGCCCCAGCTCCTGTATCACTTGCATCAACAGCCATCTTAAAAGGCTTAGCAAAATTTGGAGTAGCAAGCACTGGCTGACTTAATAGGATAGCTTTAAGTTTACTGAAAGTGGATTCACAGTTATCGGTCCAGACAAATTTAACTCCCTTTTTCAGTAGGTCTGTAAGTGATGATACAAGAATTGAAAAGTTAAGAACAAATCTCCTGTAATAACCTACCATTCCCAAAAATCTTTTTTAGCTCTTTCCTACTTTTAGGTCTGGGAAGATCACTTATAACCTGAACCTTAGCTCCTGGTGGTGCAACGTGTCCATCACCAATTACGTACCCAAGGTACTGAACTTTAGCTTGACCAAACTCACACTTTGATAAATTAGCTACAAGATTAGCCTGAACCAAACGCTCAAGAAATTTACTGACATGGCATAGGTGATCTTTCCAGTTGTCACTGAAGATTAATACATCATCAATATAAACAACACACCCTGCCAAACCCTCTGTTAAAACATTCATGAGCTTCTGAAAAGTGGCTGATGCATTCTTCATACCATAAGGCATTACAGAACATGCAAAAGTCTTTCCTAGTGTTACAAAACATGAGATCTCCGAAGCACGTTCAGTCATAGGTACTTGCCAGTATCCCTTTAACAAATCAAACTTACTTATGTACATAGCCTTTCCGATCTTGTCTATGCAATCTTCCACGTGAGGGAGAGGGTAAGTGTCTGTTTTGGTTATCTGATTAACGTCTGTAGTCGATGCAAAGCCGCTGTGACCCACCTGTCTTAGGGACTAGAGTGACAGGAGAATTCCACTCGCTCTGACAGGGCTCAATCATCTTGTGGTCCAACAGGTAGCCGAGCTCCTTCTGGATGAGAGGAACTTTCACTGGGTTCACACGGTAAGGAGGCAGTTTAATTGGCTTTGCGTCTCCAACATTGACATCATGCATCAATACAGTGGTTCTTCCTGGAGTTGCACGGAACACTTTGCGGGTACTCCTGCAGTACTGCCGAAAACTCCTGCCTTTCCTCGGGAGCTAGATGAGAAAGCTTAGTCTGGAGATCATTCATATCAGGATTCTTCCCCAAACTATCACTCAGGCTCATACTGCATGGGAGAGCTTCACTTGCAGACTCGGATGGAACAGCTACAGTGCAGACTGGGTTATTTTCGTCCCTCCTGTGATATAACTTTAGCATGTTGATGTGACAAAGTTGCTTGTTGTTTCTACGATCTGGTGTGGCGATGACATAGTTGACATCACTGAGTTTCTTCTCCACGAAATAAGGACCACTAAACTTGGCTTGAAGAGGTTGCCCATGCACTGGTAGCAGAGTCAAAACCTGATCTCCTGGCTGAAAGTGGCGTAACCTGGACTTCTTATCATACCAAGTCTTCATCTTCTCCTGAGCAGCTCCTAAATTCTCTCTCGCCAGCTGTAAAGCAGTGGACAGCCGTTCTTTGAACTTCATCACATACTCCAGCAGGTTGACGTCATCTTCCTTCGACAGCCAGCATTCCTTGAGTAGCTTAAGGGGTCCTCTTACTTCATGGCCAAACAGTAGTTCAAAGGGTGAGAAGCCCAGTGATTCATTTGGAGATTCTCTTGCGGCAAATACAACGAATGGAAGACCTTTATCCCAGTCTTTCTGATGTTCCAAACAGTATTTCCTGAGCATCGATTTGAGTGTTTGATGATATCTCTCCAACGCTCCTTGGGTCTGGGGATGGTAAGCTGAAGACGTGATCTGGGTGATGCCCAACTCTTTCAGAGACTGCTTGAAAACATTTGACATGAAATTACTTCCCCGGTCTGACTGTACCTCCTTGGGTAGACCAAACTTGGTGAAGAACCCTAGCATTTCCTTAACCACGTTCTTTGCTGAGATATTTCTAAGTGGAACGGCTTCAGGATAACGAGTAGCCATATCAATCAGGGTCAACACATAAGAAAATCCTGAAGAAGTCTTAGGAAGAGGGCCCACAATATCCACCAACACACTGGTAAATGGCGCCTCAAAAGGAGGAATGGGAACTAGAGGTGCAACCTTTTCGGTCTGATTACACTTCCCCACAACTTGACAGGTGTGACAAGACTTACAATACCAGGAAACATCTCTGAAGATACCTGGCCAGTAGAAATGTTTCAAAATGCATGCCACAGTCTTCCTCACTCCAAGGTGTCCTGCCAAACTGGAATCATGAGCCACTCTAATGATATCCTGCCTATAAACACGAGGGATGACAACTTGATGTACAACCTCCCACTCACAGTCGGCTAATGCTGTTGGGGGTCTCCACTTTCTCATAAGTACTCCTGACTTTATATAATAACAAGAAGAAGCACCAGCTGACTCTTCCTCACTACAAGCAGAGTTAGCTAGACCTTTCAACTCAGGGTCAGCAACCTGCAACTCAACCAACTCTTGACGAGACAAATTATCAACACTACGGGGTACTGTCTCATCTGGTGAGTGGTCCAAATTAGCAAGAAAAGTGTCACCTAGGATAACATCATCATCATCATTATCCTCTAAGTCACCAGTAACTTTAGACTTAGCCCTAGTGACAGCACATGCAGGGAACACATCAGGGACATCACATTCCTGGGCCGCAGCCACTGACTCACTAGACAACTGAGGAGCTGGACACACTTGACTTCCACCAATATCATTTCCAAGTAAGAAAGTTACATCTGACATTGGGAGTGTCTCAACCAACCCAACCATAATGGAACCATTAACAAAACCAGACTCTAAATTCACTCTGCACAGAGGGACAGAGAAGTAATTATTCCCTACACCTTGTAAGATTACAGTTTCATCAGAGGAATTAACATTAGAGCCTAGAACACTGGTCAGCATAAGGGATTGGCAAGCACCTGTATCACGATATATTTTAACTGATTTCCTGTCATTACTGTCCAGAGGACTGACAAAACCATCAGACAGGAAATTAGCACATGAACTCTTGAGAGTGTCACCCATGTTACTGCTCAAAAGAGGAGCTTCATCATGAGAATTTAATTTACCCCTCAAAGCAGGTTCAGTTAACTCTGTTAAAGAATTCTGGGAACTCTCAAGGGTGGACACTAGACCAATTGACTGAATATTTAAAGACTCCTTTTTGTTCACATCACGCTGTCTCCCGAAACATTTCTCCGTAGTATGACCAAGCTTACTACAATAAGTACATTTACTTTTCTGAAATCTAGAGGCGAAGCTGGTATTTACTTCCTGAGAAACATCATCTTTATTCTCTTTCCTGTTACCTGGACTCTGAGTAGAGGCAACGTACTTACTCTCAGCTTTCCTTTTTTCTTTAGAATATCTCTTGTGAGTGAGAACATAATCATCAGCTAAAACTGCAGCATCAGACAAATTATCTATTCTTTTCTCATCAAGATATAGGCTTACATCTTTATTAATACACCTTTTGAAGTCCTCCAGCAAAATTATCTGCTTAAATTGATCAAAATCAGAATATACATTCTTAGAATTTAACCACTGCTCTAACAGATCTTCTTTGATTTTTGCATACTCAACATGGGATTGTTTATATGGCTTATAAGTTGTCCTAAATTTTACTCTATAGGCTTCAGGAACAAGCTCATAGGCCTTAAGAATCAAGCTCTTAACTACATCATAATTATCAGATTGATCCTGAGGCAAAGATGCATAAGTTACTTGAGCTTTACCGGTGAGAACACTCTGAAGGAGTACTGGCCAATACTTTTTGGGCCAATTAAAACCTGTAGCTACCCTCTCAAACAACTGAAAATACTTTGTTAAATCAGATTCATTAAAAGGAGGGACAAGTTTAACATTTTTAGCCACATCAAAATCATCAGAGTTAGATGATCCAGTTCCACCTTGTTTCATGCGATACTCATGGTCTGCCCGAATCCTAGCAAGTTCAATTTGTGCCTGAGCCTGTGCCTGTGCCTCCTGAATACGAGCCTGAGACTCAGCCTCCTTAGCCTCAGCCTCCTTAGCACAAGCCTGAAACTCAGGCTCCTTAGCACGAGCCTGAAACTCAGCCTCCTTAGCACAAGCCTGAAACTCAGCCTCCTTAGCACGAGCCTCATGCAGGTCTGGTTGTAACTTAGCTATTTCAATCTGCGTTTGCTCATCTGGAGGAGTTACATTAAACAAGCTTTTATTAATCATGTCAACAATTTGGTCTTTAGAATGATGAGAGGGAACAGCAATTCCCAATTGTTGAGCAACAAGCTTAAATTCATTCTTTGTTCTGTTTTCTACATCACACACTGCACATTTGACAAAAAATCTTTGGCTTCATCAAGAGTAGTAATAGTAGACATCATGAATAAATCACAGTCACAAAATATCAAGCAATATCCTTATGATAATATCCTGAATATCCTGATAAGAGGTCGCCAAATTTATGTTACGGAACAGAGAGAGATAATGAACACTTCAAATGAGAACATCCAAATCACTACTGTCCCGCAAAGTTCCAGGTTCAAAACAAAAGAGTTAGGTAAAATTACAAGTTAAAGTTTAATGCTCAAACTAACAACTAAACATTCAGGACTCATAAGGATAATGTAATGGCAAAAACAGGTTAAATTTATGGTTAACTGCAATAGCCTCTATTAACACAAATTTAGCACGAACAAATTTATTTAAGTCAGCCCTGATAAATGAGAAAACCGGATAATGCTCAGTTAAAGCAAGATATATTATTACAGATACAAAATATTAATATTGGCTGACATCAAAAACTCTACATGAATCATAAAAACCTCACCAGGCCTACGAATTAACGCCTTATGCTATATAGTACAAAAAAAAAAAATGTAATAACACTTATACTCATATTATACAGCAGCTAGATGGCTGGAGACTTCCTGAGCACTCACAAAAATACACTATACAGGGGAGGACAGAGATGTGAACAAAATGAGGAGCAGATCTAAGTGGCCATTAATGCAGAGACTAAGCTCTCATTATATAGGGGCCTGCAGAGCTTGATACAACTTGCAAGAAGGACGTGCAAATGAAGGCACAGAGGACAAAGAGTTGACACTCCTTCTCTGAACAACAGAAAGAACGACTTACTCTACTACAAGGGGGAGAAGGGGGGAGTGAGGCAGAAAACGCAAGTCCGGTCACTATGGAAGCCATGAGGCGAATCGTGATCAAACATGCAGCACACTGTACGTTAGAATTGTACAAAGGATGATGAAATCTTAGGCTATGTAACAATATACATACGTACACACACATATACACGTACAGACACATATACACACATATACATAAAACACACATACATACATATACACACACATATACTGTCCTTTTACGGTTTCTATCCTTCTATCTGTGCTCTAATCTCTAGCTTCCTTTCTAGTCGTTCTATAGCCGCTGTTGTAGACGGCCATCGTTCTTCTCCAAGATCTATTAACAGTGGTGTTCCTCAGGGCTCTGTCCTATCATGAACTCTCTTCCTTTTATTCATCAATGATCATCTAAGCTGTACATCTAACCCTATCCACTCATACGCTGATGACTCACCTTTCCATTCGATTCCCACAACGTCCACCTCAGCAGTTACTTCAACAAACAAGGGATGAGGCTATGGCACACCTAATGTCTGACTTGGCTCGTATCTCTGACTGGGGTAAAAATAATCTGGTTGTTTTTAATGCATCAAAGACTCAGTTTTAGCACCTATCAACCCGACAAAATCTTCCACAGGTATACCCACTAATGTTTAATAATATTCAGCTTAATCCTGCATCCTCCTTGAACATGCTTGGGGTTTCATTTACTCGGGACTTATCTTGGAAAGTTCATATTACATCTTTTGTAAAATCTGCTTCCAAGAGATTGGGTGTGCTAAGCCGACTCTGTTCCTTCTTTACCCCTGCACAATTGTACACTCTATCAGGGGTTTTATCTGCCCTTGTGTGGAATACAACTCTCATGTGTGGGGAGGCTCCCCACATACAGCTCTTCTCAATAGGGTGGAGTCAAAGGCTTTTCGTCTCATTAACTCTCCCCCTCTTACTGACTCCCTTCAACCTCCGTCTCTTCGCCGCACTGTTGCATGTTTATCTCTTTTCTATCCCTACTTCAATGGTCACTGTTCCTCTGAACTGTCTGTATGCATTCCTCCGCCTTACGATGGGCGCGTAGCACCCGTCTAGCAGCAAACTCTCACCCCTTTTCTGTCCAACTCTCTAATGCAAGAGTTAACCGTTACTCCCAGTCCTTCATTTATGCAACAGGTCAACTCTGGAACTGTCTCCCTCTGTCTGCATTTCCTGCTTCCTATGATCTCCAGTCTTTCAAACGCAGTGTGTCCAGGCATCTCGAAATGAATTGATCTTGAATTTGGCTCTTTCTTGTATTTTGTTTTTCTCTTGGAAGGAACAGTTTGCGGGCTGGTTGCCTTTGGATACACATACATACACATATACATACACATGCACACACACATGCACACACACACATATACATACCCAGACATACCTATACATATACACACTCATACTCATTCTTATGTACATTTCCACACATATACACATGCATATATTGTGCATATGCACCTATATACACATATACCTGCAAAAACAAATACACACATACATATTTATAAGCGTGCACTAACATGGACAGTACATACCTGTACACCCACACAAACAAATATACAAACATATACATGTACAGATATACACATATAGCATTACATGTACAAATTCATCCACACAAATATAAATATACATACTTATACATTTACAAAGCATAAATACATTCAACATTCACAATTTATCCAACTCGTAAAGTAGAATTTATGTTGTCATTCTAGTAAATCACATATCTGCTACGTAGTCAGCATCGGTATTTCATTAATAAGTGTGATTTATACTGTCTTTTAAAACTAGAGAAGGTTTTTACATTTCTTAAAGCTTGTGGTAGTTGATTCCAAACTTTATCTCCACGGTACTTTATAGATGTTTGAGATTGACCAGAAATCATAAGAGGAAATTCCAGTAAATTAGCACTTCTTATGGAATATCTTTGATTATTATTATGTCTAAACATTTCAACATTGCTTAGATTGTGCAGACTTGAATGCAAAAAGAGCACTGCAATAGATATTTATATCATTTAACTTTAAGAGATCTAATTCCCTAAAAATGTCATTAGTATGAGTATATCTCGATTTGTGAGTTATTGTTCTAATTATCCTTTTTTGTGTTGTCTCAATAGGTAATAATTTGGTCTTATTGGTGGCTCCCCAAACTGTGTGACAGTAAGACAAAAGTGGATATATAAGGCCAGAGTATAAATGCTTTAGTGCACTAATAGTAAAACAGGGGCGTGTTAGATAAAGTATACCACATTGTTTATTAAGTTTGTTTTTCAAATCCTGTGAATGAGTTCACCATGACAGCTGTCTATCTATCATAACCCCAAGAAACTTTATGCATTAGCTTCCCGTGTCTCCTTCCCTCTCCTCTTCACGTAACCCCGCGCCCTGACCTCTGTAAGTTCTGTGCTTTTCCGTTGAGTTGGGAAGATCACTAAAGGTAGTCAAGGTACCTTGCCCAAGTGGCGCCCTGATCGCCATAATTCCACCCCTCTGTAGAGCATGGACGACTACGCTCAACAATTATACCGAAGGAGTAAGTACAGTAGATATAAATATTTTATACAAAATATCGTAGAATATTATTACATTCTTATCAGGGCACGTCTTTGATAGAAAGGGAGGCAACAGTGTGAGTAAGGTTTAATTACCCGTCCCCTCCCCGGAGGGGCTTAGCGACGGGTATGGTGTTCACTCGGTTTGTCTATTTGTTTGTCTGTCTGTCTGTCTATTAACAACTTTAATTACATTAACTATTGGTGCGATTTTGACTACTGGTGCGATTTTACTATTGGTGCGATTTTGACTAAATTGCAGGCATCTATGACCTGGTGATCACCTGATTAAATTTTGGGCCAAACTGGGCCAAGGCCCAGGCTGTAGGGCCAAAAAATGGAAAAAAAAAAATGGAGACGGGTAAAAACCGTTTTTTCGCCATAACTCCTTTAACATTCATCATATCGACATGAAACCAAAAGCTGAAGGTGCATCTTTCAAATCTGCATCCTATAACATGCCTCATTACATCAGGGGGGTCATCCCCCAGTTAGCGATAGGAGGGTCAATGTCAGGTGGGTCGGGCCTTAAATTTCAAATGGGCAAAAAATCGTCAACTTTCACCTGATTTACTTCAAATTTCATACGTGACATCTTTGACTAGATAACCTGTTGCGTTTATATGTCAGCACCAAAATGACTGCCGGGGACGGGTTTGCTGCGCCTTGGCACCGCTTCTTGTTTAAGTATGGATAGCTTGTATCGCACATAGAGTAGTCTACAAACTTCTTAACACAGTTGTGAGTAGAGGGTTTGTACGGGAGTAAACGAATGTTCACTTTGGCAGTACAGTAGGCTATATAGCCTTTTATAACTTAGACCCTAAGCGTGTTCATCCATGCACAATGACACACATACACATAAATCTCACTCCTAAATGAAGGGTCTCACCAAAATATCGTCTTCATGAAGTGTACAATATGTAGCGAGCGTATGGTGTTGGCAACTCTGTTTTTTAGATATCGTTTAGTAGGTTTCTCCATTTTGTATGTGGTTTATACGTCATATACGGTATGTTAATTGTTGTTTCCCACTTGTAATTTGACTTTTGTATGTTCATTTACTGCTGTGTAGTGCATGCTTTGGATTTCATTGCTTCTTAAGTTATGTGCTAACTCAATGTAATTTATATTTTTTGAACTTCATGTTGGATATGCGTTACCTTTAGCTGCATATACAGTATAAACGAGTACGGTATACTGCTTATGTGTGTGTGTGTGTGTGTGTTCATATAGTTATTGTTTTCCTTTTCAGTTTCGTTATGCAACATATTTATTTTTACATGTTGGGACACTTTTGTGTTTTGGGCAATAATTGAACAGAATATATTGCAGATTATTTGAATTCGTCCATGTAAACAATTAAGAGTAGGTCTAAGGTATTAGTACTGAAAAGTTACTGAAGTAATCATAGGCCCAATCTGAGTACTTAAAAATCTGCTGAAAGTTACCAGTATTTAAAGTAAATCAGAAAAGATAAGTTTTGTTAATACAGTCAGTCTCTGAAAGAGGAATCGCATTTTCCATCATGACATTTTTTATTTTCATGTTTTATGATTTGCACGAAACACCCCTAATGAAATCGTATTCATAAGATGCAATTATATTGTTTGTAATAGGATATACCTGCTTATTGCACAGGGAAACCGTCGGCGTGGCATCACGGAAATGTGTGAGAAGGATGAAACTGATGGCTGCTGACAGACACCTAAGAAGTGGAAGTCATTTGAAGGTCACAGTGGGGATCCTGCAAAGAAGCATCGTGCTCAGCGATATCCAAAACAACTGGGAATCTCGTCCAGAATTTTGACAGTGGATTGAAGAGGACAGGCGTGACAACTTTAAAGCAAAGTGCAGAATGAGTAACGTAACCTTTACAGCTGAGCGCAAGCCGTGGAAAATAAAACAACCACATACGTTATATGCAGGAACTGTTGTAAATCAACCCAGAATAGATCATTTCACTAGTACCAGCAAGCAAGTGAAAGCAACAAAGCTGTGCAAGGTAGCTGAAATAAAGTTTGCGGGATTTTTTGCTGAACACGATACTGTATAACGTTTAAGGCTGCTGATCTTATGTCTGACTTAATCAAAGTGTTTTCCAGACTCGGAAGTAGCGAAAGGATTTAATATTAAACGGAAAAAAGTCAGAGCTGTTGCATCAAATGTGATAAGTGTAAGCCATAACGAGAACATGGCAAATAAAATTCGCCATCAAAAATTCAGTGTTCTGACAGACGAGTACACTGATATATCGTCTGTAAAAATAACTTGTATTGTGGTACGTTACTTCAGTGAGGACATGAGCAAGATGAGAATCAGTTTGCGGGAACTATATCAGTTGTTTGGCCCTGGTGACGAGCAAGGAGCCATTGAAGGAGCTACTTCTTGAATTATCTACGAAGGCACCATTGGAACATTTCAGAACCATACTGAACCTCTTCAAAATATTGTCGGCTTTGGATCCGATGATTGCAACGTCATGATGGGCTGCAACAGTTCGGTCTCAAGCAGGATCCTCAGAGACTGTCCAGGAACTGTAATTATGAAATGTAGCAGCCGCTCAGCCCACCTCTGTGGTAATGGGGCATGCAAGACCAATCCAAAGAGGTGTGAAGACTTTGCTAGGGACATATACAGCTTTACGAAATATAGCTCAAAAAGACCGGCACACTAGAGCAGTTTCAAGCACTCTTGGACTTAAAACCCCAGAAAACTCTTCATCCTTCGCAAACACGATGGCTGTCGCTACAGTGGTGGATCTTATCATAGAGCAGTGGGAAGCACTGAAACTTTTTCACAGATATGTGGTTATCTAAGACAGTGACTTCTGCACAGCAAATATTAGATTGCCTAATTGATCCATTGGTGAAATTGTTTTACCCTTTTCTGCAGTGGGTCCTTTCTGAATTCAGCAACTTGAATGCATACTTCCAGTTTGCCAAAGTTGTTGTGACAGAGGTGCATGATAAAGTCTGTGAATTCTACCGCGAGTTCTTGCTGTCCTTTATGGACAGGAAGTATGTGATGCAGACAGAGCTGAATCAAGTTGATCCATCAAGGGAAGATATGCATCTGAAAAACACGTCAATGTATCTTGATGTCGGTGTGTTAAGTTTCATCAATAAGCCTGATGTGGAAAAGAATGGTTTGGTGAAAATCTTTTATGAAAGATGCAAGTTCTTCATAAGAGTGGCAACAACACAAATCAAAAGAGGGAACTTCAGTAACCCTGTCCTTTGAAAGATTGGGGTGTTAAATCCACGACAAGCGCTGAGCTCTGCTGCAAGAGAAACACATCGTTTAATTGTTCCTCTGATAATAGTCCTTCCACGCATTGTGCCATGCAGTGACCCCCAGAGGATGCAAGTCATAGGCGACCAGTGGAGGAGATTACCCCTGCTCCATCTCCCGGAATTACCAGAGAAGATCAGGTGGACATATTCTGGGGGAAACTCTAGAACTGAGAAAAACCATCTAGAGAGAAAGAAATGTATGAGTTATCAGCGTTCGTCATTGATGCTCTATGCTTGCCTCATTCAAATGCTGATTGTGGGCGAGTTTTCAGTAAATTTAATTCATTAAAAACAAAAATAAGGAATAGACTGACAACAAATACAATGAATGGTGTCATTCTTGGGTCACAGTGCGTCAAAGAATCAGGCATGTCTTGCTCAAAGTTTGAAAGCAGCAATGATAAGATAAACAGAATGAACAACTAGGATTAGTATCCAGAGGAATGCTTATCATGCCATGAAGAAAATGAAATATACTGTATGGCCCTTCAGATCCTGTGTGAGTAGGTTGTGTATGAGTGATGATTGATTGAAAAATTTATTGTTGTAAAGGTATTCAGAGTACGTATAAAACAAAAAGTGATGTGTCGCATGGAAATCTGTAAATAGTCTCAGTAATAATACGAACAAAGATATTTTATGCCGAAACACAGTTAGATACTGTGTATATAATTGTATACTGATATAGAATGGAATAAATATTAAGAAATAAATTTTAAGGAGTTTAAGCATCGATTTCAGTACAAATTTACCTGTACGATAATATTAGAGTCATATACGGTGATATGAACTATCCCGTACTATAGTTTGGGTCTCTAAGCAAAAAAATTCCTGTCCGTAACTCATCTGTGTCAGTTGTGGTGTGTGTGTGTGTGTGTGTGTGTGTGTGTGTGTGTGTGTGTGTGTGTGTGTGTGTGTTGGGCGTTTCCGTTTCTTCACCTTGATAGACTGAGGACCAAATTGAGATTAAGATAAGATTCTTGATAACCAATAATTTATATTAATAATTTATCATCCCCCATTTATTAGGCCCTCTTTCTCATCCCTCCACTTCGCCTCCACCCCCCAGGTTACCACTCTCATTCCCTTCATCCACCTTCCACCAACTCATCCTTCATCCACATTTCACCCACTCTCCTTCCCTCCACATCTCATCCATTCTCCCCATTCCATATCATCCATTCTCCCTTTCACCATCTCACCCAGTCTCCCTCCTCCACATCTTACCCACTCTCTCTCAGTCTACATCTCACACACTCTCTGTCCATCTCACCTACTCTTCCTCCGTCCATCTCACCCGCTCTCCCTCCCTCCATCTCACCCGCTCTCCTTCCATCCACATCTCATCCACTCTTCCTCCATCCACATCTCACCCACTCTTCTTCCTTCCACATTTCACGCAATCTCCATTCCTCATCTTACCAACTCTCCTTCCACCGACTCTCTCTCTCTCTCTCTCTCTCTCTCTCTCGTTCTGTAGGACTTCCCGCGAGACATGTGAAAAAATGTTTGTTATTCTTAGGCGTATTTTTAGTATAATAAGCTTCGTCATTATGGATACTGTTTTTAGTCTTTCTGGAGATAAATTTATTAATGCTCATACCGAAGAAATTGGTCTCCTTATAGTTTCCGAGTAACCGCATCAGTACCTGTAACTCGGTAATGGCTGAAAAGTGGATCCATGTTCATATAGATATTTATACTCAATATCCTCCAAAGAATAGCCCTGTGAAGTTTCTCTCATCACCCCCCCCCCCCGATAGCCAGTATTTATGATTATTAGAACTTGTTTTTGATAAGGAATTTGATTAGATATGTAGCGGTACATGTCCATTGTGTGTAATATAACGAAAATAAGATGGACCGATAGTGTTCTTACCTCACATGACATATATTGTTGGTGTGGGACTTGTCTTAAAACTGGGCGTTTCCTCTTAATTAATAAGCATTGTAGCTACATTTCTTTACACCAGTAACGCACAGTGGTTGTACTTCACTCATGTATATCAGATGGCTACCATATAATCACCAGATGCCCACTTTAAGCATGGCTGGTTTGCACGTGACCACTAATTTTGAACTTGTTAGTGCACGTGATTAATGAGGCGGAGTCAAACAATGCGTGAGTACAACACACCCACCAGGTAGTTTGCTTAAAGCTACACACACAGGTACATCAGTTACTGCGTGCCTGTATGTATTAAAGACCAGATCAAGGTATACAAGTCGGTGAATGTTAACTTTTCAGTTTCCTTGTTTTTATCCGTGCTCACCAGTGTCTCATTATCAGCCTCTGCATCTTCATCCTATTTTCTTCCCAGGTTCCCTCCTCTGTCCTTAAGCCTGCTTCTCTTCCTCTTCTTTCCTCAACCTTCCTCGTTTTCTCCTCTTTGTCTCTTCCTCCTCCCCACTAAGTCATTATCAACCTTTGCAACTTTCTTCTGTTTTCCTCCTGCTTTCCCCTCTATCCCTCCCTCCGTCTACTAAGCCGTTCCCTCCTCCACCCTCTCTCTCTCTCTCACATTATATACTGTATATATATATATATATATATATATATATATATATATATATATATATATATATATAGATATATAGATAGATAGATAGATAGATAGATAGATATAGATATAGATATATACCGTACATATATATATGTATCTATCTATCTATCTATCTATATATATATATATATATATATATATATATATATATATATATATATATATATATATATATATATATATATATATATATATATATATATATATATATATATATATATATATATATATATATATTGTGGTAGGTTGCGGCGCACACCATCCACTCACTCGATGTAGTGCTGCTCTCGGTGTCTGCCCATTCCTATCCTCTATCCTTCTTTCCTTCCATCCTCTCCTGTCTCTCATTCCTTCATTCTTTCCTCGTCCTTCTGCCTACGGGTGACTTTACACTCCGTCTTTTGTCTTTCCTTCATTCTCTCCTCTTCCTTCTGCCTGACGGTGACTCTACAATGAGTGCCAAGCCAGATGGTTTCCTGTACACCAGGAAACCATTTACTACGCTGGGTGGTAAACATATAACCAAATATTGACGCCTGGTGGTTTAGTGGATAATTACGGCCCTCCAATCGGATTGAGCCGGTGAAGGTTTATATCTAGGGAGGGGTTAGAGTTTATTGCTCAAGTAATGTCACTCAGCGATGAGTGAGGCTGATCACTCTCAAATGTCAGGACCAACTTGCCTAGCCCCGGACTCCTACGCTCGTCATGGGGAAATGTAGGATTGAACGATTATATATATATATATATATATATATATATATATATATATATATATAGATAGATAGATAGATAGATAGATAGATACATACATACATACATACATACATACATACGTACATACATATCTATCTATCTATCTATCTATATATATATATATATATATATATATATATATATATATATATATATATGTGGAGCCTCTGTAGTACAGTGGTAGAGTGTGCGTTTCGTACAGGGGTGAGCGAGGGTTCGCGCCCCGTCATGGTAATAAACTTTGGGAGTGTTCACCCGGCCACGTACTGCATTGGCAGACACGAGGGGTGCTGTTGTTGAACCAGTGTCGCTTACTATAAAAGTATGCTTGCACCCAATCGGCTTGTGCCGGCCGATTACACTTGGTTCACAGACTACACACGCATTCAAAGCCACTCCAACACTAGAATTACACTTACAAGCACTTCTCACCCTACATACAACCTCTACCAGACAGCCTAAGCCACTTGGTAGAGATACATTGGCTGTATCGTCCCGACTTCGGTCGGGATAGGCCGTTCCTGCAGTGGATACTCAAACGGCTGATGATGATTACGTATATATATATATATATATATATATATATATATATATATATATATATATATATATATATATATATATATATATATATATCCTGCTCTCGTGTTCCTGAACTTGAATCTCCTGAATTCTCTATTCTCTGGCTTCGGCTTTCCTGTCATTCTGTGACTAAATAATCTGTGCTGTTTACTAATCCCCTGATTCTACTGCCTATGAAAAATTCTTTAACACTTTTCCTTCTAGGATGGAACACATTCTATCCATTTCTCCTTTCTCTGAAATCTCCATATTAGGAGATTTCAATGTTCACCACAACCTTTGGCTCTCTGCTCCTTTCATTGATCCACCTGGTGAACAAGCCTACATCTATTCTATCCTTAATGACCTAGTGCAGTTTGTACAGCACTGTACCCATATCCATGACTGCCTGGGAGAGAGTTCCACCATACTTGACCTTTTCCATACAAATAATCCTTCTGCTTACATTGGTAATCTTTCCTTCCCGATGGGCTCCTCCAACTTCTGGGCCTTGATAGCAGGCTGTGAAGCCTATGCTCAGAGTCAGACACATTAAAAAAAAAAAAAAAAACTAACTTGTCCTGTTGCTCCAGTAAGCACTGTGGACCCTCCAAAGAATCAGCGGCTGTGTCACTTTGGAGGTGCTGATTGGGAGGCCTTCAGGCAGTACATCTTTGATTTAAGTAGAATAATTATTGCTTTCATGGCCGGGAGCCATCTGGGTGTGCCTTGCACATTATGGAGGTTATTCTCTCGGGCATGGAAAGATATTCCTTTCTCGTATCTATTGACTAACGCAAAAAAAAAATTTAGTTTAATCACTTTTTTTCTAATGCTTCCCACAACAAAATGAAGACCTACAATGGGTACCAGAGCCAACCACTCCTGAATCTCATCTCCTTTATGTTTCTGCCTAGAAGTTCTAAGTTTCATTCTTACGAAATGCTCTGAACTCTCCAACTTGAATTTCTCCCGCTTGTTTTTGCACCATGCCAAAAAGTTTTCTAAAAACTTTACCTCATCATCAGTCCCTCCTCTTTTCCACTCTGATGGCTCTATAGCTATTTCTTTTACTGATAAAGCAGAACTTTTCACTCAGACTTTCTCCTCCATTTCCACTTTAGGTGATTTCGGTGCTATTCCTCCATCACTTCCCCCTTCTGACTTCCTCCTGGCTGACATTAAAATTTCTTCAACTGATGGATTTTCTGCCATCACTGGCCTCAATAAGAACAAGGCCTATGGGCCTGATGGGGTACCTCCTGTTGTCCTCAACAACTGTGCTTCTGTGTTTACACCCTGCCTGGGTAAACTCTTTCGCCTTTGTCGGTCAATGTGTACCTTTCCTTCTTGCTGGAAGTTTGCACTAATTCAGCCTGTCCCAAAGAAGAGTGACCATTCCCAGTCCTCTAACTATCGCCAAGTTGCTCTAACATCCTGTCTCAGAAGTTTTTGAGACTCTTCTTAAAAAAAAAAAAAAAAATTAAGGCATCATTCCTGTTACAACCTTCCTTCTAATCGCCAGTATTGGTTCCATCAGGGATGCACCACTGGCAATCTTCTTACCTACCTTTCAGACTCCCGGTCATCCCTCCATTCGGGACTTTGGCGAAATCTTTGCCCTTGCACTTGACATCTCAGGAACAAATCTTGAATTTCCAAACTGCACTCCTATGGTTCCTATCCTTCTGTCTGTGCCTTCA
The DNA here is from genome assembly GCF_032717465.1 of Coenobita brevimanus. NCBI lineage: Eukaryota > Metazoa > Arthropoda > Malacostraca > Decapoda > Coenobitidae > Coenobita > Coenobita brevimanus. Next base: position 11,177,706 of record NC_136960.1, on the reverse strand, counting down.
TCTATAGCTTCCCTTCTGATCTTTCTATAGCTGCTGTTGTAGATGGCCACCGTTTTTCTCTTAGATCTATCAACATTGGCGTTCCTCAGGGCTCTTTCCTATCATCAACTCTCCTCCGTTTATTCTTCAATGACATTCTAAGCTGTACATCTAACCCTGTCCACTCAAACGCTGAGGACTCCACTCTTTACCTTGCCCTTCGCTTCCTGCAGCGTCCATCTCAGCAGTTGCTTCAACAAACAAGGGATGAGGCTATGGGACACCTAATGTCTGACTTGGCTCGTATCTCTGACTGGGGTAAAAGTAATCTTGCTGTTTTTAATGCATCAAAAACTCAGTTCTTCTTACCTATCAGCCTGATAAAATCTTCCACAGGAGCACCCATTAATGTTTCATAATATCCAGCCCAATCCAGGTTTTATTTACCCCTGTGTAGAGTGCAACTCTCTTATGTGGAAAGGCTCCCCACATACAGCTCTTCTCAACAAGGTGGAGTCAAAGGTTTTTCATCTCATTAACTCTCCTCCACTTACTGCCTCCCTTCAACCACTGTCTCTTTGTTGCACTGTTGCATCTTTATCTCTTTTCTATCGCTACATCAAAGGGCACTGCTCCTCTGAAGTGTCTGCTTGCATCCCTCCACCACTATGACGGGTGCGTAACACCCATCTAGCAACAAACTCATCCCATTTCTGTCCAACTCTCTAATACAAGAGTTAACCGTTACTCTCAGTCCATCATATATGCAACAGGTCAACTCTGGAACTATCTCTCTGTCTGTATATCCCACTTTCTGTGAACTACAGTCTTTCAAACAGTGTGTCCAGACATCTCGAAATGAACGCATCTTAAATTTGGCTCTCTCTTGTATTTTTTTTTTTTTTTTTTTTTTTGAGGGAACAGTAAGCGGGCTCCCAGTCTTTGGTTCCGTCTTCCTCTCATATATATATATATATATACCACCACTAGTACTAGAACGCCAGTCCTGTATGAGACGTCCTAGCATGTATTCAATATGGACGGTAGGTGTTTGTGCCGAAGTGGTGACATATAGAGGAGTATGGTATGTAGGAGGACTACTGGGCCTTGGGAGCAGGTTGTGAACCCAATGCTTAGAGTCGGACACTTAATAATAAAAAAAAAGTGAGGAAACAGATTAACACATTGAACCATTCCAGCAAACCCAGTGACGCTTACACACGTCTTCATCATTACTATGGATTCCAGAGGCAGTGGAGCAGTGTTTTTGGCAAAAATTATTTATCAAAGCGTTGGATTACAATGATATTTTCCCAGGGTATATTTCACACCCCGAAATAACTGGCGTCAGTATGGTTTATTACCAAATGTGGAGACTTAAGACATGTATAAGAGGAAAGTAAGCATGCGAGGAGACTGTTTTACCCATTGCTCGAGCGAGGCTAGCAGGGAAATGCCCCCTCCCCTCACTCATACCGTGACGTCACTTTGACGTTGTCCATAAGACACCGCCCCCTAATCATCGTATGGGTGAAATATTGGAAAGGGTGGGTGTCTGCTATGGTAGACGGAGAATGTTGCCTATATTTGAAAGTTAAGCCTGGTATTTTCTTATAGGCCTATAAGGAAGTTATCCATTTTTAACGCAGGGATGTGAATTATTGTAATGTTATCATCATATATGGAAATACCATCCACTTAGGGGTGTCAGGACTCCATATTATAATTACAAATCATAATAGATAGATAGATAAATAGATAGATAGACAGAGCTCCAGGCAAGCCTGGGAAAGGGAAATGATCTTGCAAGTTAACTGAGGAAATGTTGACAATACACAGGAAGTAGCAAGTCAGGGGACAATATAGGTAGTGTGTCAGCGAGATAGCATACGAACAAAGCCTAGTGACCATACACACACATACAGACATACTCACACACAGGTTTCTAGAACTTTCCAACCACAGTGTAACACACGTGACACGACCCCTGCTGCACCAGAATTTAGGAAGCAGAGCTCAGAAGGAGACAGGCCATAGAACCAGCAGGTAGTAGGGAGAACGAGCGTAGCAACATGGACGAGAGAGAGAGAGAGAGAGAGAGACTGGGAGGCAGCTGAGGGGACTTTATACTTCACTCTGTGTGAGAGACTTTATAAATATTTCCAAGACATAATAATAGTACCATACAATTCTTTACCTCTCCTGTCATTGCATGACAAAAGAGAACCAAGATTATCTACTTACAAAGCTACTCACGTATAACAACCGCTCGTCCACGAGTCTAATATATGTATAACTGATCTACAAAACTTCTCTACAAGAACCTACAAAGTTATTTTGAGATATCGTAGCAGCGGTGGGTACACACACAGGTACATCAGTTACTGCGTGCCTGTATGCATTAAAGACCAGATCAAGGTATACAAGTCGGTGAATGTTAACTTTTCAGTTTCCTCGTTTTTATCCGTGCTCACCAGTGTCTCATTATCAGCCTCTGCATCTTCATCCTATTTTCTTTCCAGGTTCCCTCCTCTGTCCTTAAGCCTGCTTCTCTTCCTATTCTTTCCTCCACCTTCCTAGTTTTCCCCTCTTTGCCTCTTCCTCTTCCCCACTAATAGTCATTATCAACCTTTGCAACTTTCTTCTATTTTCCTCCTGCTTTCCCCTCTATCCCTCCCTCCGTCTGCTAAGCCGTTCCCTCACCCCCCTCTCTCTCTCTCACATTACATACTGTATATATATATATATATATATATATATATATATATATATATATATATATATATATATATATACATATATATATATATATATATATATATATATATATATATATATATATATATATATATATATATATATATATATTTTGTGGTAAGTTGCAGCGCACACCATCCACTCACTCGATGTAGTGCTGCTCTCGGTGTCTGCCCATTCCTATCCTCTATCCTTCTTTCCTTCCATCCTCTCCTGTCTCTCATTCCTTCATTCTTTCCTCGTCCTTCTGCCTACGGGTGATTTTACACTCCCTCTTTTGCCTTGCTTTCCTTCATTCTCTCCTCTTCCTTCTACCTGACGGTGACTCTACAATGAGTGCCAAGCCAGATGGTTTCCTGTACACCAGGAAACCATTTACTACGCTGGGTGGTAAACATATAACCAAATATTGACGCCTGGTGGTTTAGTGGGTAATTACGGCCCTCCAATCGGATTGAGCCGGTGAAGGTTTATATCTAGGGAGGGGTTAGAGTTTATTGCTCAAGTAATGTCACTCAGCGATGAGTGAGGCTGATCACTCTCAAATGTCAGGACCAACCTGCCTAGCCCCGGACTCCTACGCTCGTCATGAGGCAATGTAGGATTGAACGATTATATATATATATATATATATATATATATATATATATATATATATATATATATATATATATATATATATATATATATATATATATATACATACATACATACATACATACATATCTATCTATCTATCTATCCTATCTATGTATCTATCTATCTATATATACTGTATCTCTCTCTCTCTCTCTCTCTCTCTCTCTCTCTCTCTCTCTCTCTATATATATATATATATATATATATATATATATATATATATATATATATATATATATATATATGGAGTCTCTGTGGTACAGTGGTAGAGTGTGCGTTTCGTACAGGGGTGAGCCAGGGTTCGCGCCCCGCTATGGTAATAAACTTTGGGAGTGTTCACCCGGCCACGTACTGCATTGGCAGACACAAGGGGTGCTGTTGTTGAACCAGTGTCGCTTACTATAAAAGTATGTTTGCACCCAATCGGCTTGTGCCTGCCGATTACACTTGGTTCACAGACTACACACGCATTCAAAGCCACTCCAACACTAGACTTACACTTACAAGCAATTCTCACCCAACATACAATCTCTACCAGGCAGCCTAAGCCACTTGGTATAGATACATTGGCTGTATCGTCCAGACTTTGGTCGAGATAGGCCGGTCCTGCAGTGGATACTCAAACGGCTGATGATCATGATGATTATATATATATATATATATATATATATATATATATATCCTGCTCTCGTGTTCCTGACCTTGAATCTCCTGAATTCTCTACTCTCTGGCTTCGGCTTTCCTGTCATTCTGTGACTAAATAATCTGTGCTGTTTACTAATCCCCTGATTCTACTGCCTATGAAAAATTCTTTGACACTTTTCCTTCTAGGATGAAACACATTCTATCCATTTCTCCTTTCTCCGAAATCTCCATTTTAGGAGAGTTCAATGTTCACCACCACCTTTGGCTGTCTGCTCCTTTCATTGATCCACCTGGTGAACAAGCCTACATCTCTTCTATCCTTAATGACCTAGTGCAGTTTGTACAGCACTGTACACGTATCCATGACTGCCTGGGAGAGAGTTCCACCATACTGTACCTTTTCCATACAACTAATCCTTCTGCTTATGTTGGTAATCTTTCCTTCCCGATGGGCTCCTCCGACTGCTGGGCCTTGATAGCAGGCTGTGAAGCCTTTGCTCAGAGTCAGACACATTAAAAAAAAAAAAATAACTAACTTGTCCTGTTGCTCCAGTAAGGACTGTGGACCCTCCAAAGAATCAGCGGCTGTGGCACTTTGGAGGTGCTGATTGGGAGGCCATCAGGCAGTACTTCTTTGATGTTCCTGGAATGATTATTGCTTCCATGGCCGGGAGCCATCTGGGTGTGCCTTGCACATTATGGAGGTTATTCTCTCGGGCATGGAAGCATATTCCTTTCTCTTATCTATTGACTAATGCAAAAAAAAAACTTGGGTTAATCACTTTTTTTCTAATGCTTCCCACAACAAAATGAAGACCTACAAAGGGCACGAGAGCCAACCACTCCTGAATCTCATCTCCTTTATGTTTCTGCCCGGAATCGTGCTAAGTCTGTTCTTCGCACTGCTAAAAATAGTTTCATTCTTACCAAATGTTCTGAACTCTCCAACTCGAATTTCTCCCGCTTCTTTTTGCACCTTGCCAAAAAAATTTCTAAAAACTTTACCTCATCATCCGTCCCTCCTCTTTTCCACTCTGATGGCTCTGTAGCTATTTCTTTTACTGATAAAGCAAAACTTTTCACTCAGACTTTCTCCTCCAGTTCCACTTTAGATGATTTCGGTGCTGTTCCTCCATCACTTCCCCCTTCTGACTTCCTCCTGGCTGACATTAAAATTTCTTCAACTGATAGATTTTCTGCCATTGCTGACCCCAATACGAACAAGGCATATGGGCCTGATGGGGTACCTCCTGTTGTCCTCAACAACTGCGCTTCTGTGTTTACACCCTGCCTGGGTAAACTCTTTCGCCTTTGTCGGTCAATGTATACCTTTCCTTCTTGCTGGAAGTTTGCACTCATTCACCCTGTCCCAAAGAAGAGTGACCATTCCCAGTCCTCTAACTATCGCCAAGTTGCTCTAACGTCCTGTCTCAGATGTTTTTCAGACTCTTCTTTAAAAAAAAAAATAAATAAGGCATCATTCCTCTTACAACCTTCCTTCTAATTGTCAGTATTAGTTCCATCAGGGATGCACCACTGGCAATCTTCTCACCTACCTTTCAGACTCCCGGTCATCCCTCCATTCGGGACTTTGGCGAAATCTTTGCCCTTGCACTTGACATCTCAGGAACAAATCTTGAATTTCCAAACTGCACTCCCATGGTTCCTATCCTTCTGTCTGTGCCTTCATCTATAGCTTCCTTTCTGATCTTTCTATAGCTGCTGTTGTAGATGGCCACCGTTTTTCTCTTAGATCTATCAACATTGTCGTTCCTCAGGGCTCTTTCTTATCATCAACTCTCCTCCGTTTATTCTTCAATGACATTCTAAGCTGTACATCTAACCCTGTCCTCTCATACACTAAGGACTCCACTCTTCACATTTCCCTTCGCTTCCTGCAGCGTCCATCTCCGCAGTTGCTTCAACAAACAAGGGATGAGGCTATGGGACACCTAATGTCTGACTTGGCTCGTATCTCTGACTGGGGTAAAAGTAATCTTGCTGTTTTTAATGCATCAAAAACTCAGTTCTTCTTACCTGTCATCCTGATAAAATCTTCCACAGGAGTACCCATTAATGTTTCATAATATCCAGCCCAATCCGGGTTTTATTCACCCCTGTGTAGAGTACAACTCTCTTATGTGGAAAGGCTCCCCACATACAGCTCTTCTCAACAAGGTGGAGTCAAAGGTTTTTCATCTCATTAACTCTCCTCCACTTACTGGCTCCCTTCAACCTCTGTCTCTTTGTTGCACTGTTGCATCTATATCTCTTTTCTATCGCTACTTCAAAGATCACCGCTCCTCTGAAGGGTCTGCTTGCAACCCTCCAACACTACGACGGGTGCGTAGCACCCATCTAGCAACAAACTCATCCCATTTCTGTCCAACACTCTAATGCAAGAGTTAACCGTTACTCTCAGTCCATCATATATGCAACAGGTCAACTCTGGAACTGTCTCTCTGTCTGTATATCCTACTTTCTGTGAACTACAGTATTTCAAACAGTGTGTCCAGGCATCTCGAAATGAACGGATCTTAAATTTGGCTCTCTCTCCTTATTTTCTTTTTTTTTTGAGGGAACGGTTTGTGGGCTCCCAGTCTTTGGTTCCGTCTTCCTCTCATATATATATATATATATATATATATATATATATATATATATATATATATATACCCCTACAAGTACCAGAACGCCAGTCCTGTATGAGACGTCCTAGCATGTATTCAATATGGACGGTGGGTGTTACTGCCGAAGTGGTGACATGTAGAGGTGTATGGTATGTAGGAGGACTACTGGGCCTTGGGAGCAGGTTGTGAACCCAATGCTTAGAGTCGAACACTTAATAATAAAAAAAAAAAGTGAGGAAACAGATTAACACATTGAACCATTCCAGCAAACCCAGTGACGCTTACACACGTCTTCATCATTACCATGGATTCTAGAGGCAGTGGAGCAGTGTTTTTGGCAATAATTATTTATCAAAGCGTTGGATTACAATGATATTTTCCCAGGGTATGTTTCACACCCCGAAATAACTGGCGTCAGTATGGTTTATTACCAAATGTGGAGACTTAAGGCACGTATAAGAGGAAAATAAGCACGCGAGGAGACTGTTTTACCCACTGCTGGAGCGAGGTTAGCAGGGAAATTCCCCCTCCCCTCACTCATACCGTGACGTCACTTTGACGTTGTCCATAAGACACCGTCCCCTAATCATCGTATGGGTGAAATATTGGAAAGGGTGGGTGTCCGCTATGGTAGACGGAGAATATTGCCTATATTTGAAAGTTAAGCCTGGTATTTTCTTATAGGTCTATAAGGAAGTTATCCATTTTTAATGCAGGGATGTTAATTATTGTAATGTTATCATCATTTATGGAAATACCATCCACTTAGGGGTGTCAGGACTCCATATTATAATTAAAAATCATAACAGATAGACAGATAAATAGATAGATAGACAGAGCTCCAGGCAAGCCTGGGAAAGGGAAATGATCTTGCAAGTTAACTGAGGAAATGTTGACAATACACAGGAAGTAGCAAGTCAGGGGACGATATAGGTAGTGTGTCAGCGAGATTGCATACGAACAAAGCCTAGTGACCATACACACACATACACACATACTCACACACAGGTTTCTAGAACTTTCCAACCACAGTGTAACACACGCGACACGACCCCTGCTGCACCAGAATTTAGGAAGCAGAGCTCAGAAGGAGACAGGCCATAGAACCGGCAGGTAGCAGGGAGAACGAGCCTAGCAACATGGGCGAGAGAGAGAGAGAGAGAGCGAGACTGGAAGGTAGCTGGCGGGACTTTATACTTCACTCTGTGTGAGAGAAGTTGTAAATATTTCCAAGACAAATAAAAATAGTACCATACTATTCTTTACCTCTCCTGTCATTGCATGACAAAAGAGAACCAAGATTATATTCTTACAAAGCTAATCACGTAAAACAACCGCTCGTCCACGAGTCTAATATATGTATAACTGATCTACAAAACTTCTCTACAAGAACCTACAAAGTTATTTTGAGATATGGTGGCAGAGGTGGGTACACACACAGGTACATCAGTGACTGCGTGTCTGTATGCATTAAAGACCAGATCAAGGTATACAAGTCGGTGAATGTTAACTTTTCAGTTTTCCTTGTTTTTATCCGGGCTCAACAGTGTCTCATTATCAGCCTCTGCATCGTCATCCTATTTTCTTCCCAGTTTCCCTCCTCTGTCCTTAAGCCTGCTTCTGTTCCTCTTTCCTCCATCTTCCTCGTTTTCCCCTCATTGTCTCTTCCTCCTCCCCACTAAGTCATTATCAACCTTTGCAACTTTCTTCTGTTTTCCTCCTGCTTTCCCCTCTATCCCTCCCTCCGTCTGCTAAGCTGTTCCCTCCCCCCCCTCTCTCTCTCACATTATATACTTTATATATATATATATATATATATATATATATATATATATATATATATATATATATATAATGTATACATTGTGGTAGGTTGCGGCGCACACCATCCACTCACTCGATGTAATGCTGCTCTCGGTGTCTGCCCATTCCTATCCTCTATACTTCTTTCCTCCCATCCTCTCCTGTCTCTCATTCCTTCATTCTTTCCTCGTCCTTCTGCCTACGGGTAACTTTACACTCCCTCTTTTGTCTTTCTTTCCTTCATTCTCTCCTCTTCCTTCTGCCTGACGGTGACTCTACAATGAGTGCCAAGCCAGATGGTTTCCTGTACACCAGGAAACCATTTACTACGCTGGGTGGTAAACATATAACCAAATATTGACGCCTGGTGGTTTAGTGGGTAATTACTGCGCTCCAATCGGATTGAGCCGGTGTAGGTTTATATCTAGGGAGGGGTTAGAGTTTAATACTCAAGTAATGTCACTCAGCGATGAGTGAGGCTGATCACTCTCAAATGTCAGGACCAACTTGCCTAGCCCCGGACTCCTACGCTCGTCATGGGGAAATGTAGGATTGGACGATTATATATAGATAGATAGATACATACATACATACATACATACATATTTATCTATTTATCTATCTATCTATCCTATCTATGTATCTATCTATCTACATATACTGTATCTATCTACCTATCTATCTATCTACCTATCTATCTATCTATATATATATATATATATATATATATATATATATATATATATATATATATATACTATATATATATATATATATATATATATATATATATATATATATATATGTATATATATATATATATATATATATATATATATATATATATATATATATATATATATATATATCTGGAGCCTCTGTGGTATAGTGGTAGAGTGTGATTTCGAACAGGGGTGAGCCAGGGTTCGTGCCCCGCCATGGTAATAAACTTTGGGAGTGTTCACCCGACGACGTACTGCATTGGCAGACACAAGGGGTGCTGTTGTTGAACCAGTGTCGCTTACTATAAAACTATGCTTGAACCCAATCGGCTTGTGCCAGCCGATTACACTTGGTTCACAGACTACACAAGCATTCAAAGCCACTCCAACATTACAGTTACACTTACAAGCACTTCTCACCCCACATACAATCTCTACCAGTCAGCCTAAGCCACTTGGTAGAGATACATTGGCTGTATCGTCCCGACTACGGTCGGGATAGGCTGGTCCTGCAGTGGATACTCAAACGGCTGATGATGATGATTATATATATATATATATATATATATATATATATATATATATATATATATAATCAACATATATATATATATATATCCTGCTCTCGTGTTCCTGACCTTGAATCTCCTGAATTCTCTACTCTCTGGCTTCGGCTTTCCTGTCATTCTGTGACTAAATAATCTGTGCTGTTTACTAATCCCCTGATTCTACTGCCTATGAAAAATTCTTTGACACTTTTCATTCTAGGATGGAACAGATTCTATCCATTTCTCCTTTCTCCGAAATCTCCATTTTAGGAGATTTCAATGTTCACCACCACCTTTGGCTCTCTGCTACTTTCATTGATCCACCTGGTGAACAAGCCTACATCTCTTCTATCCTTAATGACCTAGTGCAGTTTGTACAGCACCGTACCCGTATCCATGACTGCCTGGGAGAGAGTTCCACCATACTTGACCTTTTCCATACAACTAATCCTTCTGCTTAAGTTGGTAATCTTTCCTTCCCGATGGGCTCCTCCGACTGCTGGGCCTTGATAGCAGGCTGTGAAGCCTTTGCTCAGAGTCAGACACATTAAAAAAAAATAATAACTAACTTGTCCTGTTGCTCCAGTAAGGACTGTGGACCCTCCAAAGAATCAACGGCTGTGGCACTTTGGAGGTGCTGATTGGGAGGCCATCAGGCAGTACTTCTTTGATTTTCCTGGAATGATTATTGCTTCCATGGCCGGGAGCCATCTGAGTGTGCCTTGCACATTATGGAGGTTATTCTCTTGGGCATGGAAACATATTCCTTTCTCGTATCTATTGACTAATGCAAAAAAAAAACTTGGTTTAATTACTTTTTCTCTAATGCTTCCCACAACAAAATGAAGACCTACAAAGGGTACCAGAGCCAACCACTCCTGAATCTCATCTCCTTTATGTTTCTGCTCGGAATCGTGCTAAGTCTGTTCTTCGCACTGCTAAAAATAGTTTCATTCTTACCAAATGTTCTGAACTCTCCAACTCGAATTTCTCCCGCTTCTTTTTGAACCTTGCTAAAAAGTTTTATAAAAACTTTACCTCATCATCCGTCCCTCCTCTTTTCCATTCTGATGGCTCTGTAGCTATTTCTTTTACTGATAAAGCAAAACTTTTCACTCAGACTTTCTCCTCCATTTCCACTTTAGATGATTTCGGTGCTATTCCTCCATCACTTCCCCCTTCTGACTTCCTCCTGGCCGACATTAAAATTTCTTCAACTGATGGATTTTCTGCCATCACTGGCCTCCGGCATATGGGCCTGATGGGGTACCTCCTGTTGTCCTCAACAACTGTGCTTCTGTGTTTACACCCTGCCTGGGTAAACTCTTTCGCCTTTGTCTGTCAATGTGTACCTTTCCTTCTTGCTGGAAGTTTGCACTCATTCACCCTGTCCCAAAGAAGAGTGACCATTCCCAGTCCTCTAACTATCGCCAAGTTGCTCTAACATCCTGTCTCAGAAGTTTTTGAGACTCTTCTTAAAAAAAAAAAAAAATTAAGGCATCATTCCTGTTACAACCTTCCTTCTAATCGTCAGTATTGGTTCCATCAGGGATGCACCACTGGCAATCTTCTCACCTACCTTTCAGACTCCCGGTCATCCCTCCATTTGGGACTTTGGCAAAATCTTTGCCCTTGCACTTGACATCTCAGGAACAAATCTTGAATTTCCAAACTGCACTCCTATGGTTTCTATCCTTCTGTCTGTGCCTTCATCTATAACTTCCTTTCTGATCGTTCTATAGCTGCTGTTGTAGATGGCCACCGTTTTTCTCTTAGATCTATCAACATTGACGTTCCTCAGGGCTCTTTCTTATCATCAACTCTCCTCCGTTTATTCTTCAATGACATTCTAAGCTGTACATCTAACCCTGTCCACTCATACGCTGAGGACTCCACTCTTTACCTTTCCCTTCACTTCCTGCAGCGTCCATCTCAGCAGTTGCTTGAACAAACAAGGGATGAGGCTATGGGACACCTAATGTCTGACTTGGCTCGTATCTCTGACTAGGGTAAAAGTAATCTTGCTGATTTTACTGCATCAAAAACTCAGTTCTTCTTACCTGTCAACCTGATAAAATCTTCCACAGGAGTACCCATTAATGTTTCATAATATCCAGCCCAATCCGGGTTTTATTCACCCCTGTGTAGAGTACAACTCTCTTATGTGGAAAGGCTCCCCACATACAGCTCTTCTCAACAAGGTGGAGTCAAAGGTTGTTCATCTCATTAACTCTCCTCCACTTACTGGCTTCCTTCAACCTCTGTCTCTTTGTTGCATCTTTATCTCTTTTCTATCGCTTCTTCAAAGGTCACTGCTCCTCTCAAGGGTCTGCTTGCATCCCTCCACCACTACGACGGGTGCGTAGCACCCATCTAGCAACAGACTCATCCCATTTCTGTCCAACAGTCTAATGCAAAAGTTAACCGTTTCTCTCAGTCCATAATATATGCAACAGGTCACCTCTGGAACTGTCTCTCTGTCTGTATATCCTACTTTCTGTGAACTACAGTATTTCAAACAGTGTGTCCAGGCATCTCGAAATGAACGGATCTTAAATTTGGCTCTCTCTTGTATTTTTTTTTTTTTTTTTTTGAGGGAACGGTTTGTGGGCTCCCAGTCTTTGGTTCCGTCTTCCTCTCATATATATATATATATATATATATATATATATATATATATATATATATATATATATATATATATATATATATATATATATATACCCCCACTAGTACCGAACGCCAGTCCTGTATGAGACGTTCTAGCATGTATTCAATATGGACGGTGGGTGTTACTGCCGAAGTGGTGACATGTAGAGGTGTATGGAATGTAGGAGGACTACTGGGCCTTGGAAGCAGGTTGTGAAGCCAATGCTTAGAGTCGGACACTTAATAATAAAAAAAAAATGAGGAAACAGATTAACACATTGAACCATTCCAGCAAACCCAGTGATGCTTACACACGTCTTCATCATTACTATGGATTCCAGAGGCAGTGGAACAGTGTTTTTGGCAATAATTATTTATCAAAGCGTTGGATTACAATGATATTTTCCCAGGGTATATTTCACACCCCGAAATAACTGGCGTCAGTATGGTTTATTACCAAATGTGGAGACTTAAGGCACGTATAAGAGGAAAATAAGCACGCGAGGAGACTGTTTTACCCATTGCTGGAGCGAGGCTAGCAGGGAAATGCCCCCTCCCCTCACTCATTCCGTGACGTCACTTTGATGTTGTTCATATAGACACCGCCCCCTAATCATCGTATGGGTGAAATATTGGAAATTGTCGGTGTCTGCTATGATAGATGGAAAATGTTGCCTATATTTGAAAGTTAAGCCTGGTATTTTCTTATAGGCCTATAAGGAAGTTATCCATTTTTAATGCAGGGATGTGAATTATTGTAATGTTATCATCATATATGGATATACCATCCACTTAGGTGTACAACTCCCTATATCCCCTGATTGAAGTACACTTCCAACATTACAAATGTGTAAGTGACGAAACGTGTCATTTATAAGTAACTTGATAGCCTTACATTGTTATGAGTCCATATTATATTTACAAATCATAATAGAGAGATAGATAAATACACAGATAGACAGCTCTATGCGAGCCTGGGAAAGGGAAATGATCTTGCAAGATAACTGAGGAAATGCTGATGACAGATTAGGAGGTAGTAATGTCAGGAGATGATGCAGGTAGTGTGTCAGCGAGATAGCAGGGGAACAAAGCCTAGTGACATACACACATACTCACACACAGGTTTCTGGAACTTTCCAACCACAGTGTAACACACGTGACACGACCCCTGTTTCACCAGAATTTAGGAAAGAGAGCTCAGAAGGAGACAGGCCATAGAATCGGCAGGTAGTAGGGAGAAAGGCTTAGCAACTTGGAAGAGAGAGAGAGAGAGAGAGAGAGAGAGAGAGACAGCGAGACAGGGAGGTAGCTAGCGGGACTCTACTTATACTTCACTCGTGTTTGAGAGACTTTGTTAATATTCCAAGACAAATAAAAATAGTCCCATACTATTCTTTACCTCTCCTGTCATTGCATGACAAAAAGGGAACCAAGATTTTCTACTTACAAAAGTACTCAAGTATAACAACCGCTCGTCCACAAGTTCAATATATATATATACATATATATATATATATATATATATATATATATATATATATATATATATATATATATATATAACTTCTCTACAAGTATCTACGAAGTCCTTTGTGACAACATTACGCACATGACATGTTGCCTGTTATCGTCACAGTGGAATATATAGTTCAGCGGAGAGTAAGGAGACACCTGTTTAATAAGGTTACCTGAATATGAATTGTCAAGAAAAGTCAGTATTAATATAACTACAAAGTATTTACACGAAACCTATGACCATTGGATGCAATAAAGAGGCATGCATTGCAGTAGCCGGAGACAGAATGTGGATATATTATGACAGGTGTACAAATGAAGTAAACAACATATTACACGGTAACTTTTATTCAATGTCACTCTCCAGGAATAGGTCGTCATCCCCGTCATCGTCATCGCTGACGATGTTGCCATTCCTCTCACCGTTCGAGCCACGGCCACGAATAACCTTTCCCCTGTCAGTGTTTATGTGGTTACCTCGCCCAGGGGCTGGATACTCAAAAATTCACAATGGTTGTATTTTACGAATGTGTGTTCGTATCCTTGTATTTTTGGCCTTGCTATGGCATTTCATTCTCACTCCGAAGCAATGCATTGTTTCCATACTTTGATTCATTTTCTGTTCGAGTCAGTGTGACTTATAACCAAGGCCATGAATTGACGTTTTCGGACAGAGTCCTGGGGTATCCGGGTGGGCGGTGCCTACATAACGTCATAACTATACGTCACGCTAGCCTCGCACAAGCGATGGCTCATTCTGTCGCCTCGCATGAGTATTTTACTCTTATAAGTGCCTTAAGTCCCCACAATTGGTAATAATCCATACTGACGCCAGTTGGGTCGCGGTCTGCAACATATACTAGTAAAATATCATCGTAATCCAACGCTTTGATAAAAAGTTATCGCCAAAAAACACAGTTCCACTGCCTCTGAAACCCACAGTAGCTCATATTCAGTGTGTCATCATTCCCCATCTCAATAATTGTCTGTTTACACGTCTGCGGTTCCAGACAAATTAAATTTATATATATTTTTCAAGTTGAGCAATATCTCTTTCGGTTTTTAAATTGGTGGGATAACGTGTAAAGAAACAATTGAAACGAGATTCCATCCCCTCTGATAGTTGTTGATTAGGTTAGCAAAATGTTAATAGGTTTGGACACGATTTTGGGCGATTTTTTGTGCCGACCGGATCAGTTCCTCTGTTAGTGTTACCCCATCCTCACTACAGCCTCAGTGCCCACACCAAGGCATACGGCACTGAGCAGCCATGAGCAAAAAGTTCGCTAACAACCTTCTGCCAGCATTGTGTTCTGCTTTCCATATTTATCATTCCTACCCAGACGACAGAGAGTATCCTTCCATCTCATACTCGTTTTTGCGTGACTCATATTGTTATCACACAGACACAGTTCATGAAGCACATTCCATTGCCTCAACCACCTGAGGATTGTTGGCGAACTTTTGCTTATGGCTGTACACGTGTCATAAAGACTTTGTAGTTAATTGTAGAGAAGTATATTTTAGACTTGTGGTCGAGCGGCTTTTATATCTTGTAGTAGTTTCCCCACCAGATGTCATGTAGTGACGGGAGAGGTAAAGAATAGTATGGGACTATTTTTATTTGTCTTGGAAATATTAAACAGGTATAATAGTATAAGTCCTGGGTAGCTACCTCCCTGTCTCGCTATCTCTCTCTCTCTCTCTGTTCTCAAGCTAATCTCCGTCTCGACCTCTCTCTAGGGTCGCTTGTCTCCTTCTGTCTAGCCTGTTCGGTGGCTAATCTAGGTCTGAGCTCTCTTTCCTAAATTCTGGTATAGCAGGGGTGTGTCACATGTGTTCCTCGTGGGTGGACTAGATCTTTCTCACGAGAGGACTGCTGACAGCTAACTGAATCATCTCCTTACTGGCCGCTGTCGTCAGCTTTCCCCCGTGTAAGCGTTTAGCGCTGCTCGCTTCGCAAACACAACACCTTCTCATCATTTGACTTCCTGCTTCTATCTGTCTCTCTATCTATCTATTTATCTATCTATCTATTATGTAGTCCTATATTTGCTCGGCCGCGCGAAAATGACGTACCATCGACATTTAATAGTTAATATATATTAATACATACTACATACACA
The DNA here is from genome assembly GCF_032717465.1 of Coenobita brevimanus. Taxonomy (NCBI): domain Eukaryota; kingdom Metazoa; phylum Arthropoda; class Malacostraca; order Decapoda; family Coenobitidae; genus Coenobita; species Coenobita brevimanus. Next base: position 11,161,693 of record NC_136960.1, on the reverse strand, counting down.
TTATAATGAACTTATAAGCTAATTAAGTGAAATACATAATATTGTAAAGTAACATAATTGTATGAATATTGTATACATATATTATTCATAGTAAATAGTGATTATTCAGTAATATTACATTTTAAATAAGTTGAATACATATTGGAATAAATGCATTAAAGTAAATTATTTAACTGTAATACAGTATGTACTTGGGTTATTATAGTGAAATGCATACATGCAAGAATAAAAATAGTTTAAAATTAAGATTATTGTAAGAGTTACTAATATTTCATTTAAAGATAATGGTACTGGTCTGCCATATATGGGTCATTCTTCTTTGTGTTATTATTATTATTATTATTATTATTTTTTTTTTTTTTTATATATATAATTAATACTATATACAAAATATATACACTTCATTCAGGGTGGTTAACTGTGATGTTAACTCTCCCCCCACTAAACAATGACTCCAAATTAGCAATTCTTGCATGCATTCTGTGCATGGCCAACAGCATTACTGCAACCACAATGCAGATAATTATGAAGACAGAAGGTGCTTGGCTATACACATAATATGGGTTGAACATACTCAAACTCAAATCTTCCCAGGGCTTCATTGTTTCATTGATCAGCTGCATAGTTTCAAACTTAGGTGAAGTCAGCTTAATACTTGTGCTCATGTTTAAGTCCATATCAGGCAGTGGGTGGAAATGTTTGTGTGTATGATTGAGGATGGCGTAGTGATTGATGGTGGAAAAAGTAGACATGGATGGTGTAAATACCGCACAGTAGTCTGGTGCTATGTATAATCCTGAGGCTGATGTATGAGATGGTGGTATATCTGGACAGACTATGTAAACTGATGTGTTATGAGGGAAATAAAAAATCTGCGAGTGTCCAATGCGTTGATGGTGTACAAGTTTATCTGGAGCAAAAGTGAAGTTGCAATGATGATGAATATTGTTATTGCTGATGATAGCCATTTCACAAGGGACCGTATCAGTAGGCTGAAACGTGAAAATGTACGCAGGACAAAGATGAACAGCATGTAAGGATGTGCGGCACTTTCGCTCAATCGTTGACTCACTTGCGAAAGTGACAGTGTCTCGTCTCTTGGAGACCATGATGAGTTCGGTGTCTGTGTTGATGTTGATGATGACTAAAGTGTTGTTGTTTCTATAGGGGAAGGGGTGTGTATTTGGTATACTGTGAACAGGTCTTCCGTGATGAATGGTACATGAACTATCACTGATGTGGGTGTTAGTGTTGCTTCCAAGTACGGGTAATATTGCATAAATTCCCTACTGCGGAACAATGGCTTCAATTTATGTTTATGTATGCCTTGACTAACTATCTGACGTAGCTCATGAACTGGGAGTAAGTCATTTGTGATCTTGCCATCACCAGCATTCGAAATTCCTTGCATAAGTGCCCTGAAATGATCTCTAGTGTTCTCTAATTGTAGTAGAATCGTGTCAATATGTTCTGTGATGATGGAGAAGTGCTGGAAAAAGGGTAACGTTACCCTCCAAGTTATTTATTTTATCTATACTCTCGAGAGCTACGTTTTCTGCTTGTTTCAGATTTTTCACAATTGTTTTCATTGCCAAGTTCTGTCCCTGTGATGAATTTATCTTGGTATGTTAGTACCTGAGCTATCTTATTAAATTTTTTGTTTATTTCTTTAAGGTCATCCTCTGTAGCCAATCCAAAGATGTTCCCAAGAATTGCGCCGCCCAGATCGAACAAACCGCGCTTTTTGGCGAGTACGTGTGATGTTGTTCCTGTCGCTCAGCACCTCTGTTCCAGAAGATGGGAGATCTTGGATCATGACGAGCATAGTTGACTTCGCCTGTTCTAGTTTCCATTTCGCTAACTTCACCATTTCATCCACTTCCTTGGTGATATGTGATTGTGAAACATAATTCCCTATCTTGAAGTCCAGAGTTCGCATCGGCGTCGCAAGTCTTTCTATATAAGTAGGTAAGTCATACAAGTAATCTAGACTTATTTCAGTACTCATGACATCCTTGACGATTGTAGTCGTGGCCGTTGGAGCTATGAGGCATCCTTGTCGTACTATATGCTTGGGGTCTAGGTGCGCATATACTCTTACTATGTATAGGAGAATCCATAGCATAAGTCCCTTCATCGTAACCTACCGAAAAAAAAATCTATTAATTTCCTATAAAGCTGTGGTTGATGATAGTGATGATGTGCGTTACGGTTGGCTGTTATTTCATTTATAGAAGGAGTTTAAATCGATATTTAATTCTCGTAAATGATGTACTGTAGATTTCATTGGAATAGTTGCACCTATGTTCGATTGTTTGGTATATGACCTTAATTTCTTTTTGTAATCATTGTTGTGTTCTTGCTTGGTTTCTTGAGGTACGTTCACCTGTTCGGTTGTATCCGAGGCTGAATAATTATGTGATAATTCCCTTGAAACTCGTTTTAAATGGTCAATATGAACTTGTTTTTCCTCGCCACTTGAAAGTGACTTAATTAAAACTTTGTTTGCCTTTATGTTAATTACTCTGTATGGGCCCTCAAATTTAGGGGATAATTTATTGTCTCTCGTATGAATGACTCCGTAAACAATGTCTCCTAAGCTGATAGGTGAATCTTTTGCCTTTTTGTTAAATGCCTCCGTCATTTCTTCCTTGGACATCGTTAATTGTTTTTGTACTCTTTTGTGTATGTCCTGGAATTCACGTAAACGGAGTTTAGAGTAATCATCGTAATTGTATATAGGCATGCTGTCACCTTCTAGGAGCTCATATGGTAATTTTTTATCCGTGCCATATATAATGAAATGTGGTGTGTCACCAATGGATTTATTTATAGACCCATTAATGGAGGCCTCTACTCTGGGAATCCAATCATCCCAGCTCGCATAATTTTCACTGAGAATGTGTCGTAGCACATCTAATACCTTTTTATTTTGTCTCTCTACCAACCCATTCGATGCTGGGTGATAGGCCAAAACGTTAACCTTTTTAATGTTGTATTGTTTACATATTTCTTGTAAGATCTCAGAATTAAATTCTCCTCCATTATCACTTATTAATACCTTTGGGGTAGTAAAGCGACATATTACATTATCTGTTATTGCCTTTGCTACTGTCTCTGCTGTCTTATCTTTAATTGGAGCTAAAATGACATAACGGGAAAATGATCCGTTGCTACGAATAAGTATAGGTTATTATTGTATGATAATGGCAACTTGAGTAAATCAACAGCGACAACGTCCCATGGTTGATGTGGTACTGGGTAATTACCCATCGGTGCAGGTGTGATTGGGTATCCTTTGTGTTTCGCACATGATTCGCATCTGTCTATATGATTGTGTATATCTCTTCGTAATGAAGGCCAGTAATATAATAGCTGGGCTTGGTTGAATGTCTTATCCTTTCCAGGGTGTCCTGCATGTGGGCTGTCGTGTATCATTCGTAATACTTGGGGTATCATGTCATTAGGTACTACCAACTGGTTAGTATTTCTTTGGCGTTTTGGTTGTTTAGAGTTAATTTTGTATAATGTATTATTGACCATTGTGAATTGTTCAAGTGGGACATGCAGTTTGGGTAATTGTATGTCATCTCCACTTTCTAACTTGTATATTACTTTTGACCATACTGGGTCAAGTCTTTGTGCCTTTGCGATATCCTCGTGGTTTGGGATATTTCCTTTGAGATCTAACGCCGCAACCTGAATTGTGTTCGGGTTCCTAGATAATGCGTCAGCTACTATATTCATTTTACCTTGTATATAATGTATTTGTACACTGTAGTTTTCAACTGTACATTTCCATCTTGCTCTCCTCCCAGAAAGGAGTTTTTCTTTAAACATACCCACCAGTGGTTTATGGTCGGTGAATAAGTGGATTTCGTAACCATATACCAAATCTCGAAACTTTTGTAATGCAAAAATCACTGCAAGTGCCTCTAAGTCTGTAGTGCTATAATTTTTTTCTGCACCTCTTGTTTGTCTGCTGGCAAATGCAATTGGTTGATTCTTTCCTCTTTATCTTCCTGCATCAGTACAGCCCCTAATCCTTTAACTGATGCGTCTGTACAAATAAGAAATGATTTCGTGTAATCTGGATATGCTAAACAAGGTGCATTCGTTAGTTTAATTTTTTAGATTGTTAAATGCCCTTTTTGTTCTTCTTCCCATTGGAATACAGCATCTTTTTTGAGTAGTTGGAATAGAGGGAAGGCTATATGAGAGAACTGTGGTACGAAGGACCTATAGTACCCAGCCAGACCTAAAAATTGTCTAACTTCGTCAGTCGTAGTGGGTTCAGGAAAATCTCTCACTGCCTGTATTTTGTCATCAGTGGTGTGAATACCATCAGAGCTTAATTTGTGGCCTAAGAAATTTATTTCCTTAAAGCAAAATTTGCATTTAGAAAGTTTAATTTTTAATCCAGCATCACTAAGCTTTTGTAAGAGTAAGTCTAATTTCCTGAGATGATCCTTAATATTCTTCGTTGCGATAATAATATCGTCAAGATAAACAAATATTCCTTGTCCTAAAATTCCGGACAATACGTAATTCATAAGACGCTGGAACGTACCAGGGGCTGTCCTCAGTCCCATTGGCATTCTTGTATATTGATAATGGCCTCTGTTTGTTGAAAAGGCAGTGTATTTACGTGACTCCTGAGATACCGGAATCTGATAGTATCCGTTTAGGAGATCGATGGTCGAGAATATATTATTCTCAGGACCAATATTCTGTAGAACATCACTTAGCAATGGCATGGGAAATCTGTCTGGGATGGTGTGATTATTTAGTTTACGGTAATCTACTACCGCACGCATTTCTCCATTTCTCTTGGGCACAAAGAAAAGGGGAGCGTTCCACGGAGAAACTGAAGGCTCAATAATTCCAAGCTTTAACATTTCATCGACATACTGATTAGCAAGTGTACGTTGGGAGTGTGGTATGCGATAAGCTGGTACGAAAATTGGTGGTGTTTCTGGGTGCACATTAATCATGTGATTAATCAAGTTAGTACACCCTAATCGTTCTCCGGGCAAGGCTACGGTGCCCCTGTGTGTTTCCAGCAGGGTTAACAAATCATTTTCTTCGTCAAATTCACCTGAGTGAATTAAATTCTCTTTATTCTTCTCTATCCGTAGATTTTATCTCACTTGTTACTCCACCAATATTTATTTCCTTTACAGGGGCGAAACATTTTTCAATATTAACTATGCAAGTTCCCTTCTTCAACTGAACTTCCCCATTCATGTGATTAATAATGAATATCTGAGTTAGCCCTTCGTCGTTCGTATGACATAATGCGTTTTCTACTGTCAATCCCTTTACTTTTACATAATTCTTCTAAGACAAGAACAGTACTATTCCGTAATTTGCTCTTTATGGTAACCTTCATGTATGAATTAGGTGGTATAACCAAATCATTAGTGAGATGGGCTGGAAAAATTGATAAATCAGTACTGTTAGCTGGGTCACTAATTCTGGAGGATGGGGTTGCTGGTGTAAGTGGATCTATACACTCATCTATTTGTGTATGTTTGTTTAAGCCTTTAATATTACCAATTCTTTTTGGCTCTCTTCTACCAATCGGTGAGGGCTCTGAAGTTATTTCCTCTATAAATTCATTATCAAAGTCTATTCCATTCATTTGTGGGAGTATAGTTATGTTCTCAGTTCTCATGGATCTTAAGCCCAGTAACATATGAGCTTTAATTGCTAAGTTTTCAACGATATAGAACAATGCAGAGAATGGTCTTGTAGTTTCTGTGAAACTGAGATTTAATCTTATCATACCTTTTACTGTAATCTCTTGACCATCTACTGTGTTTAATTCTAAATCAGCTTCATCCAGAAAAGTTACTTTCTTTTTATTTTTAAGAATTCTATTTAGTTCTTCATGTGTTATTAAGTTCACTGGAGAGCCTGTATCTAAAAATAAGGAAACGTTTTGATCCTCACATACAGTTGGTATCAAGATACACTCATTTCCCAACATGCCTCCTATGTGAAGTTTAACCTTGTTCTTTTTTATGTTTGTTCGTTTTTTGTCATGACTTGGTCTTCCCCCGATTTGAACATAGACACAATTTTTTCTACTGTTTTGCAATCACTAGTCCAGTGCCCTTGGTATCTATGATGCCTACAGTAAGGACCAAACCCTTGTGTCTTTTGATTATCCTCTTTAGCCTTGATAAAGCATTCATACCTTGTGTGTCCTGGTTTTGCACAGTAATGACACAGAATGGACCTATCCCTTGACTGTGACCTACGAGGTGATTTCCCATAAAAAGTGTTGTTTATAGCGCGAGACCTGCTCGGGCTGCGCTAAAACTTATGAAACTGCCTGTAGGAAGGCGTGTGGGAACGAGGTCTAGGCGTCTTTGTCTGTTTGGACTGCCTCATTTCAGGTCGCGATCGATTTTGTTCTCTGTTTGGGGTCGGTGTTGATGTTTTCACAGCTGATACTGTCTCAGGTACCCTGATTCTACCAGAATGTGCATGTGTGTCGACCACACCTGCTTTACTGCACTGCATCTCTACCTCGTTCATTAAGTCTAGTAAGCACATTCCAGGGATGTACGCGATTGTTTTGGCGATCTTAAGGGTTCTATCAGGTAATTTACACAAGGCAGCTACATAACCAATGATGTCCACGACGAGGTCTGGGGACATCTTTCCATCATCTGTTATCCACTTAGAATTCTCCAGAGTAGCTAATAGGGTTCTCTTGATTGTGGAGACATCAGCAGTTATTTCACTGAGCACATGGTTTGTAGTGTGCTCCTTACAAGATCTACAATTTTATGTAATTCTGGAATTATACCTGGCAAGAAGTTCATACCTCCAGAAAATTTCTTCAGAAATTCAGTTTTAAATTCATCATATGTCCTAGCACGATGTAGCTTATCGGAGCGCAATAAATTGCTTGCTGGACATCTTTCCTGGCTTATGCAAGATGAAAAAATAGCAATTTTCTCTTGTTCATCTAGTATGTGGCGCTTGATGAACATTTGTTCGCACTGACTGATTAATGAAATGACATCAATGCGATCCTTGTCTGTGCCAGAGAATTTTGGGGCAGTCTTATCCTCGTGATACACAAAAACGTGAGGTGTGGTTTTTAGATCAGCAGTATTTGTTTCTTTGATTCATCTTTAATGATTGCCCTGTTAATTCAACTTGTACGAGTTTATCGTTATGTGAGGGAATGGTAGAATATGTATGACCGGACCGGTGAACCCTGTTAAGTATATTGGCATACGTATTTAAGGCAGCTGCGAAGTCGATACTCTCAACATCTGAAGGGGTTTCCCACTCATCATCCGAAACTCCCGTATTTGTTTCCTTATCTATAACGTGTGGTGTGGGTTGTACAATGGGTGGGCTGTCTCTTAATTGTGAGTCTGATGTTGTGGCAATTTGTGTGTCATCTGGTATTAACGTGGGTGGTTGCGAAAATATTCCTGTCATTAAGATATGATGTTATGAAATACGCCTCTTGTTTATTTATGTCCTAGCAAACTAGATGATTAAATAAGTTGAATATAGCTAATTTTAGCACTGAGAAGAAATGAGCAAGTATAATTTTACCCACTTGATACAGATCGTAGAGGTGTGTCGTTACAAAAGTCGATCTCGGAAGAAAATACAGGTTTGATTGAAGATCTCTTGATAATTCTAGTGGTGTGTTGATGGACGATATTACTCAGGAAACTCCATGGCCTGGTATTTGTAGTGGTTAACGGCTGTCCCAGGCAAACCTCAACATAGAACGTCGAATTTCCAACTTAACTGTGAAAATAAGTGAATATGAGTAGGAGCTATGTGAATAATGAGTAATGAGTAGTGGGTGAGAAGTGCCTGGTGTCCGTCACACGTTGCTTGGCATGGCAGACTCGCGTTGTGATGTCATCTCAGCACATGGTGACGTCGGCTTCCCACACTGGTAGCTGTGGTGAGTGAATGAGTAGCGATGAGTAACTTGAGTGAAGACGAGTGAGTAAGATGAGTTGTAAATCGTGTCTCACTCTTCGTTTGTTTGTTCCCTTTATTCTATGTGGAAGTTTTCTCTGTCCTTTTCTCTAGTGATTTATTCGGTGTGGGATGAAGACCGCCGCTACTTGTAGGTGCGTGTAGAAGATTATACAGACGACGTAGAGTTGTTAATTGTAGTTGATTGTAGATGGCTGTAGACTTTGTAGAACTGGAGCTAACCTTGTAGTCTCGGTTGCTTTTGTAGAAATTTGCTTTTAATTCGGAGACGATGTCCGCAGATTTGCTGATTTGTCGTTAAGCTACTTGCAAGGCGTCGAGTGATCTCTTGACCTCTGCATCAGCGTAATGATCTGGGAGACGGAGGGGGCAGGAGCTGATATTGTTGGTTGTTGTCAATCTTGATATTTTGTAGGAATTTAATGTTGATTCGTAGACGAGGTTCGTATCCCACCGCTGCCACCAAATGTCATAAAGACTTTGTAGTTAATTGTAGAGAAGTATATTTTAGACTTGTGGTCGAGCGGCTTTTATATCTTGTAGTAGTTTCCCCACCAGATGTCATGTAGTGACGGGAGAGGTAAAGAATAGTATGGGACTATTTTTATTTGTCTTGGAAATATTAAACAGGTATAATAGTATAAGTCCTGGGTAGCTACCTCCCTGTCTCGCTATCTCTCTCTCTCTCTCTGTTCTCAAGCTAATCTCCGTCTCGACCTCTCTCTAGGGTCGCTTGTCTCCTTCTGTCTAGCCTGTTCGGTGGCTAATCTAGGTCTGAGCTCTCTTTCCTAAATTCTGGTATAGCAGGGGTGTGTCACATGTGTTCCTCGTGGGTGGACTAGATCTTTCTCACGAGAGGACTGCTGACAGCTAACTGAATCATCTCCTTACTGGCCGCTGTCGTCAGCTTTCCCCCGTGTAAGCGTTTAGCGCTGCTCGCTTCTCGCAAACACAACACCTTCTCATCATTTGACTTCCTGCTTCTATCTGTCTCTCTATCTATCTATTTATCTATCTATCTATTATGTAGTCCTATACACGGTTTCCAGCCACCGATATTTTTGCCAACTTCTTCCTGGAAACACTATATGACTGGCATCTGGCTGCACAGTGCCGTATGCCTTGGTGTGGGCACTGAGGCTGTAGTGGGGATGGAGTAACACTAACAGAGGAACTGATCCGGTCGGCACAGAAAATCGCCCGAAATCGCGTCCAAACCTATTAACGTTTTGCTAACCTAATCAACAACTATCAGAGGGGATGGAATGTCGTTTCAATTGTTTCTTTACACGTTATCCCACCAATTTAAAAACCGAAAAAGATATTGCTCAACTTGAAAAATATATATAAATTTAATTTGTCTGGAACTGCAGACGTGTAAACAGACAATTATTGAGATGGGGAATGATGACACACTGAATATGAGCTACTGTGGGTTTCAGAGGCAGTGGAACTGTGTTTTTTGGCGATAACTTTTTATCAAAGCGTTGGATTACGATGATATTTTACTAGTATATGTTGCAGACCGCGACCTACCTGGCGTCAGTATGGATTATTACCATTTGTGGGGACTTAAGAGACTTAAGGCACTTATAAGAGTAAAATACTCATGCGAGGCGACAGAATGAGCCATCGCTTGTGCGAGGCTAGCGTGACGTATAGTTATGACGTTATGTAGGCACTGCCCACCCGGATACCCCAGGACTCTGTCCGAAAACGTCAATTCATGGCCTTGGTTATAAGGTCCACTGACTCGAACAGAAAATGAATCAAAGTATGGAAACAATGCATTGCTTCGGAGTAAGAATTAAATGCCATAGCAAGGCCAAAAATACAAGGATACGAACACACATTCGTAAAATACAACCATTGTGAATTTTTGAGTATCCAGCCCCTGGGCGAGGTAACCACATAAACACTGACAGGGGAAAGGTTATTCGTGGCCGTGGCTCGAACGGTGAGAGGAATGGCACCATCGTCAGCGATGACGATGACGGGGATGACGACCTATTCCTGGAGAGTGACATTGAATAAAAGTTACCATGTGCTATGTTGTGTACTTCATTTGTACACCTGTTAGAATATATCCACATTCTGTCTCCGGCTACTGCAATGCATGCCTCTTTATTGCATCCAATAGTCGTAGGTTTCGTGTAAATGCTTTGTAGTTATATTAATACTGACTTTTCTTGACAATTCATATTCAGGTAACCTTATTAAACAGGTGTCTCCTTACTCTCCGCTGAACTATATATTCCACTGTGACGATAACAGGCAACATGTCATGTGTGTAATGTAAGGCTATCAAGTTACTTATATATGACACGCTTCATCACTTACACATTTGTAATGTTGGAAGTGTACTTCAATCAGGGGATATAGGGAGTTGTACACCTAAGTGGATGGTATATCCATATATGATGATAACATTACAATAATTCACATCCCTGCATTAAAAATGGATAACTTCCTTATAGGCCTATAAGAAAATACCAGGCTTAACTTTCAAATATAGGCAACATTTTCCGTCTACCATAGCAGACACCCACAATTTCCAATATTTCACCCATACGATGATTAGGGGGCGGTGTCTATATGGACAACTCAAAGTGATATCACGGAATGAGTGAAGGAAGGGGGCATTTCCCTGCTAGCCTCGCTCCAGCAATGGGTAAAACAGTCTCCTCGCGTGCTTATTTTCCTCTTATACGTGCCTTAAGTCTCCACATTTGGTAATAAACCATACTGACGCCAGTTATTTCGGGATGTGAAATATACCCTGGGAAAATATCATTGTAATCCAACGCTTTGATAAATAATTATTGCCAAAAACACTGCTCCACTGCCTCTGGAATCCATAGTAATGATGAAGACGTGTGTAAGCGTCACTGGGTTTGCTGGAATGGTTCAATGTGTTAATCTGTTTCCTCACTTTTTGTTTTATTATTAAGTGTCCGACTCTAAGCATTGGCTTCACAACCTGCTCCCAAGGCCCAGTAGTCCTCCTACATACCATACACCTCTACATGTCACCACTTCGGCAGTAACACCCACCGTCCATATTGAATACATGCTAGGACGTCTCATACAGGACTGGTGTTCTGGTACTAGTGGGGGTATATATATATATATATATATATATATATATATATGAGAGGAAGATGGAACCAAAGACTGGGAGCCCACAAACCGTTCCCTCAAAAAAAAAAAAAAAAAATACGAGAGAGCGCCAAACTTAAGATCCGTTTATTCCGAGATGCCTGGACATACTGTTTGAAAGACTGTAGTTCACAGAAAGTAGGAAATACAGACAGAGAGACAGTTCCAGAGTTGACCTGTTGCATATATGATGGACTGAGAGTAACGGTTAACTCTTGCATTATAGAGTTGGACAGAAATGGGATGAGTCTGTTGCTAGATGGGTGCTATGCACCCGTCGTAGTGGTGGAGGGATGCAAGCAGACCCTTCAGAGGAGCAGTGACCTTTGAAGAAGCGATAGAAAAGAGATAAAGATGCAACAGTGCAACAAAGAGACAGAGGTTGAAGGGAGCCAGTAAGTGGAGGAGAGTTAATGAGATGAAAAACCTTTGACTCCACCTTGTTGAGAAGAGCTGTATGTGGGAAGCCTTTCCACATAAGAGAGTTGTACTCTACACAGGGGTCAATAAAACCCGGATTGGGCTGGATATTATGAAACATTAATGGGTACTCCTGTGGAAGATTTTGTCAGGTTGACAGGTAAGAAGAACTGAGTTTTTGATGCATTAAAAACAGCAAGATTACTTTTACCCCAGTCAGAGATACGAGCCAAGTCAGACATTAGGTGTCCCATAGCCTCATCCCTTGTTTGTTGAAGCAACTGCTGAGATGGACGCTGCAGGAAGTGAAGGGAAAGGTGAAGAGTGGAGTCCTCAGCATATGAGTGGACAGGGTTAGATGTACAGCTTAGAATGTCATTGAAGAATAATCGGAGGAGAGTTGGTGATAGGAAAGAGCCCTGAGGAATGCCAATGTTGATAGATCTAAGAGAAAAACGGTGGCCATCTACAACAGCAGCTATAGAACGATCAGAAAGGAAGCTATAGATGAAGGCACAGACGGAAGGATAGGAACCATAGGAGTGCAGTTTGGAAATTCAAGATTTGTTCCTGAGATGTCAAGTGCAAGGGCAAAGATTTCGCCAAAGTTCCGAATGGAGGGATGACCGGGAGTCTGAAAGGTAGGTGAGAAGATTGCCAGTGGTGCATCCCTGATGGAACCAATACTGACGATTAGAAGGAAGGTTGTAACAGAAATTTAATTTTTTTTTGTTAAGATGAGTGTCAAAAACTTCTAAGACAGGATGTTAGAGCAACTTGGAGATAGTTAGAGGACTGGGAATGGTCACTCTTCTTTGGGACAGGGTGAATGAGTGCAAACTTCCAGCAAGAAGGAAAGGTACACATTGACCGACAAAGGCGAAAGAGTTTACCAAGGCAGAGTGTAAACACAGAAGCACAGTTGTTGAGGACAACAGGAGGTACCCCATCAGGCCCATATGCCTTGGTCTTATTGAGGCCAGTGATGGCAGAAAATCCATTAGCTGAAGAAATTTTAATGTCAGCCAGGAGGAAGTCAGAAGGGGGAAGTGATGGAGGAATAGCACCGAAATCATCTAAAGTGGAAATGGAGGAGAAAGTCTGAGTGAAAAGTTCCGTTTTATCAGTAAAAGAAATAGCTACAGAGCCATCAGAATGGAAAAGAGGAGGGACGGATGATGAGGTAAAGTTTTTAGAAAACTTTTTGGCAAGGTACAAAAAGAAGCGGGAGAAATTCGAGTTGGAGAGTTCAGAACATTTGGTAAGAATGAAACTATTTTTAGCAGTGCGAAGAACAGACTTAGAAAAATTCCGGGCAGAAACATAAAGGAGATGAGATTCAGGAGTGGTTGGCTCTGGTACCCTTTGTAGGTCTTCATTTTGTTGTGGAAAGCATTAGAAAAAAAGTAATTAAACCAAGTTTTTTTTTTTGCATTAGTCAATAGATACGAGAAAGGAATATGCTTCCATGCCCAAGAGAATAACCTCCATAATGTGCAAGGCACACCCAGATGGCTCCCGGCCATGGAAGCAATAATCATCCCAGGAAAATCAAAGAAGTACTGCCTGAGGGCCTCCCAATCAGCACCTCCAAAGTGCCACAGCCGTTGATTCTTTGGAGGGTCCACAGTCCTTACTGGAGCAACAGGACAAGTTTTTTTTTTTTTTTTTTAATGTGTCTGACTCTGAGCAAAGGCTTCACAGCCTGCTATCAAGGCCCAGAAGTCGGAGGAGCCCATCGGGAAGGAAAGATTACCAATGTAAGCAGAAGGATTAGTTGTATGGAAAAGGTCAAGTATGGTGGAACTCTCTCCCAGGCAGTCATGGATATGGGTACGGTGCTGTACAAACTGCACTAGGTCTTTAAGGATAGAAGAGATGTAGGCTTGTTCACCAGGTGGATCAATGAAAGGAGCAGAGAGCCAAAGTTGGTGGTGAACATTGAAATCTCCTAAAATGGAGATTTCAGAGAAAGGAGAAATGGATAGAATGTGTTCCATCCTAGAAGGAAAAGTGTCAAAGAATTTTTCATAGGCAGTAGAACCAGGGGAATAGTAAACAGCACAGATTATTTAGTCACAGAATGACAGGAAAGCCGAAGCCAGAGAGTAGAGAATTCAGGAGATTCAAGTTCAGGAACACGAGAGCAGGATATATATATATATATATATATATATATATATATACAATCATCATCATCAGCCATTTGAGTATCCACTGCAGGACCGGCCTATCCCGACTGAAGTCGGGACTATACAGCCAACATATCTTTACCGAGTGGCTTAGGCTGTCTGGTAGAGATTGTATGTGGGGTGAGAAGTGCTTGTAAGTGTAATTGTAGTGTTGGAGTGGCTTTGAATGCGTGTGTAGTCTGTGAACCAAGTGTAATCGGCCGGCACAATCCGACTCGGTGCAAGCATACTTTTATAGTAAGCGACACTGGTTCAACAACAGCACCCTTGTGTCTGCCAATGCAGTACGTGGCCGGGTGAACATTACCAAAGTTTATTACCATGACGGGCGCGAACCCTGGCTCACCCCTCTACGAAACGCACACTCTACCACTGTACCACAGAGGCTCCACATATATATATATATATATATATATATATATATATATATATATATATATATATATATATATATATATATATAGATATAGATATATATATATATATATATATATATATATATATATATATATATATATATATATATATATATATATATATATATATATATAAATAGAGAGAGAGAGAGAGATACAGTGTATATATATATATATATATATATATATAGAGAGAGAGAGAGAGAGAGAGAGAGAGAGAGAGAGATAGGTAGGTAGATAGATACAGTATATAGATAGATAGATAGATATAGTATATATACATAGATAGATAGATAGATAGGATAGATAGATAGATAGATAGATATGTATGTATGTATGTATGTATCTATCTATCTATCTATCTATCTATCTATATATAATCGTGGAATCCTACATTGCCCCATGACGAGCGTAGGAGTCCGGGATAAAAGGAGGGAGGTTCATGAGGAATTCGTGTTTGTGTGTGTGTTCTTACCTACCTAATTGTTCTTACTTAATTGTATCTTTACATGAATGAGTCAAGCTCGCACTGTCCCGTGTCTTAAACCATATTTATCGTACATATCCTTAAATTTGTGAATTGTTTTGGAACACACTATTTCATTCGGTAGTGCATTCCATTGATCAATTGCTCTGTTTGGGAAACTGAATTTCCTTTCGTCTTTATCACCTCTCTTCTTATGCAGTTTTTTGCAGTGTCCTCTTGCTGATGCTTCCCCATATGTTAAGTAATCATTTATGTCTATTTTCTCCTTCCCTGATATGCACTTATATAGCATTATCATGTCACCTCTTTTCCTTCTCTCCTGTAGTGTTGGTAGATTCAGTTTATTTAGTCTTTCTTCGTAGCTTAGTTCCCTTAAGCTTGGTATCCATCTTGTAGCGGCCCTTTGAACTTTTTCAATCTTGTCTATGTGTTTTTTGAGATAAGGACTCCAGACTACTGATGCATATTCTAGGGTTGGTCTAATGAATGATGTTATTATCCTTCTTAGCATGTCTTCATTTATGTATGTGAATGCTATTCTCATATTTGCAAGCAGTGTATACATGTTCCGTACCTTCTCGCTGATGTGGTCAGCCGGAGATAGTCTGTTATTGATAATCACACCTATATCCTTCTCTCTTTCTGATGTGTATAGAGTTTTATTTCCTAACGTATAATCCCAATCAGGTCTTTTTCCACTTTTACCAAACTTGATTACATGACACTTGTCCACATTGAATTCCATTTGCCATGTATTACTCCATTCATGAAGTTTATTTAATTCTTCTTGTAGCTCTTTACAAGAGTCTGTGTTAGTAATTCTCCTTTGTATTTTTGCATCATCTGCAAACATATTCAGATAGCTTTCATTTCCAGTGTTACTGTTGATATCATTTATATACACTAAAAACATGATTGGTGCTAGCACTCAACCCTGTGGTACTCCACTAGTCACTTCTTTCCATGATGAGTAGTTTCCCCTTAGTACTGTTCTCATTTCTCTTTTTATGAGAAAATCTTGCATCCAACAAAACAGTTTGCCTCGAATTCCTCCTTGATGGTACAGTTTCCATAAAAGTCTTTGGTGTGGTACTGTGTCAAATGCTTTCTTGAAATCTAAATAGATACAGTCCACCCATCCTTCTCTTTCCTGTATTGTGTTTGTTACTCTGTCATAGTACCTCAATAGATTAGTAACACATGATTTTCCTTTTCAGAAACCAAACTGTCTTTCTGTTATCATATTGTGTTCTTCTAGATGATTTACCCAAGCTTTTCTTATAAGTTTTTCTAATACCTTGCTTACAACACTGGTCAGTGATACTGGTCGGTAGTTGAGTGGATTTTGTCTATTTCCTTTCTTGAATAAGGGGACAATATTTGCTTTCTTCCAAATATCAGGTAGTTTACCGTGACTCAAGGATTTCTTAAAAATTAATAATAATGGTTTACTTAACTCCTTTGCACATTCTCGTAGTACCCAACATGAAATTTCATCAGGACCACTTGCTTTTCCTGTCTAATTTACTTAACTCCTCCTGTATTACTTTTTCTGATATTTGTATATCTGGTAGTATGTGTGGACATGCATGTTCCACATAGTCCCTCTCAAAATTTTTTTCTTCTGTAAAAACTAATTGCAAATTCTTATTTAGCGCTTCACAAATATCTTTCTCTTGTGTATAGGTGATTCCCTCGTCCGTAATGGATTGTATTATATCTTTTACTTTGGTTTTGCTTCTGATGTAGCTGTAAAATAGCTTTGGTTGATCACTACTTTTATTTATTATATCCTCCTCAAACTGTTTTTGGGCTTCCCTCCTTATTCTTGTATAATCGTTTCTTGCCTATTTGTAATTATTATACGCCCTTTCACTATTGTGTCTTCTGTATCTATTCCACAACACATCTCTTCTTTCTTTTGATTTTTTACATTCTGTATTGAACCATTTCTGTATTTTCTTATCTGCTTCTTTGTGCTGTGGGATGTACTTCTGGACTCCTATTTCATAAAATTCACAGAATTTTTTATATACAGCATATAAATCTTGTCCTCTAAGCTCATTTTCCCAATCAACTTCTAAGAAATACTTCTTTAGGTCTTGATAGTTTCCCTTTTTATAGTTTAGGCTCTTTTTGTAACTTTCATTACTGTTAACTATGTCATATGCTATCCTGAAGTTGTAATTTAGTACTGCATGATCGCTTTTGCCGAGTGGAGGGTGATATATTTAACTGTCAATATCATTTTCTTGCCTAGTAAATATTAGATCTAGCATTGAAGGTACATCGAGTCCTCTTTTTCTGGTGGTTTCCCTCACAAGTTGCGTTAGGAAAAACTCTTGCACGAGATCCAGGAGCTTTTGGTCCCAACAGCTTTCTTGGCTAATTATATCTAGAGTATTCCAATTTATATTTGTATTAAAATCTCCAGTTAGTATAATTCTTTCCGATTTCTCTTCCATTTTATGTAGTAATGATCTTAAACTCTGAATTGTACTCTCTGCCAGGTCCTCATATTCCATGTGTTTGATCTGGGTGGCATGTACAAATTGGCTACAATTACTTTCCCTTCAGATGTGTTGATCTCTACTGCAATCTGTTCTACTTGTGATGGTATATCTAGTTTTATTTCATTGACTTTTAGATTTTTCTTAGTTAATATTATAATTCCTCCTTTTTTTTTTTTCTTTTTAAATTTCCGTCTCTTCTCCATATATTGTATTTCTCCAAGTTTAGTATGTCATTGGATATCCTTGGTGTTAATTTTGTTTCAGTTAGGCATATTATTTGTGGTTCATTTTCTCTGACATAATCAATCTCTAGTAATTTAGATACCATTCCATCCACATTCGAGTACATCAACTTTATCATCTTGATTATATACTTGTCATGACATGGTTCTACTACCTTCCTCCTTTTTATTCCCTCCTGTTTGTGTACCACTTTTGTACCTGCAATCCTATTACTTTGTGAAAAAATGTGTTCTTCTCTTCTTCTGATCTTCCCTCATTTTTTGTTTTTGCTTCCTCCCTCTTCTCTTTCAGTAATTCCAGTTCCTTTTGTGTTAGTCATCTTTTTATCCATACATTTTTGAACTTCTCTTTTTCCATAAGAGTCTTTGCATTTTTTAGTATCTCCTCCACAGTGTTTACACTCTGGAAAGTCACCTTTAGAGGTCTTGTCTTGCTTTTCTCGTATTTCCCTAACCTTTTGTGTTCCTCTATGTCTTTACTACAGATTTCCTCTGATACTTCTTTCAGTAAGCTCATTACATTTGCCATCTCCTTTTTGTCTCTTGTGATCTTGTTTTTTACTTCTTCCTCTTCTATACCAGTGATTACCATAGATTTGTTGATATCTACTGAATCTCTGACTAACTTTGGGTTGTTTTGGATTATTCTTTTCACTTCCTTTTTAATGCTTTTTTCCTCCACCCTTGTTTCTAAGTCTTTCTTTACTTTCACCATTTCAGCATACATGGTTTCATCATTTTTGTAGCATTGCACAGCTTCATTCACCTGTGTTATCTTCTCCTCAATATCACTGCTCTGGTCTATCAAACAGCTTACTTGCCTAATTGTCTCTATCATTTTTGAACTCTTCCATAATACTCTCGTGATTGACTACTGTACTTGCCATTTCACTCATTTTCTTCCTACAGTCGTTCTATTTTATCAAGGCAGTTTGGGTCGGGCTCTCTGGGACCTCACTCTGTTAGCTCTGTTGCCACATCGTCGCCACACACGTGCACTCTCTCTCTCTCTCTCTCTCTCTCTCTCTCTTTCTCTCTCTCTCTCATATTATATATTAACTACTACTAATTGTATTTTCTTAATTTTTTCTCTTGTTTTCGACTTTTTTTCCACACCACCCCTGACGTAAAAGTCTATAGGTGAGTTTTTTTTTTTTTTTTTTTTTAATAGCTTCCATGGCGGGAGACTGACCGAGTATGACCCACTCACGCAGGGCTGTCCCTCGTGTTACCACCTGACAACGTCTCAAAGGCAACCCTGACAAGTCTTATGAGATTTATACTATACTACAGCTTTTTTATTGAATTACATCTATACAGAGTGTTTAAAATTCATTTATAAGTAGTTATTAGCTTAAAATAGGAGAGTGAGAGAGAGAGAGAGAGAGAGAGGTGAACACAAATAATTACACGTGTGTCGGCGGCGATGTGACAACAGAGCTAACAGTGTTAAGTCCCAGAGCGTCCCACCCAAACTGCCTTCATAAAATAGAACGACTATAAATGTACTCAATTCCACTGTTAGTTCATTGATGGTTGTGTCTTTCTTGTTGGCCTCCCTTCCTAGTTTTTCTATTTCTTCCTTTTGCAAGTGCATCTGCTTCTTTATTTCATCAATTTCATTTTTGAAAGCCATCTCCAGTTTGTGTACACGTTCAACCAGTCTATTGTGAGTCTCCACTTCAACCAGTTCTTGGTAGAAATCATCATCTTGCTTTCTACCTTTATCCCTTTTCTTTTCCAAATTTGCTTTACTAAAGTATGTGGCCATTTTGCAATACTAAAAGCACAGAGTACATATACTTACATTCCCCGGGGCAATTATAGTCTAAACAAACCTCAGCTGACTGAGCGCATTCTTTCGCCACTCGGTTCTCAATTCAGTTTGAACAAGTCTTGTTTAAACTTCTTATTATTAATCTGGTACAGAGCTTGACTCATATAAAGATACTAATTTAGGTAATGCCACTGGCCGTGCTGGATCGGTATGGAGCGCTGTCGACGCACGTCTGCACTTCTTGGTGTCTCCCGTATGTGTGTGTGTGTGTGTGTGTGTGTGTGTGTGTGTGTGTGTGTGTGTGTGTAATATTTCAGTAACATATGTTTTATATCTCGAATGTACTCATACTTCAGCAAACCTGTAATTTCCCTTTGCCTACTAACCTTCACTATACCATTATGTCTGCCATTGAGATTTATATAAAACCATCCTGCTTTGAGATAAAACACTCCGTGATGCCACAGACGCTCAAAATTGGTGATACAGCCGAGTGTTTATATCAAAGAGGGCGAAGGAAGGTGCGGGAGAGGGCGAAGGTTAGGGAGCAGGTGAAGGTTGATTGGTGGTAAGAACATATTCCCCCTGTGTGAGGTTTCATTAGCAAACGGAGTTGGTGTGCTGGGTGGGGTGCGGTCTGCCAAGGTGTGTATGGTATGGTTTAGTACGGCATGGCATGAAACATTGTAGTGGTGTACTGTATGGTACGGGATGGTATAGAACAGTATGGTAGTTGCTCACCTGGCTACTCTGCAAGAACCCTTGTGGTGGGTGGGACAAATCATGCAGTCCGCTTTTGTTGACATATGATCGCTTATTTCCAACATGTTTTGTGTGTTTAATTAACAATGCGGACTTGCGCGACGAGTGAGTGGCCCACACCCATGTGGCATAATACGTAGAAACTAAAGATGCTAGCAAATAGTATACGCTACAGAACGCATGTATTGATTAAAACTAGTTCAAGATATGCAAGTCATGTATAATTGATACCGGTTTAATTTTCCTATCATTTTTTCCCTTCGCATTCTAATTATTTGCCTACTTATCCCCTACATTCCTCTCTTCCTCAGCCACTTACGCCCATCCTTTCGTACTTGCACCTTCCTGTCCGTTTCTTTCTTCGTCTTCGACTCAAGCCTGAGCCCAAAGAATAGAAGCTGTAGGTAAGTGTCTTATCGTACAGTTGTTAAGGCTGATACTGACTTCATTCTCGATGAGTCAGATTTTATGGTCACACTCCACACTGCTACACCCTACACTGCTACCACAAGCATTGCCTCACACTGCCACACCTAACGCTACTCACACGCTTTCTCACACTGCCACACCACATAGGACTGTACCACACACTGCTACATCTTATGATCACATTTCAGTCTACCACACCTCATTTTCATCTCCCACCCCTCACATTACCATACCACATATACCACACTTACACTGCCGCATCCCATTACCACACCTCATGGTCAAGCCTTACACTGTTACACCCTGTAGTCATCTCTCACACCTCACAATCACACCACACACACCCATACAGTATTATCACCCCTTACCCTGGTACACCCCACATTCAACTCCCATATTTGACCCTTCCCCATCACTCACTACCACGCCGTATGGTCACATCTCGCATCGTCACATCCAGTACTAAATTTGAAAACTTCATACTGCCACGCCTTATAATCAGCTCGACCACCTCACACTGCCACACCCCATGCTAAACTATCATACTTCACACTGCCACATCCCATACTTAACTCTCACACTTCACACTGCCACAACACCCGTCTCTTACTGCACTGAGTCATTCCTTCCACCATGTACAATGCAAGCTTTAATTTACCAGTCTTTAGTTTCCCCCACCCCTCGCGCAGATTTTATCCGATCCAGGTTCTGCTTTTAAGTACTTTGCCTTTGAGCTTCCCTTAGCAATTTACTCCCAGCGATAGGTATCACAGGATGCGGGGCGTTTTGGAGGGCGTGCTATATCGCTGTCAGGTCTTTATCGGGGTGAGGGTGTGCGCCAGTGGTGTGTGCTGGGGTGAGAGCCGTATGCCATATTTTTACCTTTGATATGACCTTCAGTTACGGATGATTGTAGGCCAGGCCCATTTTCGAAAGACACTAATATTTGTTCTAATTGTTCTTGTACTGTCATTTTTCCTGGTGTTTCTTGATCTTTACCCTCCCTTCCTTTCTGTATGTTCCGGCCTCACTCATTTCTTTCTTTGCTCACTCCTTCCCATTCTAATGCTTTTATCACTTGTCGCATTCTTTTATGCCTCCCTCCCTTTCTAGGCTATCAGTTTTTGCCTAATCTTTTGTTTTCTTCGTCTGTCCCCCATTCTCTATCCCCGCTTTACATCCAGTCTTATAGGACGTGCAGGATCCACCATAAGTTGTATAGGGACTTAAGTATAGTGAAAGGAACGGAAGGTACAACAGTAAAGCTTAGATCAGGTTTAATACAGTTCTGATACACGAATACTGTATTTAGATTCACTAATACTGTAAATAGTAAAGAATCATGTTAAACTGATTTAAGCCTTACTCACGGACGTTTTATGTCCATCACACCATTTGCAACGTTTTTAAATGGCTGAAGGTAACAAAAATATTGGAAATATTTTCGAAGATTCTTTGCTTAAAAGGAGCCGAAAGTGGCTAATTTCGCCGTAATGCCACGTTTTATTTATGCACCGTTGTCGGTGACGTTATTTCTTAACTAGAAAGCACTCAGACAGCTCATACCTCCGCCAATGCCATTGACATTAAAAAGGCTCAGAATCCGGAACCGTGGGGACACTGTATTATGTGGAGTACATAGATCCGGATCCGCCACAAAATTTAATCAATTGTTCCTTGACCCATGGCCCACTCTTCCACAAAATTTTATTTTGGAGTTATTGTGCGGGATACATAGGATCCGGATCCGGATCTGGCTCCAAATTTAATCAGTTCTTGGCCCATGGCCCACCCTTCCACAAAATTTCATTGAAATTCATTAAGAACTTTTGGAGATATTGTGCGGGATACACAGGATCCGCGTCCGGATCCAACCCCCCCCCCCAATTTAATCACTTCTTTCTTGGCCCATGGCCCACCGTTCCACAAACTTTCATTGAAATTAATTAAGAACTTTTGGAGATACCATGTGAACAGACAAACAAACAAATAGACAATCATAGGTGAATACATAACTCCTCCAACTTTGTTGGTGTACCGTAGGTAATTAGCTGGGCAGCTGTTCCTGTTTTACTCTAACTTGGCCTAAAATTGCCATCTCTCCGTATTGGATGCTGAGTTGTAATTGAAGAATAATAGCAGAATATGATGATAGTCATGAAGAAGTGTTGTGAAAGGGATATAGGCTAGACCCATATTACTGTCTTTCCACCACAGAGGTACGTGAAATAAACTGCAAAAGGACGAACATCTGGGCCAAGTTAAGGTGAAGAGTATAATAGGCAACATCCATCACGCGTCATTAGTCAGTCAGTGCTGGGACCTTGAGCCTTTTGTTTTGTTTTTTGGCCCACGTCTGTTTTCTTTTTCTTTTTTATATTCCTGTTTGCTGACATCAGAGGAAAGTGAGTTTTTGTCCTCATGTCTTAACATGGGAAGATACCAGAATCTGCATGTACTGTATTGAAATCCCCACACCACTTATGGCAGACCCTTTATAATTGGTTCGCAATTGTACTAGGTTAATATAAGGTATCAGGCGAGGAGAGTCAATCTGCTATTATTATACTGTAGGTTGCCAGGTACGGTAGGTTTGCATGTGTAAAGTTTGTGTGTAATGGTTTGTTTATGTATGTGTTTGTCTGAATTATGTTGAAAATTTATCCAGTACTTAAGGTATGGGTATGATTTGCCATACCAGTATTTGTTTCTGTGGTATACCAAGACCCGTATTCTTGTTGGTTAAAGAAGCCCCCTAACACCTCTACCAAAGCGATTTATATTGCTTATTGCACCTTGCTGTTATCATTAATGTTATCTAAATCATTCTCATATCACCAGAGTCTTCATATATAATGTACAAATTTATAACAACTATCATCATTCATTCATCATCTACTCCTATGTTGACCCATGAGGAGCGTAGGAACCCGGGGCTAGGCAAGTTGGTCCTGACATTTAAGATGAGAGTGACCAGCCTCACTCATCCTTGAGTGACATTATGTGAACAATAAACCCCAACCATCCCTTGGATGTAAACCTGCACTGGCTTAATTCGATTGGAGCACCTTAACCCCTACGTGCCAGTTGATGTATATAGTTGTCACGATTTTGGGCACGGAGCATGGCCGGTTGACGTGTATAGCTGCAAGCATCTTCCCTCCACTCTTTGAACTTAACTTCGGGACCACCTGGAGCTGTAGGGACTCGTACTTTCATTTGAAAGAGGAAGAGTTGGTGAGTCTTATGTATCTATACTTTTTTCTCTAGCTGTTATAGTTTGGTAGATATTAGAGTTTGATGTAATTTTTTTTTTTTTAAATCACGAAAACTCTCATAGGGAGGAGCGTGCGACATCAGAAAGCCCCTAGCGTGTAGGGGTTAACTATCCACTAAACCACCAAGCACCATAATTCAGTTGCATGGTTACCACCCAGCATCAGTGTCGGATGTGGGATGTGGGGGGCCTGGGACCCGTTTTGGTGGGGGGCCCTTCCCAAGCATCAAATTAGCATGGTGCTAAATGAAAAAACATTTTTAACCCTCGCACTGTTGCAACGATATGCCAGCTTGCATGATACAGCTCACTCCCGATGACCTATGATACTGTATTCAGAAATCGATGTCAGTAAAGATAAGGTAAAAACGACACTTTCTGAAAAATCTCCACATTAGTTAGCCCTGAATGAAAAAAACAGAGCAGCCCTGAAATGCACTAAACACTTCCTAGCATATCACACAAAACAGAATAATCATGAAGCGAGAAAAAAACAAAAAAACAACTCAAGTGTGCACTCACCACTCAACACTTGTATAGATTGTTCACAGAGCGAACAGTTTCTTGAAATCTGGTCTAGTCCAGGTGGTTTCCGCAATTTTCTAATTAAAAATTCTCTAATTAAATCATCAAAATCCAAGGAGTGTAGGATGTCAGACTCAGTGCTCATGACTGTCAATTTCACAAGTCACTCCTGTGTTCTGCTTGTTCATTGGCAATTCTTAATCAACTTCAGCTTGAAAAAAAAAAAAAAAAAAAACACGCTCAGCACTGCAGTTGCTCACCATTACTGCCAGGTACATTCTCAGGGCTACCTCCACATTGGGGAAAATATCTAGCACATGCTTATCGTGGATAAGTTTGTAGAGAAATTGCTCAGCGCTAACGTCGTTTGGCTCTTTGTCAGCGTAATTTTCGCAAAAGCAGCAAACTGGATGAGCTCTTCAGGAAGTGAAGTCTCCAGATCGTTGGGATAGACATCCAGTTACTTCTTAGCTGCTCTAGACAGCTATGGCTTTGTCGGTCGTTCAAAGCTGCCAAAGCGACCTGACATCAGTTCATACGCATGCAGCCGTTGGTTAAGAGAAGCTATGAACTGATCGATGACAAGAATGAAATCCTTTGACAGCGACAGCAAGTGATCAAATATGAACACTTATTGGAGTCTGGCACCGGCTTCAGGGCTGCCAGATTTGAACATGGATATATAACCAAATTCTTAAATTTTCATTCCCTGATTCAGTTTTTCATTAATAATAATAATAATAATAATAATAATGTTTTGTTTTTTTTGTTTCTCAAAAGCGCCAGTTCTTCCATAGGGAATTCACAAGCACTCGACAGACATATACATTATTTTTACAGTTACAAGAATTGTGACATCTCTCATACACATTACATACTTCATCAGTAAAAAAAAAAAATGAAAGTGGCAATAATTAAACCTTATAATCATCCGTCATAGTACCTCATTCCTGGTCATAGCATTTTGAAAAAAGAAAGGCTTTTAGCTGTGTCTTGAAGGATTCAGCAGAAGAGTTGTGTCATGGACAATGGCAATCTGTTATATAATCTAGGGACTCTATACACAAAAGAACGCTCGGAGAAAGATGACTGGTGAATGGCTCCAGGCTCGTCAAGACACAAGGAATCATCTTCACTATGTAACATCACACCCGGGCGTGCTGTTGGAAGTTTTAGCAATTCAGCAAGATCTTCGGTTCACCAAAATTAAGAACCTCGAGTGTAATAAGACACAGTTTAAATTCAGTTCTAGCCTTTACTGGTAACCAATGCAGCCCAACGGTGTAGTCGAGATTCTCAGGGGGAGACCGAAGATAGGCCGTGCTGCCCTGTTCAACACAGACTGAACTTTGTTAGTAAAATATTTGGAAGGCCAGTCCACAGTGAAATACAATAATCAACACGAGACAAGACCGCTACATGGACCAATGTTACGAGGCAACGTCTGTTCAGGAATTTTCTCACAGAGTACAGATTTCTGAAATGCATGTTGCACCCTCTGACAACTTTATTAATATGTTCCTTGTATTTTAACTTTGAATTAAAATAAACACCCAGATTTCGAACAGAACTGACTGGATAAAGCTGTGACACACCTATGTTCAGAGCCAGGGTATTATCAGTGTCATGATCAAACCTCTTAAAGAAAGATTATTCATGTATCTACCCCTTGCCAATATAGGTACATGTATAAGGGAAAAAGTTATTCATTTGAAAATTAATAGCATATATTCTGTATTTTCATGTTCTAAAAGCTAACAAATTAATTGAGTACATCATCCAGTCAAGTTCATTACCATCTTCAAATCCAATACCAAATCATGCTTATTCATTATCTGACGGATTTTTCATTACCAAATCGGTCCTGTTTTGGTAATGAAAAATACCAAATGTCAAGTTGCCCAACGTTTGGTGGGAGGCCCCTTCTGGTGGGAGGCCCGGAGCCCAGGCCCCGTGGGCCCACCCCTGAGTCCGCCCCTGCCCGGCATAGTAAATGGTTTCCTGGTATACAGGAAACCATTTGGCTTGTCACAAAGTGTAGAGTCACCTGGAGACAGAAAGAAGAAGAAAGAAAGAAGGAAAGAAAGAAAAACAAGATGAAAGGGGGAAAGAAAGAAGGGAAAGAGGAAAGGTCAGTCACCCGAGAGCAGCACTACATCGTGAGTTGATGGTGGTCGCCCCTACTTGCCACCATAACACCTATCCATATCCAGAAACAAATCGCCAAGGAAGTGGCGGTAGGGAACCTTCTTAACCGACAAGAATACCCTCCCAACTCAGAGTATGCCAGTGCAGTATGACAGCCACGAGGACCAAGAGTTGCAGGTGAGGGAGCGGGTGCAGGGGTGGGAGGTGAACAGGTAATGTGCGTGTCAACAGTGTCTTAAATTTGAGAGCACCGCAGCCTCGACCCTCTGTTGGCTGTATCAGTATTGACGACTTCTTCACTCTCTCCATACTTCCTTCACTGTCTCCACCTCCACTCCCACGCCTACATAACTGTCTCCCCTCCCTGTGTCTGCCTCTCTCTCTCTTCTGTCAGCCTCACTACTGCATTGTCGCCCTATACTCATATTTCATTTTGCTTTTCAGTTTCTTACTACATATCTCCTTTTCTCCCACCCTCCCTCTCTCTACACAGTACTGTTTTCCTTTCCACCTTTCCTCCTCCCACCCCATATTTTTCTACTCATTTACTGTATTACTAAACTCGTTAGTAAATACACAGGTAAGATACAGATCCTTCCATCTTTTTTTGCTCCATCATTTTCTGGAGGGTCATTTCTTGCTTCTCTGCCTCCTTTTTCGTGTTACTCATCAGTTTACGCTCATCCTCATGCTACTCCATCCTGTTATAACATCAACCAGCATACACCCCGCCTCGCCATGCTCACTGCCCCCGCAAGTACGGTGCTCCACAAGTTAGCTGGGAAAGTATAATTTTTTCTTAATACATTTGCATACTTTCATCGCAAATTACAGGAAAGTGTATCGTCGTGAAGCCTGTTGGCTAGGGAGAAGAAACAGACATGGAAGATTTGGGCTCATGGGAAATTTTTATAAAGGAACTGACTCGGTAAGATAAGAACAGGAGTGTTAAAAATATTTTGCTTATTTTGAAGTCATGATAGATTAGGAGTTGTTCAGGATTATGGTTGGTGGAAACTACCGTAGAGGGTTATGCTAATAGTATATATTATTCTCATAATTGGAGAAAATGGGAACAAGTGCAGACTGAAAATACACATTATTCCTGTAATTGTGGAAGCCTGAAAATAACTTCTCTTTTATTAAAGTTATTATTAAATGGTGTGAAAGCCAACATAAGTTAGCTTTCAAGTGCTGAAAGAAAAAAAGAATACAAGAACTAGGCTTCTGCAAGATTAGAAATTGACTTTGCTGAGTTGGAAACGGAGTTTTGTAAAACTTAGAAAGGAATAATACGACCAGAGTAAAAATTTTGATTTTCTTTTTCAATACCTGAAATGTATGATACTATTTTTGATTTGATAGGCTTCGTATTGATACACTGTAGTGGGATGAGGGATCAGCACAGAGCCGGGACAGAAAGTAATGTTTGTCGAGGTTTCCTGTTACAGGATGCAGCATGATATAATAGACAGACAGACAGATAAACTACCCTTTCATACTGGGAGGTTGGTGACTATGGATGGCCTGTTATGTGCTGTTCATGAGGGAGGTGATGGTGATGATATGCTAATGGTAAAGCTTGAATAATGCCATTGCTGGACACCTATCGACCTTTGTCTTAGTCATTGCATCGGTTGCTCTACCTATACATATGCCTGCTTGCTTACCACGCGCCTGTATTCCTACCTACCCACATACCAACGATTTCTACTTACCTGCCTGTTACCTACCTGGTTTCTTACTACCTGTCTGCCTGCCGCTGTCTTATAACGTACCTGCATACACAGACATTTACCATCTAAATACCTACTCACCTACGTTCCTTCCTGCCTACGAAGGCACGTGCATCCTACTTACCCACTCACCTTCTTATTTTCCTACCGTACTTAACTCCCAAATACTGTTCCACCAGTCTGACATCCCACCATCTAACTTGTTAAGCCAGTTGTTTACGTACCTAGAGTACATGCTTTCCTTCCAGTCATTTGAAATCCTTGCATACTGAGTGTATTTGAAGTGTCAGTAAATTATATAAGAGAGAGAGAGAGAGAGAGAGAGAGAGAGAGAGAGAGAGAGAGAGAGAGAGAGAGAGAGAGAGAGTTAAGGTATAGGAGGAGGGAGAAGTGAGGGGGTAAGAGGTCAGGGAGAGGTCACCACCTACCTTGGTACAGTGTGTGCACAAGAGATTAGCACTTTGTTATGGCTGTTATTACCACTGTACACACCGTGAGGAACCATTACGTGTGAGGTGAGATGTGGTTGTTTGCTTGTGGGATCAGTGAGGCGAGGTTAGGTTTGATTAAATACATAAGCTGCATGTACTGGGAGAATGGTGCATGCTAAGTAAACTAAGTATGCTTTGGACCTTAGATTAGTTTTGGAGCTACATTGACCTGATGGTTGGCATATTCGCTTCGCGATGTGCGTAACTTGACTCAAAGAGTTTGAGTTCTAAACCGCGGTGGACATTTAAAGTGGGTAATGGTACTATGTTCTCTAATAAGCTTGCATATATTCTCACCCTCCCGGTTCTGCCTATACAAATTCTGGCATAGGCTACACGCAAACATAGCCACTACAACACTTCGACTCCCAAATACATTTCTTTGTACAGACACTTTCACCATCCAGGTTGTCCTTCAGCAGCACAGGGGAAATACATTGTTGGCTATCACTCTCCCTCCGAAAAAACTTGGTCCTGTAGCAAAGGGGAAATATATTGTTGGCTAGTACTCTCCCTCCGAAAAAATTTGGTCCTGTAGTGGACATAATTATTATGGACTACTAGGTACAAGTGGAATAGTTTAGGGTCTGAAATTAGAGTATTAAATATGCTAATTTGGGTTAGTGGTAAAGGTAGATACGAATAGGACAGAAGAGATCAGGTGAAAACTAAACCATCACATCTCTCCCATCCATGGTTGGTGATTTTATTTTATTTTTTTAATAAATAAAAATCTGACTTTTTTATTTATTCGATTTATTTGATTTTCTTATTTATTTGATTTTTGTTTTTATTATACAGCTAATATTTCCAAAGCAGTATACTGAATACTGTTAACTTCATATCCTGTCTATCCACTGGTGGTTCAGGCTGAAAGCCACTGCCCAGAATCCAGATACATACCTGTTCAGGTCCTATCTGTTGTCACGTGGACGCATATTTTGTGTAGGTAATTGTTCCCCTTCGCGCCACGTGTATAACTAGCTAGTTAAGGCGTTTCTAAATTAACGAACTGGCGACCCAATGAAGTGGTGGTAGGCCTGCATATAAGCCCAGGCGCAGAGGCTCTGTGGCTCTCTCTCTCTGTTTCCCTGTCAGTGACGCCGGCTAGCTCTGGGTCGTCCAGGTTTAAGGTTTGTGTATGTCCTTGGTTAGGGATGTAGGATGGACTTTAGCAAGTTTATGCTCTTGTCCAGTAGGCAGGGTGATGTTTTGTGTTTTGTTTTCCCATTGTTGGTTGTAAGTTAAGGTAGTTTAATAGATTATGTTAATTTTGTACGTGGTGTTTTGACTCTCCTTAAATGCTCATATGCTAAAGTAACTCTAGATCTAAGTAGTACAATATGGTCTTGTCGTACACTCAATTATCATTCTATCGTGGTTTTACTCAGGCCGTGCACCCTGTCCACTTGGTGATTGGGTAGTTTGCGACAAATGGGGGCCTGTCCGGGATCGAATATGTATACTAGCCTGTATATTTAGCTACATTACACGTTCCTGTGTACTCCCTGTGCATTGCAGTTTAGCCTTTAGCAACAACTGTTTCCCTCATATTTGAGTTTGCTTTATGAAACAAGTGTTCTCCCTGGTAGTCCTAATTGTGTGCACTAGTGTATACGCGTGTAGCTAATTCCTGCTCAGTTACCTCATTCAAGAGCTGTGTTCCGTTCACGAAATTGTTCCTAGAGTGTTGTTGCTTTACAACTCTTTGTTTGTTCTACTCTGTCTGGGCATATGGGTCATGTATATTGTATGATCTATATTATTTGATAGTGTGGTGTATAGTGTTTTGTGGAGTTTGTTGTCTTAGCTCCATACACACCACTATCGTTATATTTACTATACCAGTTGTTTTACTTGGATCTATTAGGAGAATATTACATACCCACGTACAGCAAAGATTAGTACTCCCACTTTACTGGTGACATTGTATTCCCCACGTAATTTTTGTAGTGTGTGTGTGTGCGCGCTACGTTCCCGTGTGTGGTGGAAGGTTTATTGTCCCACTAGGTGAAGTGGTTTACTGATATTTGAGTGATTACACTATCTAGCTAGCTAGCTTATTTTCGTTGTCCTTCCCTTCTCGCCGCCATCATGTTTGTGTTGGAAGATTTTGTTTCTAATCCTACAGTGACTGCTCTTTCTAGGTTAACCAAGGTTCAGTGGGAAGCGCTGGCAGCTTATTATAAGCTTGAGCTTCGTCCTAGGTTGAAGAAAGATGATATAAAGCAGTTAGTACTTACACACATGGTGAGGGAGGAAATTTTCAGTGAGGAAGAAGTGAACATGTTGGAACATCCTAGTGATTTGATGGCTTTGAGGAAAATTGAGCTGGAGGAAAAAAGGCTTGAGGTTGAGAGGATGAAAGCGGACAATGATAGAATCCGTCTCTCTCGTAGTCCCACATCGCCTGAGTGTGAGCCAGATTCCTTCAAAATTGCTGCAGCATTAAAGTTTGTTCCTAAATTTAATGAGGAGGATCCAGAAGATTTTTTCACCCATTTTGAGAAGTCGGCTGAGCTCCATTCTTGGCCCCAGGATAAGTGGGTGTTGCTAATACATAGCTCATTTACTGGTAGAGCTCAGGAAGTGTTTACCGCACTGGATGCCACTCAAATTGAAGATTATTATTTTGTAAAAAAAACTGTATTGCATGCATACAAGAAAGTGCCCGAAGCTTATCGGCAACAGTTCCGCCGCTGCCGTAAGACAGAGGGACAGACTTATGTAGAATTTATCCGCCGCAAACAACGACTTTGTAAAAAATGGGTTGAGAGTGAGTTGACTAGTTTGACAGTTGAGGGCTTGCTGGAGTTGTTTGTGCTGGAGGAAGTGAAATCTTGCCTCCCAGCTAGAGTAAGGTCACATGTGGAGGAAAAAGGGTTATGTACGTTATCTGAGGCTGGCATTGCTGCCGATCATTTCTCCCTAACTAATAGTGAACCCTTCCACAAGTACAGGTTGACTGCTCCCCAGCATAAGCCAGCCAGCACTTCACAGAGTGAACGGCCCCTGAATAAGAAGCTGACGGAGACCCAGGGACCTTCTTTTAAGCTTGATCCCACTGGTGAGTGCGCTGGTGAGGAGGCTCGTGGAGTTACTAATCAAGACGTGAGGAGGTCTCTCTTCTGTAGGTACTGTAAGAAGCCTGGCCACATCATAAAAGACTGTAGGAAGTTGGCCAGTAAGTACAGCCCCACCCAGGGCAATGCAGTTCTCCATGCCAGTGCACTCACCCAACCAGTGGAGGTGAGTGACCCACAGGTTAGTGATTTACTTGTTTCGGGGCCATGTGAACATTCAGGTGATTCCCTTGAAGTACCCTCATCATTTAAACCATTCTGCTCGAGAGGTGTAGTATCAAAACATGAGTCCAGTAGATTCTCGGCTCCTGTTGTTGTGTTGCGTGACACTGGATCTGATCTATCTTTCATTTTAAAGGAAGATGTTCCCAATTTTGATTGTTATACAGGTGAGACTGTACTAGTGTCTGGTCTGCCAGGAGAGGCTAGATATCCCCTTTGCTCAGTGTATCTTCGGTCTGTGTTTGTCACAGGTCCTGTACTACTAGCTGTAGTAGATCACCTCCCCGTTAGGAACATTTCAGTATTAATTGGCAATGATTTAGCTGGTTCCCAGGTTACCGCTAACCCCATCGTTTCAGACAAACCTGTTGATATCAACAACACTACTGACTTAGAGCTGAAACACCCTAATCTCTTCCCAACTTGTGCTGTTACTCGTAGTCAGAGCCAGAGGTTGTTGGACGCACATACCCCTGCTGTAGAGCCAGAGGAAAACACACCCGAGGGAGATGTTTCCCTTGCGGAATTGTTTGATGATACACTCAGTAAGTCTAGTTCTGGTCTCCTTGACTTTGGTAGCACCCCTATCACAAGGGAGAGATTAATTCAGGAACAGTCTAGTGACCCCGAATGTAAGTTGTTTCTTGCACAGCTTACTGAAGGTAATGAAATAGATGAGGTTCCACACTGTTTTTATCTCAATTTGGGGGTGTTGATGCGTAAATTCAGACCATCTAAGGCTCCTGCCAATCACACGTGGGAGACAGTCCATCAGATCGTCGTCCCAAAATCTCTACGTATAGAGATATTGAAGGTGGCACATGATGGGGTGGGTGGACACCTGGGAGTCCGTAAGACTTACCACAAGATTTTGTCTCATTTTTACTGGCCAAAGTTGATGAAAGATGTTAGTACCTATTGCCGTACCTGTCATGTGTGTCAGATTAGTGGCAAACCAGGCACTGAAGTCAATCCTGCACCCCTTCAGCCCATTCCTGTCATGGAGGAGCCCTTTAGTAAGGTAATTGTTGATTGTGTGGGCCCTCTCCCAAGGAGCAAACGCGGGAATCAGTATTTATTAACCATAATGGATGTTGCCACTCGTTACCCTGAGGCCATACCTCTCCGTAGTATCACTAGTAGGAATGTTGTCAGGGCCCTGATCAAGTTCTTCACACAGGTTGGGTTACCTGCCATCGTGCAGTCCGACCAAGGGTCTAACTTCACCTCCAGGCTGTTTCAGCAAGTGATGAGGGCCCTGGGAGTCCGTCAGTGTAAGTCAACCGCTTACCATCCACAGAGTCAAGGAGCCCTGGAACGTTTCCATTCTACCATTAAGACTATGATACGTACTTATTGTTTGGAAACGGGTCAGGAATGGGATGAGGCTATTGATCTTTTATTGTTTTCAATTAGAGATAGTGTAAATGAGAGTCTAGGTTTCACCCCGTTTCAACTCATTTATGGACACCAGGTCCGTGGTCCTCTCAAAGTCTTGAAAGAATGCTGGTTAAATGACGAGAGTACTGTACCGATTGCTGCATATGTAACTCAGTTCCGCTCCAACTTGCAGCGTGCCTTAAAGTTTGCCCATTCTAATCTCAGTCATGCTCAAATACGAATGAAAGACAATTATGACAAAATTCACAAGGCACAATCCCGCATTTTTCATGTTGGTGATCAAGTTTTAGCTCTGCTACCAGTACCAAAGCAGCCTCTTCAGTCTCGGTACTCTGGGCCATATCATGTTTTGAAGCGGGTTGGAGACCTTAATTATATCATTGCTACGCCAGAGAGGCGGAAGAAAAGGCGAAGTGTCCATGTCAATTTGTTGAAAATGTATCACTCTCGTGACCAATCACAAGGAGGGGAAGTGGAACAGGTCACCTTAACAGGAACTAGAGTAGTGGAAAAGTCAGAGGAAAATGACCCTACACCATTCGTAGGCAGTAAGCTGTCAAATCGTGAAATTCTAACAAATCTTATGAGTAAATTAGAGCATCTGCTCCCTACCCAGGCAGGCGATATTGACTGTCTTCTACAGGAGCATCCAGACCTCTTTGGTGACACCCCTCGGCTCTGTACCCTGCTGCCCCATGATGTGGATGTTCAAGGAGCCCCTCCGATCCGACAAGCTCCATACCGTCTCAGTGCCGAGAAGAGGGAATTCCTGCAGTCCGAGGTGCAGAGGCTAAAAGAGCAAGGTTTGATCCGTCCAAGTATGAGTCCCTGGGCCTCACCTGTAGTATTAGTCCCCAAGGCTGGAGGAAGTTACCGCCTTTGTGTAGATTATAGGAAGGTCAATGCTGTTACCCTGCCCGACTCCTTTCCACTACCCAGAATGGATGACATTATTGATGACCTAGGAGCGGCCCGCTACGTCACTAAGCTTGATCTCCTCCAAGGGTATTACCAAGTGCCCTTGACAGAACAAGCAAAGTCAATCTCTGCCTTTGTCACTCCAAGCGGCCTTTGGGAATTTCTAGTTCTTCCCTTTGGCATGCGGAATGCCCCGGCCACATTCCAAAGACTAATGAACAATTTGATTGCAGAGTTGCCTGGCGTCCGTGTGTACCTAGATGACTTAGTTGTCTGGAGTGACAATTGGAAGGAACACCTTGAGAGGCTGCGAAAGCTCTTTGATGTCCTGGAGGAGGCCAATCTCACAGTGAACCTCGCCAAGAGTGAGTTTGGGCACGCCCACGTCGTGTTCCTGGGGCATGTGGTTGGGCAGGGCCAGCTAGCCCCTGTTGATGCAAAGGTGGATGCCATTTTACAATACCCACCACCAACTGACCGAAAGTCTACCATGAGATTCCTTGGGATGGTGGGTTACTATCGTCGTTTCTGCAGGAACTTTGCCCAGGTCGCTGCTCCCCTTACGGATCAACTTAGCTCCAAGAAGACGTTCCATTGGACAAATGAATGTCAGCGGGCATTTGAGGGTTTGAAGGCCCTGCTGGCTTGTGCTCCTGTGCTCCGAACCCCGGACCCACATCGGCCCTTCATCATTAGAGTCGATGCAAGTGATGTAGGGGTGGGGGCAGTGCTCTTGCAAGAATATTGTGAAGTGTTACATCCCGTATGCTACTTTTCCCAAAAGTTTAAGGTTTATCAAAAGGCTTATGCCACCGTTGAAAAGGAGGCTCTTGGAATTGTCATGGCAATAGAAAAATTTGAAGTATATCTGTCCAGTAGCGCATTCCCCATCACGGTGTTCACAGACCACAACCCCCTTGTGTTTATTGAAAAGGTCAAGTTTAAGAATGCTCGAGTGCTGAGATGGGCTCTAGCCTTGCAACCGTATAATATAAAACTGCAGCATATTCGTGGCAAGGACAATACCATTGCAGATGCGTTGTCAAGAGTGTGAACAGAGTGTAGGTTCCCTATGATTTACCATGTCATTTACCCATTCTATGTTTTTAGGTTTAAGGAATTTTTTTAATATTGAAGTAAACCTACTTTTGTACCTATAATGTTTGTACATGTTAGAGTAACTTTTTCCCGCTTGGTAAAAAGTTCTTTTTTTTGGGGGGAGGTGTCACGTGGACGCATATTTTGTGTAGGTAATTGTTCCCCTTCGCGCCACGTGTATAACTAGCTAGTTAAGGCGTTTCTAAATTAACGAACTGGCGACCCAATGAAGTGGTGGTAGGCCTGCATATAAGCCCAGGCGCAGAGGCTCTGTGGCTCTCTCTCTCTGTTTCCCTGTCAGTGACGCCGGCTAGCTCTGGGTCGTCCAGGTTTAAGGTTTGTGTATGTCCTTGGTTAGGGATGTAGGATGGACTTTAGCAAGTTTATGCTCTTGTCCAGTAGGCAGGGTGATGTTTTGTGTTTTGTTTTCCCATTGTTGGTTGTAAGTTAAGGTAGTTTAATAGATTATGTTAATTTTGTACGTGGTGTTTTGACTCTCCTTAAATGCTCATATGCTAAAGTAACTCTAGATCTAAGTAGTACAATATGGTCTTGTCGTACACTCAATTATCATTCTATCGTGGTTTTACTCAGGCCGTGCACCCTGTCCACTTGGTGATTGGGTAGTTTGCGACACTGTACACTACTGGTTAAGACGAGTTGCCAGTGGTACTCAAGACAGCATATTCCAAAGCTGATTATATTACTGTACCGCACAGAAAAATCTTAAACTGATATTATTATGACATGACCTTAAGTGACCTACCTACCTGGTCTTATGGCTTTGTTTTGTTTTGTTTTTGTATGGCTCATTATTTCAAATGAACAAATAATTTCAGTACATAGTTACACGAACGTAAAAATATTTTTTCTGTCATACAGTGTAGCAATTTCTAATGGCATCATTCTCCTAAATCTGCTAACTTAATCCTTAAATATCTGAATAAATGAATGCCAACACAAAGTTATACACAACTTTTATAAATGTTTAGATTTTATTTTTGTTAACTTTTAGATCAAAAAATAAAAAAATAAAAAAAATCATGATTTAAAAAAAATTAGTGATTTAATCAGATGATTAAATCAATTTGATGTAATCAATGCCAACCCTGCTTCCATCATATCTCATGGCGGCTTGAATAGAGAGAGAGAGAGAGAGAGAGAGAGAGAGAGAGAGAGAGAGAGAGAGAGAAATACCAACCCTGCTTCCATCATATCTCATGGCGGCTTGAATAGAGACAGACAGACAGAGTTCTGCAGCGATGAAAACAGTGACGGCGCATTATTGTTCGTCACATAATTTGTACTAAACTAGCACAAGTTTGTCTGATATATGCATTTTCATACAACAAACGTAACAATATCTCTTTAACAACCTGGTGATTTTGTTTATCTTAATTGTAGCTTCTGCACTCTACTCCTATCAGCGACACACGCACACACACACACACACACACACACACACACACACACACACACACACACACACACACACACACACACACACACACACACACTTAAGGTATTTCACAGATTTCACACGCACAGAGGCTCACGGTCAGTAATTAGCTTTGTAAGTTTCAATTGACCACGAGGAAGAATGACAAGAATCCTCATAATATCCTCATGAGGTAATTTGACTGTTTAAAAGGGAGGAGTCTGCAAGAGGCGATATAAGTTGGAACACAGTGGAGAAGTCTGACGAACACTGAAATTCGCCCGACTGCACGTGAATCAGTGAGGTGACAGTGGCGGCTGGTGCAGCAATTTTCCTCACAGTTTCGGCGGCTGCTTTACTCCTAATCAGTTACAGGAGAGTGGGTGGAAATGTGCAGGTGGCGAGGGAAGTGGACGTGGCGTGGTGGGTGTGTTGGGTTGGTAGGGTGGGAGGTATGGAAGAGAGGGTGTGGAACAGGTGACCACTGTGTGAATGGGTCAAAGTATGTGTGAATTGGGAAGTGAAGTGTGTGTAAATAAGCGTGAAACGCTGGAATGTGTTGTGAGTGAAGGTGGGTGGAATGGAAAAATCCGTGTGATCAGACAGTAGGTGGCTTGCCTGAGGGTGGGTACAACCATGTGGTTGTGGTGCAAGTGTTACCTCTCTTTCTCCCCCACTTCCACATACACATACACTCAGGGCTGTTTCTTACATCATTTTGCTCCTGGACATCACTGCCAGAAGTTGTTATTATGTTTTTACTTGGGAAGGTTGGTAAGTATGTATGCTTACTTGGTGGTGGCGATGGTGCTGTTGGAAGAGGAGTTGGTTGCACAGTCATATTCTCCTTCTCTGTACTAATTTTTTCCTCTTAATAATATTGAGGATCGGAAGGAAAAATATATTCGGCAATAACAGTAAACAAGTGCACTCGTCGACCGTGTGAAGTGTGTCGCGCTTTGAAGCCGTTAAAGGGGTAAAGAACTGGGCTGGGTGAACAAAGGAAAGGGTAGGATGGACTAGACATTTGGTGGGCGGTAGGGCTGAGGCAGGAAAATACACCCTGTAAAAGTGAGTGTTGCAGGCTTTAGTTATTTGTGTATAGTCAAGTTTATTTCAATATAAGCCTGTCCACCAAGAATGAAAGCCAGGAGATAGAGAATTGACTCGGGGAACAAATAAATCAATAGGACGAGATGGAGTCTTTGTGGGTTGGTGAAGGACGATGTTGGAATACCACAGTGAAAACACATGCTGTGAAGATAATGGATCGAATATACGGAAGATTTGTTTCGAAATTTTCTTAAGTTTTACGACGCAAGTAAAAATAATTACATACTTCTGTCACACACATTTCTCCCATTGATGTATTTCTCTTACCAATATGATCTCCAGTTATTCCCGAAATAAAATACAGGTCAATCTGAGGTTTCCAGAGATGTTTTGTGGGTGGTTTGTTAAAGTATTGTTGTGCTGTGTGAGTGAGGTGTAAGCGATGTTAGGTGAATTTGCAGTACTTAATGTTGACAGCTCACATAATCGAAGAGTACTTGAAAGCTTAATCGACATGAGAACAAGCGGTGACTCTTTGGTCCAGAATTGGATACAAGCACTTCGTCACTGTCACACACACTATAGCGGGCTCATGAGGAATGGTGGTCACCCTCAGTGAAAGGGTAAATGGCTTCCCATTAGCCCTGACTCCTGCAGGTGACACTGAACCAGAGGAAAAAATCAGAAAGTTGCCCCTCCGTTCGGGCGGGAGATGGGAATGGACTTGCTTAACCCATTTCTGCCCAGATTTTTTCCCTGTTTGAGATCTTTAATGTTCATATTGATCTGAGTTCAGTAGCACCTAGAAACACTGAAATGTATATACTTTTCTCCGTTTATTCATTGCACATTGTAGGAGAGACAGTGACATATGTGTCACACTAAGCACCTATGAGTACACTCTTTTTTCATCTCTGGCATGGTTTTCAAGGGGTTATCGTTTATCTTGTTGTCTCTTGTGGTTCCTGTAGCACCATAGTTTTCATCACTCAGGCGTTTTAGAAAGGGAAAGGAAGGGAAAAGGTTATCAAAATAGTAAATGTAATGGAGTTGTCTCTTGTCTTCCAGTACTGACTCGATATTCTTCAGAACAGTAGCGCCACATCTGCCAAACCCCTTATCCATACCCGCAATTCCTGCATAAGTTTGTCATTAATACACATCAAAACTTACTAAATATCCATTGTCACTATTCAGATACCAGACTTTGTACCCAAACCTTATGGGCTTGCTTTGAATGCATTGTTTACAGCCATGACGATCGAAATATTCTATCATAACCTTGTCATGAGAAAGATGCTGATGTGGTTGAAAAAATTCCAAGTATCGGGTGGAAAGTTTCCCAATCAGTGGGCAGAGTTTGGCATAGGCCTATTTGTAATATCAAGAAAGGAATGGTCTGCAAAATGAATGAACTGCATCATTTTTTCATGGCAGAGTACACTGCCTTGTTCCTTGTCAAAGTAGAACTCTTCTAATACAGATGCCTTGATGGGACTGGAACAATACCAGATGCAAGTAGTATGCCAATAAATACCTTGATTTCTTCTTCATTTGTTGAAAATATAGTGTCACCCTTGGAACAAGCATAAATAACTGACTGCTCTATCAGATTGAATACATCTTCATCAAAAAATAGCGCAAATAACTAAGTAGAAGAAAAGTCTCTATATTTACTGTAATTTGCTTTAAGAAATATTGATCTTGTTGAAGTAAGGTGTGTATTTTTTCTTCCACTTTGGAGTCTTGTAGGAGGAACATGGTATCTTAAGCCGTTCCAGTTCCTCTTCAGTACGGTACTTCCAATGCGGTATCCACTTAGAATAACAACTTCAGTTACAGCATGCAGCTGTTTCTGTGAGAGAGATTATCCATCAGTGTACCTTGGTCTTCATCAGCAGAATCCTCGTCTGTTAGTCCATCAGCAGGCTGTATAAATACAGTCACTGTTACGTCCTCCTTATCTAATTCTAACAATCTTTCATTGACTTATAGCGGCCTGAAGTAAACAGAGACAAGAAATTATACTGAACATCTGGAAATTTTTGTCTACTGACCTTTTATAGTAAAACTAAACTGATGTAAAATAAATAAATTAGTACCACATGGAAAATCAAACATCGGAAAATATGTACCTAAAATATCCTAACGTAACATATGTGTCACGGCTATTATAAATTGCTGTAGAGTTAAGTAATGAATACTGAAATTTATAACGTTACCACCAACGTTCTCTTATACATGCACTTCAGTGTGAAACAGAACAAAAACTGGGAGGAATGGAACTTGAAAGGCAGAAAAATAGTAACTTTCCTTTGGTAGCCATTTTCATTCAGCAGTAGAATTAACACCTCCGCATTAAACTGTGTCACAGCCTGAAATGAGCTCCGATTTCTGTACAAACATGCATACGCGTTG
Source organism: Coenobita brevimanus (assembly GCF_032717465.1). Taxonomy (NCBI): domain Eukaryota; kingdom Metazoa; phylum Arthropoda; class Malacostraca; order Decapoda; family Coenobitidae; genus Coenobita; species Coenobita brevimanus. Next base: position 11,121,499 of record NC_136960.1, on the reverse strand, counting down.
GTAGGAGTATTTTCCACATAACTTTCGTGTGGCATCACACAAGCTACAGCATGACATACTCTGGACCAATTAAAATAAGTGCATGTTAAATGTAACACATACTGTATGTCGCGCCAGGCAGAAAAGGGTTAAGAGTCAGCTGTGTTAGAATCACTGCCAGATTATGATCCACCTCCTCACACCCTTGCAGCGTTCGCCAACACTGCCTGTGAGCCGGTGCCGCCTGAGCCTAGGAAGGTGGCCAGGGACAGCTACACGTGGTGGTACGGAAAAACACTCGTCAGATAAGGTAATGAGGCAGCTGGCAGGCTCAATGAATATGTTTATAATCAATCTTTTGAACAAGAACAGAATAAATACAGATGAATACAGGATAGTAGTAAAAATTACATACACTTAGCCTATTGCAGTCCAGACTTGTTCATTTATCTTCATTAGCTAAAAGCGAACATCAACTGAACTAATAAAGATAACCACTGAACTTATCTTTATAGCATTTCTCAAGAACAAGAAGAAGGCTGATAGAATAATAAAGGCGGTAGGAGAACAAGTGGACAAGTTTATAAGTCTTCATAAGTGTTCGTATCTTCTTGACGAGTAACTTGAACAAGATTAATAACCGTGGTATTGTGAGAAGAACAGTGCATGAACAAATCTCTGTTAGAAGTCTAATTCGGTCTTGCGAGTAATAATTAACAAAACTATTATCCCCTTAATTATGATGGTTCTCTCCCAAGGTGAATACTGTCGTCTGGGAGTAGATAGGATGAAATATATAATGTTATTGTACTGATCGCCCAGTCAGGTTTGGTGTTGCGGAGTATTATTAGCCCTACAGTGAGGGGAATTTTAGAAATTGCTGATTGACCATCAAACATCCAAATAGTTGAAAGAGGTGTGTACTGTATAATAGGTACGGTGGTACCTTGGGTGTATACTAATATGAGTAAGGTGTTACCTCGGTTGTATACTCTAATAGATAAGGTGTTACGTCGGGTGTATACTATAATAGGTAAGGTGTCACTTTGGGTGTATAATAGGTATTACCTCGGGTGTATACTATGATAGGTAACGTTCTCGGGTGTATACTCTAATAGATTACGTGTTACCCAGAGTATATACTATAATAGGTAATGTGTTACCTCGGATATATACTGTAATAGGCAAAATGTTACTCGGGTGTGGACTATAATAAGTAAAGTGTTCGCACGGGAGTGTACTGTAATAAGTTATTCGAGTCTGTAGGATACGTCCACCATTGAATATCCAAGTTCTGTTGACTGTGAATTCACTGTTGGCTGGGACAATTTGTATAGAGAAACACGAAATGCAGAACATGGGCCCACTTTATTCAACGTTTCGCCAGTGCTGGCTTCTGCAGGAATAACAAGCACAAGATACAGTCAGAGACTTAAATAGACCATACAGTGAACTGACAACAACAACAGCTAATGATAAATTGTTGTTGTTGTTGTAGTTGTTGTTGTCAATTCACTGTATGGCCTTTAAAGGCGCTGACTGTATCTTGTGCGTGTTATCTCAATAGAGTGGAGTCAAAGGCTTTTCATCTCATTCACTCTCCTCCTCTTACTGGTTCCTTCAACCTCTGTCTCTTTGCCGCACTGTTGCCTCTTTATCTCTTTTCTGTCGCTACTTCAATGGTCACTGCTCCTCTGAACTGTCTGCTTGCATCCCTCCACCTCTAAGACGGGCGCGTAGCACCCGTCTAGCAACAAACTCTCATCTTTTTTTCTGTCCAACTCTCTAATGCAAGAGTTAACCGTTACTCTCAGTCCTTCATTTATGCAACAGGTCAACTCTGGAACTGTCTCCCTTCGTCTGCATTTCCTATTTCCTATGATCTTCAGTCTTTCAAACGCAACTGTGTCCAGTTCTCTCGAAATGAACGGATCTTTAATTTGACTCTCTTCTGTATTGTTTTTTTTTTTTTTGTTTTTTTCCTGGAAGGAACGGTTTGTGAGCTCATGGCCTCTGGTTCCTGCTTTCTTGCTTAAAAAAAAAAAAAAAAAAAAAGCCAGCTTTGGCGAAACGTTAAATAAACTGAGCCCCCGTTCTGCATTTGGTGTTTCTCTATACTTATCCAAGTTTTGTTTTGAGAATAGCTTATAGATTTATAACTACTAGTGATAATTGTTGATGACAAGAGTGGCTATGGTAAGTGCCATTAATCTTTGCAGTTGTCCTGCCCTTTTATTTTCTTCTTTCTGTATAAGTAAAGGTGACTGGTGATGTGGATGGCAACCATGGTGACTGTAAATGTACGAGAGCGTTATTTGTAAGATGATGTGATATCCTTTTAACTGTGCTATAAATTGTACGGTTGAGTGATAAGTGTCACAACGGACAGTGGCTTATGAATCTAAATATCTTTCCTTCGACTGGTAAAAAAAAAGTTGGAAGAGCCAGACGGGGCAGTGGGTGGGAGTAAATTACGCTTCCATTTCCCTCCCCAGCTTCAAGAGAGACACTGGCTGAACGGAGAGGGGACTGAGGCAGGATAGGGAACGAGGCGTGGATAGGGTTATCACAAAGTGGAATTTTACAACTCTATAACTCTCCATGAGGTCGTCTAGAACTGTCATAAAATATCTTACAGGCAACGGCTAATAAAGCCCTTATAAATATAACATTAACTCTTTCCCGAGTCCTGTAAGTCTGTCTGGGGGGTTACATTGGGAGGGTAAGCCCCAATCTTACGTCACCCTTTCACTGTGCTATGATTGGTCGCAAATGTACATGTTTGTTGGTGGCACTGACATGATTGAACGAAGGTGTCAAATATTGGTTGAAATGACCAGGAAAGTGTGATGAATGAACATCGGAAATTATGGCTAGATCACCTCGCACAGACACTGTCCCAGGTTCATGTGTGGCCAACTGTACAGCCGGGTTCATAAGTAGGGACACCTACCTGCTCCTACTGTCTCATGAACGAGTAGTGTCCGCTGCTGGTGGGATGTGGTGCTATTTCGCGTACTGTTTGGTGCACTGATAATCCTTGCTCCAGACAGTAAGTGAAATAGTTCCAAATTCCACCAGAAGAGGATATAAACAGTAGACAACACTGGTAGATGTGTATCCTTGCACGTGAACGCGGCTTTACATCTCAGTCCTGACGTTAAGATCATCTAGCGAAATTGTTGTAAAGTCATTATCACTAGCAATACACAGGAACCTTAACCATTGCAGTAGCCTCGCCTCGAATATCCTTAGTGGTGAAGGCAGGTAGTAACGTCATTCATTAACTTCCTATCGTCGTAAGGTAAGTACAAGTATAAATTGAACGTAAAAATTCTCGTAAGCGATAAAAAAATTACTCGGTCAGACGAGGAGCCAGTGGCATGATTAATAACTGAAATTAACCGTACTTTGCTGGTCCATTGGTGCCACATTCCCCGTGATGGTGATAGCGAGTACGTAATAGGGCCTTAAATGAAGAAACTACCCACATATGCACACGTAAAAAAAAAAAAAAAAAAAAGTAATGATTTATTCTCATATGAGTTCAGCCAGCTTTCCAGGACCAAGAGGTATCTGGTTTTAGTCATACATCGTTGCTTATCATGTGTTCCCCTCGTCGCACCATCCTACCTCACCCTGACCTTAATCCTTGTCATGCCAGTCATTATCCTTGCCTCACCCCCACCCGCCCCACCCTGATTTGAACCCTTATCGCTCCAGTCACTCCCCTCGCCTCACCCCCACCCACCCTAACCTGACCTTAACCCTTATCATACCAGTCACTCCCCTCGCCTCACCCCCACCCATCCCACCCTGACCTGCACCCTTATCATGTCAGTCACTCCCCTCGCCTCACCCCCACCTACCCCACCCTGACCTTAACCCTTATCATGCCGGTCACACCCTTCGCTTCACCTCTACCCTCCCCACCCAGACCTTATCCCTTATCATGCCAGTCACTCCCCTCACCTCACTACCATCCATCACACCATGAACTTAACCGTATATCTGTCACTTCTCTCGCCTCAATTCCACCTTGATCTCAACCCTATGATGATGGAAATCTACTTCTCAGTTTAATATAATTGCAGAGAGCGCGGGAATGGTTAATATCTCATGTCCTGAACGAATTATGACGAATTGGATATATAATGTCCAGGAACAGAAGGCATTGAGTTTTGAATGCGGTATGATGCTGTTGGTATTTTGAAGCTGTTCTGTAAAGTTTCGATCACTGAGAATATGTGAAGCAATTTAACTATCTATGGTTTACAGCATCATAGTGTGAACCAGTTTGGCATTTTTTATGGGCATTGTGCATTGAGATACAAAGTGAAATAATCTGTACTTTTTTCTGCATCTTTATACGGCTGCCGTTCAGATATTTTCCTGCGAAGCTTAAAGCATTGGAGGTTATGAACTCTAGTCTGAATTTATTTTTATGCTGTTTTGGCGTGCCAGTGCAGCGTCAGTATATATCTCCCTTTACTGTTAAAGATTCGTCATATTTCAGATTTATTCCATGGGACACTGTTTGACTCCCAGGCTGTATTAGGGTTGAGAATTAACAGCCAAGCTGAAAAGTGTGTATCTCTGAGTGTAGTGCATAAAATGCACGTAGTTATGACAGAAAGTAAATTTAGATTATTACGTTGTTGTTTAATGCGGATGAAATAACGTACATCGTGACTTTGTTAACCTAATATTCTTTCATTTCAGATAAGGCAGGGTGGTGGTGCTGCGTCTGGTGGTGTGACTGGGTGAGTGATATAGAGCGGGTGCTAAATCCCGCCTTTCTGTTTATGATTAGGTTGGGGCAGTGGAGAGGGACTGCACAGTGGCTCTTGCTTCAATCTATCCAAGGCCAAAATCTCCAGACTGACTCTGACCCGGGAGGAAATGTTCCAAGTGCCGGCCTCTTGTCATTACTGTCTCAAGGTCCAACTGTTATCCTACATCACGGTGTATCATTAAATATAATTGTAAGTCAAGAGTTAAGCTGGTCTTCCGCGTTACGGTCCTAGGTTTTTACGGCAGATTTTGATGGTGACCCAGCCGAGGGTGGAAAAAGGGGAGGGAAAAGAACTGCATGACACTGAATGAAAGGCGGTGGGGAGCACTTAATTCTGTGACTGAAGGGGCCCAGTGTCTCACGTAAATAACATACACAAGTCGACATCAGTTATTACATGACTAAAGCTAGAGATGTTGAAATAGTGAACAGAGACATTTTGTACTGAAGTTGGACTCGTGAGCGAGTTAATATTTGTTGGTTAAGGTATCAGATAACATCAGTGGAATCCCACGAAATTCTTGGAACACACTATTAATATATGTGTGTGAGGGGTGGGGGGAGCTGCAATTTTACTCCTGGGCTCCATTGTTTTAACTTACGTTGCCCGATACTTTCCAACACTTCTGAAGGCGGCCAGGTCGGAAGTGAGCAAAAAGTTGAGGTTATCACGTTTGGAGAGGAGGCGGATGCCGAGGATAATCTTACACATGATGATGCTCCATAATGTCACGCTGTTACGAGGAACTAGATCATATTATTACAGAAAATACTGATGAATTGATTTTCTGTACTACTCTCCTTCTACAACAGTTTATGATTCATTTTCATTTATATCGCCGGAGCAATGCATTGGGTGATAAGAAGCATAATTTTGTGCCGAAAATTATCGTGTAAAGCATATAAAATCAGGATTTTTAGAGGATCTATAATGTCTGTAGAATTTACTTCATTCATATTATATGGGAACTGCATTGTTTTTCAAAGACGTGGCATCAGTACAATGTTTGCTAGACTATTTTTTTAAAATACTGTCTGCAGTATAATCACCGTGTAAGTTTTGTACACCATTTAAATTCATACTTCTACAGTTTATTCAGTGTGTAAACGAAATAAACTATGAGCGCTGATGTTTCTCAAAATATTCATGTTTGAAAAAAAAAAAATACGATATTTGAATAATAAGACAAATCTCTTGAATATATCCGAAGACTCAACCCGGTTAGGTCTGTTTCGAAGTTTCCATCGATACCCCTGCCGCCCACAGGCCGCACCACATGACCCATCCAAATCACCACAGCCCTGCCGTCCCTCCCTCCTGGTGTTATCAAAGCCATTTTCGCCCAACCTAATATCATCTTCCGCAGGTTTATAATATCTTTTACGGTGATTGTAGATGTGGGAGGAGGACAGTTCAGTGCGGTAGATGGGAGGCTTTCTCTGCAAGCGCCAGAGTTTTGTTGCATTTTGCATGACTGTGTTGGGTCGGTCAGGTGTATGAGGGGAAAGCGATGGAAACTACAGAATAGGTTTGTAAGTCAAAGTTACGTCACCCAGTTGTTTTTTGTAAATCATTAGGAACAATATAGTTACTGGTTAATGAAAGAAAATGAAAATTTATGTAAAAAACACTTAGTAAATGAATCTGTGAAATGCGGTGTTTCTTATTACTCAGCCAAAATTTTCTTCAGTGATTATTGTAGTCAAAGCAACTGTGTGCAGGAAGATCATCTGGCAATTGTTATACAGATAAAGCAGTTGCTGTAGAGATAAAGCATTATCTCAGAACAAACCACTCCGTTCCTGTGCATTGTGAAGCCTGTAAATAAGTGACTAGGTTTCTGATCTGAACATTTTGATTTATTATGCAATTTGTTTTTATAATCAAATGTTTCTACTAATACTGCGTTGGCAAGTTGATACGAAATGAAATTAAGTCATAGATTTATTCAGGATGGGAGATTTATTAAAAAAAAAAAGAAAAAAGTAAAATGTCATATTTAACCTATACAACAGACAGGCTATATACTGCCATTAGTCCTATAGGTGAATATACGGAAGAGTAAAGTTATGGTCTTCGAGAGAAGTGAAGTCAGTGAATGTACAGTGAGGCTGGATGAGGAAGAAATGGAAAATGTGGGTGTGTTTAAGTACCTGGGTAGTCTGATGAGTAACAGTGGAAGTTTAGAGGGTGAAGTGCTGGAAAGGGTGCAACAGGGAAGAAAGGTTATTGGTTCCTTGAAAGCAGTGATAAGAAACAGGGAAGTGAGCATGGAAGTGAAAAAGCTACTACTTGACAGTAATATGATACCAACTCTAACGTATGGAAGTGAAACTTGAACGTTGTTGGAAGAACAGAAGTCAGGAGTGAGAGCAGTGGAAATGAATTGTTTGAGAGGAGCATGTGGAGTCACATGGAGAGACAGACAGACAAATGAGGAAGTGAAGGAGCACTGACGTGTGGATGTGGATGTGATAGGCAGCGTTAGGAGAAACACATTGTGGTGGTTTGGACATGTGGAGAGGATGGAGAGCGAGAGACTGACGAGAAGAGTGTATGTGAGTGGGGTGGAGGGGGGGGAGAGGGATGGGGAGCCAAAGATGAGATGGAGGGATGGAGGTATATGAGAGAGAGGGGTGTGAGCTGGGAGCAGGGCAATGATATGGCGGGGAACAGGGTGCCATGGAGGCGATTTGCTTGTGGCCAACCCTTACGAGATTAAGGCGTCTGGCAATAAATTGACAGGTAGACAGATAGTCCTCTTAGTGAGCCGTCTTTACTCTGGGGCGAGACGATTGTGCACGACCTCCCAGAGTGTGTCACTAACCACCAAAACTGTGATTACCTTCCGTTCACCCACCTGCCCATTTTGTCAGTCTGTATTCATATGTACAAACACAGACGCACCTTGCTGTGTTCCTTATTGGCTGTCAACCACCCCCTAGTCATGTCACTGGCCACCAAAACTGTGACGACCTCCTGCACACCCACCTGCCGATTGTGTCAGTCTGCATTAATATATGTGACATGTTACAGCCCCTGTCGAGTTCCTTACTGGCCACCATTAAGTTTTCAAGAGCCCGGAAGGAGTGCGTGACCCAGGTGCTGACCACCCTTACAGTACTTCCTGATGGACGACAGATGCTGTATTCACTGCATGTTGAAATGTGAGCGAGATACTTTTGAAGGCAAGATGGACTGTCAGGCCGTGCTGAAGTGAGTTAAGAAAGTTAGTGCAGACAAGCACAATAGACGCTGACAAACTTGTGACCCAAACATCTGACTGGTTGTTCTCAAAATCGAATCCCATCATCTTTGATTTACCCTGAGCTCTTCCACTAAGTTCGGTCTAAGTAAGAGTAAAACTGTTAAGTTTACCTTGCCATGGTGTTCTGTTCTCATGCAGTAGGTAAAGTGTTTGGTTATCCTTCAATCATTCCACCAAGTTTTATACAAACAAGTCAAATCTATTTTAGTTATTTTGTTAACACAGACACATATAAGCTGAACTTAGATGTTTCCCCAGCCACTTTGTTTGGCTGATTTTTCTCAGTCGATTTTCTTCTTTCTTGCCATACCCTCACCCATTTCGCTAGGTTTGTCCATATCTGGTAAGAACTGTTTTTGAATTGTCCATGCGGTGTCACCTTGGCGTTTGACCTGTTGTTTTAAAAAATAGTTGGCCAAATCCTTGTCTGACCCTCGACCCTTTCTAGATGTTTGGTTGAAATAGGATCACAGCTCAAAGAAAACTACAATACTACAACTCAGTCATTGGTCACGTGGGTAGCTACGTACTTATTTATACAGTCAGTAATAGAGCAATATGTTGAGGTACTTTTCAACACCTAACAAGAGAAAGAGTTCAAGAAAATTCCTTCCCCTAACGAAAAAGATACAAACATGACACAAGAGACGTGAGCTGCTGATGCTGTCGGTAGAGGTGAGGGTTGAGGAACACATGGTGTCACAAGTCAGATAGGATACGTTCGCTTAAGTCGAACTTGGCAGATTATTATTATCCACCAGCATATATTGTGGTATACAGCAGGGGAAGGGGAGTGTGGTGCTGGGGGGAATATTGTGATAAAGTTTGGTGGAAATATAGAGGGAGGGGGAAGAGGTCAGAGGGGGCAAAGTTGTGAAGATGATGGGTGTAGAGATTTATGATAATGGCAGGTTTATGAGGCCAGAATTTTATGGTGATGGCGAGATCAGGGTGACCTTTTAGCAGTATTTAGGCAAGAATTATTGTCCGCACAGGTCGTGAGTTGGGGGTGGTGACTGGACGCTTGGGAGTGGGAAATGGTGGCTGGAATCTTGTAAATTGGAGGTGATGTATGAAGACTTTTAAGCTGGAGGTGGTGGCTAAGAGCATGAGGGTCGAAAGTGGTGGCTGGAGGCTTTTGAGTCTTGTCCTTGTAATTCCCATCATTGAAGCATCCATTTGTTGCATTATTTCTTGCATCCTTTTAATTCTTTGTTCATTACTATCGACCGTATATTCAAGTTTAAATAACTTTTATTGCTATTATTAGCCTACCCCCAACTTCTGATTCTAATGATACCGACATATTTTAAGACACTGTAGACATGTAGCAGCCGTGGCTCAGTGGGTTAGAGCGCTCAGCTCTGGCCGAAGGGTCGGAGGATCGAATCCACCCAAGGGTCATTGGTAGACATCAGGAAGGGCATCCCGCGCATCCGGTCATAAAATGCTACACGCTCCAGTCCAAAAGTCCTCTACCCAAAGGCAACGCCTTAGCCCTTCGGGGATACCTGGCGTAAAACCAAATATATATATATATATATATATATACTGTAGACATTGTCCAAAAACGTTGTTGCACAGGAGATATGTTAATATTAGTTTATATAACGCTTCATTTGTCTGTAAAATGTGTTAGACTGTTTGTTAAGGGGCTACAGCTGTTTATATGGGGCCTTTTGTCGTATGTATATGTGAAGTGTGGTAGTCTGACTGTTAATGACGTACAGTTATCTTTATGGAGTCTTTTGTTTATAAAGGGGCTGTGGCTGTTTGTAAAGAATGTTTGATATGATGATGAGGATGAGGAGGAGGAGGATAGCTGAGAAATAATGATGCGTGGTTGAGAGTTACTATGTATTGCCAAGATAATGGGTATTACAAGTATCATGGATGTGGTACTATGTGAAGGTGTGCAACACAGGAGGACTACTGTTTCCAAAGCTGAACACGCGAAAACAATTCTCTCACTTTCATTTCGTTCCATATTCCCAAACCACCTCCATCTAAACAACTTATGATTCTTGTTGAACTATTCGATTGCCCTCTCTATCAGGAATGCATTATATGTCTCAGCTGAACGAATTTTCTGAGCCATAAATACGTTAAATGGGTGTGTGTCTGTCATGACTAGAATATTTTCATGATATTCTTTCTACGGTCTTGAAAATTAGTGTTTTGAATCCGAAGCAAATGACACAGATGACACTGGTCTAGGGTCAAGTAAAGTAATCAGTGTCAGTTGATGGAGATTGACGGAGTAGAAGTCGGACCATATGCGGACGGAGAAGTATCAGAAGTAGGAGTTGGAGTAGCAGAAGTAGAATTGGGAGGAAGTATGGAAAAGGACGTATGGATAGGTGCAGGCGTTGACGGAGGCTCTCACAAGGAGAAAAGGAGGTAGGCGCAGCTGAAGACGAGGCTGCTGCCGAGACAAAAAGCCGCTGCCACCGTCGCCATCAGGTTCCCCGATCCCTGTTCCTCCTGGGGCACCTCGGAGACGGAGGAGGGGTACGTGAAACGAGGGGTGGAGAGAGGAGAGTAGACGGAGGGGGCAGGAGGGAAGGGCGAGGGGGCGATTGTGGGCTGCACCCCGGCCTCCTCCACTTCGCCCTTCTTCTGCCACCTACTCTTCTCCTTCCTGCTCTTATCCTTACTCCTGTCCTCCTTTCCTGCACAAACCCTCTCCTCCTTGGGCACTCTCCTCTTCCTCCTCCTCCTCCTCATCTTTTCCCTCTCCTCCATCAACAGTTTCTTTTCCTCCTCAATAACGCTTTTCTCTTCTGCGATAATTTTCCTACTCTCTTCCAACATTTGCTTCTGCAGTGCAATCCTCCTCTTCTCCTGTGGCACCCTTCTCTCCTCCTCTTCCAGTCTGCCCTCCTCCTCCATCAAACACCACTCTTCCTCGGCTAGTCTCTTTTCCTTATCCAAAATCCTCTGCTGCTCCTCCATGATCCGCCACTTCCTGGCGTGTCTCTTTCTGATAAAGATTACTTGCATTTTTATTCTTTTTTATTTATTATTTTTATCTAATTTATCTTTATAAATCACCTTATGCAACTAAATACTAAGCAGGTCTCGCCCTCCTTCCCATCCCCACAAAAATGAGATGGTGATCTTCAACGAGCGGAGACTAGTAACCAAGGAGACTTATTCTGTCTCCCATGGGAGAGGTTGGATGCTGATGAGTTTGTGTTGATTGCAGAAAATGTACGGAAGGCGGATCGAAGATTTAGGAAGTGGAGAGACGGAATGGAGCACAAGTTTTTGAGAGTAAAATCGGATAAAACAAAAGTGATGATATCTCGAGCTAGTGGCTGTACCGTCAAAACAGAGGGAATGAGGCCGACACAAGGGTTTTGGATGCAACTCCAGCTTGTGCAGTATTTGTGATAAGGGTGCTTAAGAGTGGTAATGGTATTAGAGTTAGCTTGCGGGATAGTGCTGATTTTGTTTGTACGGTGTGTCGGGGAGAGCATGTAGAGATTGCCAGGCGTGAAAAGATTAATGTTGCTGGTGAGTCTCTTGAGTGTGTGGAAAAGTGTTTTTTATTTGGGGGACATGCTATGTGCTGGAGGTGGGGTTGGAGCTTGCTCCGTGGCTGGGGTAAGGAGTGGTTGGAAGAAGTTAAGGGAGCTGTTGCCTCTCCTGACATTGAGAAGGCTCTCCCTCTGTGCTAAGGGATCCTTGTGTGTGGCATGTGTTAGAAGTTAATGCTGTATGGCAGTGAGACTTGGGCAGTGAAGGAAGAGAATATTTGTAGGCTCAAACGTACAAACATATAGAAATGACAATGATTAAGTGGATGTGTAGTGCGTCGTTGAATGCGAGGCCTGGGGGGGCTAAGTTTTCGACTGACGAGTTGAATGGATGGATGAGACTGGAGTGTATTGGTGCTGTGATAAGAAGAGGCAGATTGAAATGGCTGGGCATGTGGAGGGGATGAAGAATGACAATTGGGTGTGGAAGGTGAGACGTGTGAACAAGGTTGCGAGAGGCAGGCTGAAAAAGACCTGGGGCGAGGTCATAAAAATGTGACATCATGGATAAGGGACTGAATAGGGAGGCTGCCAGAGAATGAGCAGCGTGGAGAGTCGCCATTAGGTGACCAAGGCCGATGCATGCATGTTGGAGCCTTTATAAACGATACAATAACTAAGACCGATGGTGATGATGATGATGATGATGATGTTATCATTATCACATCATTAATAATTATAACGTATTTCCCTTGGTAGTAGGGAGGATGGACGAATGGTAGGGAAGCTGGTTGGTCGGTTGATTGGTAGGTAGGTAGGTGGGTGAGTGGGTATGTGGGTATGGAGAAAGGTAGGTAGGCAGGTATGCAGGAAGGTTGGTAGGTATAGGTGGGTGAGCGGGTACGTGATTAAGGAAAAAGGTACCGTAGGTAGGCAGGAAGGTAGGTAGGTAGGTGGGTGAGTGGGAACGTGGATAAGGAAAATGATAGGTAGGCAGGAAGGTAGGTAGGTAGGTGGGTGAGTGGGTACGTGGATAAGGAAAATGATAGGTAGGCAGGAAGGTAGATATGTAGATAGGTAGGCAGGTAGGTATCATTAACAACGTAATTACCATAACAGTATATGGAGCATTGAAGTGTGATGACCCTACAGGGATTTCATTGCTAAAGGTCATAGGTCAAATTAAAAGTGAACCGGGTTGCGGCGCCTCACTGGAGCCTAGGTAGGTAGGTAGGTAAGTGGGTAAATTGGTGGGTGGGTAGGTAGGTAGGTAGGTAGTTAGTTGGGTAAATGGGTGGGTAGGTAGGTAGGTAGGTAGGTAGGTAGGCTGGTAAGTAGGTAGGTAGGTGGGTAGGTAGGCAGATAGGTAGGTCGGTAGGTGAGTAGTTTTGCGAATAGGGAGGTACTGGTAGGTAGGCATGCAGGCAGGTGGGTGGGTAGGTGGATGGGTGGGTGGGTGGGTACGTAGGCTAGGTTGGCAGGCAGACAGGCAGGCAGGTAGGTAGGTAGGTAGGTAGGTAGATAGGTGGGTAGGAAGATATATAGGTTAGTAGGCAGGCAGGCAGGTAGGTGGGTAGGTAGGTAGGTAGGTGGACGGGTAGGTAGGTATGTAGGTTGGTAGGCAGGCAGGCAGATAGGTAAGTAGGTACATATGCGAAAATGGGTAGGCATATAATTAATTACTTGTGCAATCACGTGCCCAACTTACTGATATATTCAATTCTCTCTCTCTCTCTCTCTCACACACACACACACACACACACACACACACACACACACATATATTAATGCATGGCTGGAGCCGGAGAATATTGGAAGCAGGGTTGAGAGAGAGAAAGAAAGAGAGAGAGAGAGAGAGAGAGAGAGAGAGAGAGAGAGAGAGAGAGAGAGAGAGAGAGAGGAGAGCAAAAAAAAAAAAAAATAGTGGGAAGGAAGAAAATAAAGAAAAAAGAAAAAGAGAATAGAGGAAGTGAACTAGGAATGGAATAACTAAAGAGAGAAAAAGAGGAGAGAACAATGATATGGTGGACGAAGAGGAGGAAGAAAAAAGCGAAAAAGAGAAGGAGGAGGGACTGGAAAACTAGATGAAGAATGAGAAGAAGGAATATATATATATATATATATATATATATACACTCACGCAGAGAAAGATTTCTGCCCATCCAGGCACAAACTCAATATCATGCCTGAATTTTATTACTTTCCTCAGGCAGAGAGAGACAGGCAGGTAGGTAGGTAAGTAGGGAGAGAGGAAGGTAAGTAGATAGGTAGGTAGGTACGTAGACAGTGAGTAGGAAGGCAAGGGAAAGAGGATGTGAAGGAAGCAGGTAGATAGGTAGGTAGGTAGGTAGGTAGGCACCAAGGAAGTAGTAAAGTAGTAAAACAGCAAAGATGTATGTAGTTAGGAGGAAATAGGCTAGGCAGAAAAATGGAGGCAAGAGGTGAGGTAGGAGAGGAAAGGAGATAGGCAAGAGTGAGGGGAGGCAGGAAGGGAGAGGGACTGGTAGGAGTAAGGTGGAATAAATAAGAGGGAGGGAGGGAAGGAGGAAGGAAAGAAAGGCAAGCAGACGGGGAAAAAGGAAGGTATGGAGCAAGGAGGGTTTTGGAAGCTGACAGCAAGGGAAGGTAATGGAAAGGAAGGTAGAGAGGGAAAGGAGAGGGAGAGAGGGATGAGAGGGAGAAAGGAAGGAGAGGGGAAAGAGGGAGAGGGAGATAGGAAGGACGAGAGAGAAACAACTAGGCAGGAAAGGAGGAAGAGAGATATGCAAGCTGGTGTGTGTGTGTGTGTGTGTGTGTGTGTGTGTGTGTGTGTGTGTGACAGAGAGAGAGAGAGAGAGAGAGAGAGAGAGATGTATATTTCTATGTGTGTGTGTGTGTGTGTGTGTGTGTGTGTGACAAACAGATAGACACATATAGTCAGGTAGACAGATAGACACAGACAGACAGACAATGGAGAGAGAGAGAGAGAGAGAGAGAGAGAGAGAGAGAGAGAGAGAGAGATGGTCTGCTGGCTGAAAGGACTCGAGTTCGATCTCAAGCTGGGACAGAGGACAGTTTGATTAAATGAACATCATGGAACCAGACTTCACTGATCTTCACAACGTCCATCGACATGGTATAAAGGCAGTCTTGGCAGTATCAGGCAACCTATCCTGAATGAGACCTATTCAGTATAGACGGTGGGTATATCACTGAAATGGTAACATGTGAAGTTGTGCCACACACTGGAGAACTGCTGTAGCCAGAGTCAGACACACACAAAATACCAGTACTCTCTCACTCTCCATTTGTTCCTTATTGCCAAACCGTCTCCATTTAAACTGTCAAGATTGCATTATACTTTATAGGACCCAGGGAAACCATTGTAATTGAGCCATGTAGGCCTAGTGCATTAAATTGTTTGTGTTTGTCTGTTGGAACCTAAATTTTCTCCTGCTTCTCTGTCTATGGTCTTTGAAAATTAGTCTCTTGATTCCGAACTAAATGATACAGATGACACTGATTTACGGCCAAGTAATCAGTGTCAGTAGATAAAGACTCACGAGACTGATTTCCAAAGCGCATGGAGAAGTAAAGGAGGCGACATTACTTTTGTTGCTATGTATACAGCAAACAAATATAAATCTATTGTCCGTAGAGCATCGGGTACGTAAGCAATAGCTCACCTGGTCCATCTCTCTTGCCTTACAAGCTGTGATAGCCTTAATAACGGTTTGCCCTGTACAGTGAGCTCAGGAGATACAATTGTTTTTTTTTGTTTTTTTCAATCGACACCTATTTGGTTTTGTATTTGTGTGTGTGTGTGTGTGTGTGTGTGTGTGTGAGAGAGAGAGAGAGAGAGAGAGAGAGAGAGAGAGAGAGAGAGAGAGACTACAGTCCCGTGGTTTGTTCCTCATTTGTTTCTTTTCCTAATTACATTTTCTCTTTTTTTACAGGTATGTGTGAGGTGTGCCAGTCAGCAGGTGTCAGGGAGATATGTCGTGGTTCAGTATAATCCATTACTTAATATATTGCACTAAAGCAGTCTCGTTTGGTAATTCATTCTTATTTATATCGTTTATGCGAAGGTCAGTGGTGGTGATGAGTCATAATATGTGTGGCTCTATATCCATCCTGGTTAGTCAAGTAATAAAAATGGAATACAGACTTATGATGATAATGATGATGATGATAATGATGGTATGGCATAATAACTTATTCTCTCTCTCTCTCTCTCTCTCTCTCTCTCTCTCTCTTGTAAATCTAGGGACACACAAAAACACAGTGCCCCAGGAAATACAACTGCTACTTCATTTATGGCATGTTGCTTAGTTTTTTATTATGTAATCTTAGGAAAAGCCAGTAATCTGTTGCTTTGAGGGGAATGCTGTGCTGTGCGTTGGGATGTAAGCTGCAGTGCTTGTGTGTGTGTGTGTGTGTGTGTGTGTGTGTGTGTGTGTGTGTGTGTGTGAGACAGACAGACAGACAGACAGACAGACAGACAGACAGACAGGCAGAGGATTGCTGTGGTGAGGTGATGGTAGGCTTGGGTACATGTTTTAAGAGCAATATGTGGAAGGCAGACAAATGTAAAGACAGGAAGTAACACAAGCGTACAGAAGTAAGCACACATAAGTGAAACAGACAGAGGAGGGCAGATCAAGACAGGCAGATATGAAGATAGATTCAGTATTCGTATGCTGACAGGCGGCCTTACTCGAGCTGTGAAGTCTGATATAGCCTCTTTGTGCTGTTGCCATGTGTTGTTGGCCATATCGGGTACAAGTCTAAAGGCGACTCGTTAGTGCCGCTTTTAGTGACAATGTGAGTTGCGTGACGGGGCCATTTGTACGTCACAGCCTGACATAATCTCCGGCAAGGGTGGTGAGGGGGTTGTCATGCGCATTATGTGACAGTAGCCCTTGATGGTATCATGGCAGGCTTACGAGCACACCATTGCCACAGTTTCCACCACAGCTACACTAATTTGTTTCTGATACTTCCACCATCATCACACAGAGTTCACTGCCTAACCAATATCACCATCACTGCTGCCGCATCAGGGTCATTACTATGTTACTGTCACCACCACGATCAGCGCTGACATTAGCTCCATACCGCAAGCCCAGTATAGGCTAATATTGTTAAGCTTACGACACACCTTTGGTAGTGACAGGGATAAGAGAAAGGAACAGGACAATAAAGATGGTGCTGAAGGAGAGATGGGTAGGTGGGAAAAGAATAAGAGTGGCAGCAGTTGGTTGAGACAGACTGGGTTATGCTTGTTTGCTGTCTGTTATGTTTGAGTCAGTCCCAGCAGGTTCAGCGCGGATCCCTGCTGTTCTAGGGTCTTCCTGCTGGCTGAGGCGGGGGAAATGGAGGGTGCTGGAGGAAGGCGGGGAAGAAGGATATGGAGGGGGAGAGAAGGAATAGGAAAACTATGGCAAGAGGCGCTTGAGTAGAAAGGATTTGATAGAAGAATGTGAAATGATTGAGGAGCATCCATGAGAGAGGATAAGATATATACCCAAATACTGAAAATTGAAGTTTATGTTCTGGAGAAACGGTTCAATATGTGACTATAATTTTATCTGTTTAAATGATCTTGGCAGAAGGAAATAAAGGATACGAGAAAAAGTCATGAGGGGACTGTGTGTGTGTGTGTGTGTGTGTGTGTGTGTGTGTGTGTGTGTGTGTGTGTGTGTGAAGCGGTTGATAGTGCAGCTGTTTACTGAGAGTTTACTGCTGAGTTACTTTTAATATGTAATGCAGCAAGGTGGGTGGCCCTGCCTGACTGAGTAAAGCCTTGGAATTAAATAGTTCATATTGCATATTGATATGCACGATCTCTTACGAATTTCTCTACTCATTTTTTCTACAGGTATGTTTTCATGCAGAGTTAATTACTAATCTGTATATATTTTTGGTAAGTTTTATTATCTGCAGCATCAGTGCTTGATGGTAAAATGAGTGGAGACCAGGAGGTAGCCAAAAATAAAGAGAGGTACAAAGTAACACATGTTTACCATTTGATTCATACGAGTCCGTTATATTTGATAGTGGAATATATCCTGAATAATGGTGGTATAAAGTGGATGAAGGCCGGCAGGAAAAAAATAGAAGGATCATCATATGGTATTCAAAATCTGCCTGATAACTTTATAGGACGAATGGAAGACTTGTCAGCCTTGTTTTGTAGAGAAAGCGAGTCTGTGATAAGGTTTTCTCACACACACACACACACACACACACACACACACACACACACACACACACACATACATGTAGGCTACGTATATGGGTGAGTAACGTCAATAATACAGATCCTTCGGGTGCTTTTATCTTGCTATCGGTAATCGAGAAAGTAAAAAATAATGTTTGCCACAGGTAATCACCTTATATTATCCCCACAGGATTTGCTCGAGTTGAATAAATTTAAGTTGATGGTGCGATATGTTCTTTCTTGTCTTTTCTTTCCGGATTTGACTGGATGGTCTGGCTGGCTGGATAAAAGAGGAGGGGAAAGGGAATTTGCTTTGCCATATTGTACTTGCTCAGTGGCTTTATTCACACTTTAGTCCTCAATAACATGAACTACCTCGGATAGCTTAACAAACCTGCTCTTCATTAGCTTCCTTTCTTACAGCATATTTCTTCTCCTCTTAATACTTAAACCTACCTTCAAACTTCACTCTCTCCTGTCTCACTAAAGTCTTCAGATAGTTTTTCTTAATTCACCCCTCGCCATCTTCACGCCTGTTCATTGTACCCTGCTACATGTCCTACCTCCCTCCAACCCTCCCTCCCACCCTTCCCTTCCTCTCCCTCTCTAACCAATCTTCTTCCATTCCTACCTCCTGCACCTCCTCCCAGACGGAACCATCAGGTCTGACCTCGGGGAAAGTGGCGATTGGTAACCATATACGGTCTTAATGCCGGCTTGCCTCATTAGGTGTTCACATCTTTTAGCATGCTGGCGGGCACGTCTACACCGAGTAATTTTAAATAACCATTCTCTCTGGCTTGTATTTTGTGAGAGTGGCTTCACGGTTTATAATTACGATGAGTGGGTGAGGTTTGGAAGTCATGGGTGGAGTAGGTGGGTGTAGTAAGAGAAAGAGCTGGTGGAATGTGGGTGGGTGTAGGTGATTTGAATGTGGATGTGAGTCGAGTTTGAAGGTCTCATGAGGAATTAGGTTACTGTTGCTACTTTTTCCCTCCTCTGATTACAAAGTCAGCCGCTCTTCTTACCACAACTATGCTATTTACCTCGATTCCTACCACTGTCTGCTTCCTACCATTTTGAGGGGGTGGAGTGTGTCTGGGCGGAATGGCGAGGATGAAGAGGGAAGGAGTGTCAATTCTGACTGATGGGAGGCTGTGGTGGTGAGTAGCTGGAATGGCGAGGGTGGAAGTGGAAAGAGTGTTCGTTCTGACTTATGGTGGTGGTGGTTGGTAGTGGTGACTGGGTGGAGTTGCAAGGGTGGTTGGTGGAAGAAATGCCCTTTTCGACTAATGGTGGTGGTGGTGCGTGTTGTGGCGATGGTGAAGATGGGAGGAGAGTCAATTTTAACTGATGGAGGAAGTAGTGGTGACGGGGTAGAGTGGCGAAGGTGGAGAGGGAAGAAGTGTCTATTCTCCCAGATGGGAGGAGTGTGCTAGGGCGGAGTGGCGAGGGTGGAGAGGGAATGAGTATCATTTCTGTCTGATTGTTGTGATGGGGGGTGAAGATCGTGAGCTGAGCTGACATTAAAAAGGGTATATGATGAGCGATTGTGCTGTAGCACATATTGAATCTCTTAATCTCCCAGGAGTCAATTTACTTACTTTCAGCACGAGAAAGAAAGAACAGGAGGCTGAAATCATACACCAATAGTGTTCTCTCTTAGGAAAAAAAATCAGAGAACCAAATCAAGATCACTTCATTTCGAGACACGTGGACACGTTGCAGGAAAATGACTGAAGTCGTAAGTAGTATAGTAGGAAAGACAGTTCCACATTTGACCAACTTTTCACAGTACATAATAGACTGAGAGTATGGATTCGCTGTTGCGTTAGAGAGTCCCCGGTTCAACACCTCAGTATTGTCTATATAAGTCAACAGCTGCCGTTAGTGTTTGTTTTGTGACGTGGGGAGGTAGGGAGAGTGGAAGGGGTCGGTATGTACTCCGTGTGTGTTCTCATTCCAGTGTAATATGTCTGGGGGCCACACATGGTGATATTGTTATGTTTGTGGTAGGGGTATTCTCCTGCTTCTCTCTCCATGCACCAGGATAATCAGTGTGGTGAATCTTCTGTAACCGACGCTGATGACTTCATTTAGCCTCGGATTAATGACATAAGCGTCGTTTGCTCCAGGTTCACCACAGTGATTTTCCTTGTCCATGGAGAGAGAGGCAAGAGAGGGAACACGACTTTTGATGATGACTGCATTCTGTATGTGAGCCTAATACTGTCTGGTTTTCATTCTATTTTTGTCTGCGCTTGTGCAAGATGGGAGCAATAATTAAATAGGTCATGGGTAGGTCAGTGGGCAGGGAGGGCTTGCTTGACACTGGAGGGAGGAGAGTGGTAGTTAACTACTCTCCTAGTGACAGATGTGGTGTACTTCTTGCGTAAGGGAAGAGAGAGAGATACGATGCTCAATTAGTGAATTTGAGTGCAAGTGTGTGCGAGTGACAAAACCCGAGGGTGGATGTGGGAAGAGTAAAGTTTTGGTGTTAAAGAAGGTAAACGCGGGGAAAAGTAGTCACAGTATATAAGAGTTAATGTGGGGAAGAGTAAAGTCATGGTATTTCAGTGAGATAATGTAAGGAAGGGTAAAGTCATGGTATTTGAATGCGTAAATGTGGGGAAGAGTAAAGTCAAGGTATTTGTGAGAAGCTCTGAGACAGACTCTACACTGATGCCAGGTGCTCTGTATGGTTGAACAGTTCAGTGATCTAGCGTGTTACGATGTATGAATTTTTGTGAATCTTATTTGGCAAAGGTAATTAGGACGGATGAGGAAGTAAGGGACGGGGTCGAATAGGGTATGAAACTGGCAGATGCTGTGTCGACATGCATTCCTAAACAGTACAGTCAGTTGTAAATTTTAGATACAGTGTTGTCTCCTCGTGCAGTATTGAAAGTCACTGTCATTAAGTGTACAGCAAAATAAGGAGCGTGTTGTAAGCCATATATGTACACACAGATGGTATCCTTCCACCCTCCTAAACATCACGATATCGTAATGAAGATTTATGACACAGATAACCTTTGTCTCTGAAGGTGGTATTATTTTCACTAAGATTTCTCGGCTATGGTGGAGCATCTTAAGGGATGGTCTTTTGTAGAAGTTTTCTCTGTAAATATGCGTTCATGTTCATGATATTTGTACCACCTGCTGAAAGGATCAGAGAATATAAGCTTACTGATACAGAAGTGGAGAAGGAAATTCCTTCAGTCTTTTGCGTTTTTGAGAACTTAGTCGTTATATAGTTTGCACAATCTCTCGTCGCATCATATCTGTGAGAAAGCAAGCCTGGTTCTAAAGTTTGCTATAATGACTCATCGTGCAGATGAATGTTAGGATGTAATGTACACAATAAACGGCATCACCAAGAGTTCAGAGATGATCTTCACCGTCGTTAAGATATTTCACTTCATCTGAGAACCCTTAACAAGTGTCAAGAAGACCCTGTAACACTAAGCCATTGATTCGTTGCCTTTCGTTGCGTCACCATTTCTGAAGCACTGGTGCAGATCCAACTATTAAATTGTATAATTATTATACATAAATGAGGCCATACCTGAGTTCTGTCTACTTAATTCCCTTACAATGTAAAGCTTTTATGGTCTTTGGTAGCTCCGTAACGCACAGTCTTCTTGATGAGTGTATGAAAACCAAGGTCACGATGTGATGCGAAAAACAATGCATCTGATTCAAGTAATGGCCAGTATATTCAGAATAACTGGGAACTGTCAATCTAATGCTACGCGACAGACTAAATGGAGAACTTAAGTAAATGTGTGTCAGGAAACAGCTGCCTTTACATTACTTCTGCCCCTTTCTGTCCTTATATCTAGACTCTAGATCTCAGGGAGTTTATTACCACAGTCAGCAAGAAAGCAATCCAAAGAACGGTATTTAGCTTAACCACCCATATATTTTCGAGCACGTCGCGGTATACAGTTGGCTCCATAGGAAGGTATCACAGGCTGGTGGTGGTGTGTGGGGCTAGGAGAGAAACGTACAGTACAGTTCATTAAGGACAGAAGGTAGGCAGGCCTACTCGTTCACAACAAACTGTGGTACCTTTATTTGGAGTCAAGTGCACATGGTATGTACATTTGAAGGCTTGTGTCTGGCTTAATCTGCTTTACTTGGGAAACTTATACTGTAAGTTATATCCTAGTGAGACCCGGCAGGCCTCACCCTTTACTCCTCGCGTATCCTTCCCGGGATATCTTAACATTAGCACCTCATCAGGACACTGGCTTGATTGGATGACTTGGAGATGGGGGCTGTCGACCGCTGCTGTGTATCGCCATTTCTATTTTTCGTCTTCTTACTTTCTCGACTTCCTTTTTTTTTTTTTTTTCCTTTCACACTCTTCCTCCTCCAGTTCATGGCTGCTCTTTACAAAAGAAATACCACATGAATTTCTTATCCTTTCTCTATATTAGTACTGTAGGTTCTTTAATTATCTGTGTTGCGCTTTTCACTTTGTGTTTTACTGTTCATCAGGATATATATATATATATATATATATATATATTTGTGGTAGGTGGGGGCGCTCACCATCCACTCACTCGATGTAGCGCTGCTGTCGGGTGTCTGCCCTTTCCTCTCCTCCATCCTTCATTCCTTCCATCCTCTTCTGTCTTTCTTTCCCTCATTCTTTCCTTGTCCTTCTGTCTGCGGGTGACTTTACACTCCCTCTTCTGTCTTTCATTCCTTCATTCTTTCCTCTTCCTTCTGCCTGTGGGTGACTCTACACTGAGTGACAAGCCAAATGGTTTCCTGTACGCCAGGAAACGATTTACTACGCTTGGTGGTAACCATATAACCAAATATTGGCGCCTGGTGGTTTAGTTGGTAATTATTGCGCTCCAATCGGATTAAGCCGGTGAAGGTTTATATCGAAGGGGTGGTTGGAGTTGATTGCTCATGTAATGCCACTCAGGGATGAGTGAGGCTGGTCACTCTCATCTTAAATGTCGGGACCAACTGCCTAGTCCAGGGCTCCTACGCTCCTCATGGGGCAATGCAGGATTGGATGATGGTTGGATGGATGGATGGATAAATATAAATATTGTTACGGAACAGAGAAAACTGTCCCGCAAAGTTCCAGGTTCAAAACAAAAGAGCTAGGTAAAATTACAAGTTAAAGTTTAATGCTCAAACTAACAACAAATCATTCAGGACTCATAAGGATAATGTAATGGCAAAAAACAGGATAAATATATGGTTAACTGCAATAGCCTCTATTGACACGAAATTAGAAAGTGTAAATTTATCTAAGTCAGCCCTGATAAAATGAGAAAACCGGCTAATGCTCAGTGAATGCAAGATATATTATTACAGATACAAAATATTATCACACACACCGCAACTCAGCCAGGAGACAGGGCGTGTGTGCTGGGCATTCCCCAGGCCCTATCTTCCCCCTTACCTTTACTCAAGACAACCACCAGCAACCGGGCTACAGCAAGGCCCGGTCTCCTCGAATTGAGGAGAGAATCATCATCAACAACAAAATATTATTACTACTGGCTGACACCAAAAACACATGAATCACAAAAACCTCACTAGGCCTATGAATTAACACCTTATGCTATACAGTACAAGAAAAATGTAATAACACTTATACTCAAATTACACAGCTGTTAGATGGTTGGAGACTTCCTGAGCACTCACAAAAATAATAACAACTGTACAGGGGAGGACAGAGATGTGAGCAAAATGAGGAGTAGATCTAAGTTGGCAATTAATGCAGAGATTGAGCTCATTATATAGGGGCCGGCAGAGCTTGATACAACTTGTAAGAAGGACGCGCAAATGAAGCCACAGGGGACAAAGAGTTGACAATCCTGCTCTGAACAACAGAAAGAACGACTTTACTATAAGGGTAGAAGGGGGGAGTGAGGTAGAACACGCTCGTGATCAAACATGCAGCATACTGTACGTTAGAATTATACAAAGGATGATGAAATCATAGGCTATGTAACACCTCCCCACAAAGAAAAAGAAATTTACAAAGGAAATTTCTTATTACTCTAAAACAATCTGTCTGAAGTCTAGATAAGCAATCTGCAATAACATTATCTTTCCCCTTGACATGTTGTAGGTCTAATGAATACTCCTGAAGAAGTAGACTCCATCTTGTCAATCTCTGATTTTTATCTTTAAACTTACTAAGGAATTTCAGTGGGTTATAATCGGTATAAATGACTATGGAGTCAAAACAAGAACACAAATAAAATGAAAAATGCTGTAAACCCAAAATCAAGGCCAAAAGCTCTTTCTCAATAGTTGAGTAGTTCTTTTGAGGTGGAGTGAACTTCTTACTGTAATAAGATACAGGGTGTTCAATACCCTGATCATCCTCTTGCAGCAAAACAGCCCCAGCTCCTGTATCACTTGCGTCAACAGCCATCTTAAAAGGCTTAGCAAAATTTGGAGTAGCGAGCACTGGCTGACTTAATAGGATAGCTTTAAGTTTGCTGAAAGAGGATTCACAGTTATCGGTCCAGACAAATTTAACTCCCTTTTTCAGTAGGTCTGTAAGTGGTGATACAAGAATTGAAAAGTTAAGAACAAATCTCCTGTAATAACCTACCATTCCCAAAAATCTTTGTAGCTCTTTCCTATTTTTAGGTCTGGGAAGATCACTTATAACCTGAACCTTAGCTCCTGGTGGTGCAACATGTCCATCACCAATTACGTACCCAAGGTACTGAACTTTAGCTTGACCAGACTCAAACTTTGATAAATTAGCTACAAGATTAGCCCGAACCAAACGCTCAAGAAATTTACTGACATGGCATAGGTGATCTTTCCAGTTGTCACTGAAGATTAATACATCATCAATATAAACAACACACCCTGCCAAACCCTCTGTTACAACATTCATGAGCTTCTGAAATGTGGCTGGTGCATTCTTCATACCATATGGCATTACAGAACATGCAAAAGTCTTTCCTAGTGTTACAAAACATGAGATCTCCCTAGCATGTTCAGTCATAGGTACTTGCCAGTATCCCTTTAACAAATCAAACTTACTTATGTACCTAGCCTTTCCGATCTTGTCTATGCAATCTTCCACGTGAGGGAGAGGGTAAGTGTCTGTTTTGGTTATCTGATTAACACGTCTGTAGTCGATGCAAAGCCGCTGTGACCCACCTGGCTTAGGGACTAGAGTGACAGGAGAACTCCACTCGCTCTGACAGGGCTCAATCATCTTGTGGTCCAACAGGTAGCCAAGCTCCTTATGGATGAGAGGAACTTTCACTGGGTTCACACGGTAAGGAGGCAGTTTAATTGGCTTTGCGTCTCCAACATCGACATCATGCATCAACACAGTGGTTCTTCCTGGAGTGGTACGGAACACTTGCGGGTACTCCTGCAGTAATGCCGAAAACTCCTGCCTTTCCTCGGGAGCTAGATGAGAAAGCTTAGTCTGGAGATCATTCATGATATCAGGATTCTTCCCCAAACTATCACTCAGGCTCATGCTGCATGGGAGAGCTTCACTTGCAGACTCGGGTGGAACAGCTACAGTGCAGACTGGGTTATTTTCGTCCCGCCTGTGATATAACTTTAGCATGTTGATGTGACAAAGTTGCTTGTTCTTTCTACGATCTGGTGTGGCGATGACATAGTTGACATCACTGAGTTTCTTCTCCACGAAATAAGGACCACTAAACTTGGCTTGAAGAGGTTGCCCATGCACTGGTAGCAGAATCAAAACCTGATCTCCTGGCTGAAAGTGGCGTAACCTGGACTTCTTATCATACCAAGTCTTCATCTTCTCCTGAGCAGCTCCTAAATTCTCTCTCGCCAGCTGTAAAGCAGTGGACAGCCGTTCTTTGAACTTCATCACATACTCCAGCAGGTTGACGTCATCTTCCTCCGACAGCCAGCATTCCTTGAGTAGCTTAAGGGGTCCTCTTACTTCATGGCCAAACAGTAGTTCAAAAGGTGAGAAGCCCAGTGATTCATTCGGAGATTCTTTTGCAGCAAATACAACGAATGGCAGACCTTTATCCCAGTCCTTCTGATGTTCCAAACAGTATTTCTTGAGCATCGATTTGAGTGTTTGATGATATCTCTCCAACGCTCCTTGGGTCTGGGCATGGTAAGCTGAAGACGTGATCTGGGTGATGCCCAACTCTTTCAGAGACTTCTTGAAAACATTTGACATGAAATTACTTCCCCGGTCTGACTGTACCTCCTTCGGCAGACCAAGATTTGTGAAGAACCCTAGCATTTCCTTAACCACGTTCTTTGCTGAGATGTTTCTAAGTGGAATGGCTTCAGGAAAACGAGTAGCCATATCAATCAGGGTCAACACATAAGAAAATCCTGAAGAAGTCTTAGGAAGAGGGCCCTCAATACCCACCAACACACGGGTGAATGGCGCCTCAAAAGGAGGAATGGGAACTAGAGGTGCAACCTTTTCGGTCTGATTACACTTCCCCACAACTTGACAGGTGTGACAAGTCTTACAATACCAGGAAACATCCCTGAAGATACCTGGCCAGTAGAAGTGTTTCAAAATGCGTGCCACGGTCTTCCTCACTCCAAGGTGTCCTGCCAAACTGGAATCATGAGCCACTCTAATGATATCCTGCCTACAAACACGAGGGATGACAACTTGATGTACAACCTCCCATTCACAGTCGGCTGATGCTGTTGGGGGTCTCCACTTCCTCATAAGTACTCCTGACTTTATATAATAACAAGTAGAAGCACCAGCTGACTCTTCCTCACTGCAAGCAGAGTTAGCTAGACCTTTCAACTCAGGGTCAGCAACCTGCAACTTAACCAACTCTTGACGAGACAAATTATCAACACTACGGGGTACTGCCTCATCTGGTGAGTGGTCCAAATTAGCAAGAAAAGTGTCACCTAGGATAACATCATCATCATCATCATTATCCTCTAAGTCACCAGTAACTTTAGACTTAGCCCTAGTGACAGCACATGCAGAGAACACATCAGGGACATCACAAAACTGGGCCGCAGCCACTGGCTCACTAGACAACTGAGGAGCTGGACACACTTGACTTCCACCAATATCATTTCCAAGTAAGAAAGTTACACCTGACATTGGGAGTGTCTCAACCAACCCAACCATAACGGAACCATTAACAAAACCAGACTCTAAATTCACTCTGCACAGAGGGACAGAGAAGTAATTATTCCCTACACCTTGTAAGATTACAGTTTCATCAGAGGAATTAACATTAGAGCCTAGAACACTGGTCAGCATAAGGGATTGGCAAGCACCTGTATCACGATATATTTTAACTGATTTCCTGTCACTACTGTCCAGAGGACTGACAAAACCATCAGACAGGAAATTAGCACATGAACTCTTGAGAGTGTCACCCACATTACTGCTCAAAAGAGAAGCTTCATCATGAGAATTTAATTTACCCCTCAAAGCAGGTTCAGTTAACTCAGTTAAAGAATTCTGGGAACTCTCAAGGGTGGACACTAGACCAATTGACTGAATATTTAAAGACTCCTTTTTGTTCACATCACCCTGTCTCCTGAAACATTTCTCCGTAGTATGACCAAGCTTACTACAATAAGTACATTTACTTTTCTGAAATCTAGAGGTGAAGCTGGTATTTACTTCCTGAGAAACACCATCTTTATTCTCTTTCCTGTTACCTGTACTCTGAGTAGAGGCAACGTACTTACTCTCAGCTTTCCTTTTTTCTTTAGAATATCTCTTGTGAGTGAGAACATATTCATCAGCTAAAACTGCAGCATCAGACAAATTATCTATTCTTCTCTCATCAAGATATAGGCTTACATCGTTATTAATACACCTTTTGAAGTCCTCCAGCAAAATCATCTGCTTAAATTTGTCAAAATCAGAATCCACATTCTTAGTATTTAACCACCGCTCTAACAAATCTTCTTTGATTTTTGCATACTCAACATGGGATTGCTTATCTTGCTTATTAGTTGTCCTAAATTTTACTCTATAGGCTTCAGGAACAAGCTCATAGGCCTTAAGAATCAAGCTCTTAACTACATCATAATTATCAGATTGATCCTGAGGCAAAGATGCATAAGTTACTTGAGCTTTACCGGTGAGAACAGTTTGAAGGAGTACTGGCCAATACTCTTTGGGCCAATTAAAACCTGTAGCTACCCTCTCAAACAACTGAAAATACTTTGTTAAATCAGATTCATTAAAAGGAGGGACAAGTTTAACATTTTTAACCACATCAAAATCATCAGAGTTAGATGATCCAGTTCCACCTTGTTTCATGCGATACTCATGGTCTGCCTGAATCCTAGCAATTTCAATTTGTGCCTCCTGAATACGAGCCTGAGACTCAGCCTCCTTAGCACGGGCCTCCTGCAGGGCTAGCTGTAACTTAGCTAATTCAATCTGCGTTTGCTCATTTGGAGGAGTTACATTAAACAAGCTTTCATTAATCATGTCGACAATTTGATCTTTAGAATGATGAGAGCGAACAACAATTCCCAATTGTTGAGCAACAAGCTCAAGTTCATTCTTTGTTCTGTTTTCTACATCCAACACTGTTTGCACATTTGACAAAAAATCTTTGGCTTCATCAAGCGTAGTAATAGTAGACATCATGAATAAATCACAGTCACAAAATATCAACCAACATCCTTATGATAATATCCTGAATATCCTGATAAGAGGTCGCCAAATTTATGTTACGGAACAGAGAAAACTGTCCCGCAAAGTTCCAGGTTCAAAACAAAAGAGTTAGGTAAAATTACAAGTTAAAGTTTAATGCTCAAACTAACAACAAAACATTCAGGACTCATAAGGATAATGTAATGGCAAAAAACAGGTTAAATATATGGTTAACTGCAATAGCCTCTATTAACAAGAAATTAGAAAGTGTAAATTAATCTAAGTCAGCCCTGATAAAATGAGAAAACAGGCTAATGCTCAGTGAATGCAAGATATATTATTACAGATACAAAATATTATTACTACTGGCTGACACCAAAAACACATGAATCACAAAAACCTCACTAGGCCTATGAATTAACACCTTATGCTATACAGTACAAGAAAAATGTAATAACACTTATACTCAAATTACACAGCTGCTAGATGGTTGGAGACTTCCTGAGCAATCACAAAAATAATAACTGTACAGGGGAGGATGGAGATGTGAGCAAAATGAGGAGTAGATCTAAGTGGCAATTAACGCAGAGACTGAGCTCATTATATAGGGGGCCGGCAGAGCTTGATGCAACTTGTAAGAAGGACGCGCAAATGAAGCCATAGGGGACAAAGAGTTGACAATCCCGCTCTGAACAACAGAAAGAACGACTTACTCTACTATAAGGGTAGAAGGGGGGAGTGAGGTAGAAAACGCTCGTGATAAAACATGCAGCATACTGTACGTTAGAATTATACAAAGGATGATGAAATCATAGGCTATGTAGCAATATATATATAGAGATACATATATATATATATATATATATATATATATATATATATATAGAGAGAGAGAGAGAGAGAGAGAGAGAGAGAGTCTATATATATATATATATATATATATATATATATATATATATATATATATATATATATATATATATATATATATATATATATATATATATATATATATATATATGGAGCCTCTGTGGTACAGTGGTAAAGTGTACGTTTCCGTACCCCGCCAGGGTAATAAACTTCGGGAGCGTTCTTCTGGCCACGTACGGCATTGGCGGACACCAGGGGTGCTGTGGTTGAACCAGTGTCACATACTATAAAGTATGCTTGCACCCAGTCGGCTTGCGTGGGCTGATTACACTTGGTTCACAGACTACACACACATCCAAAGCCACTCCAACACTACAGTACACTTGCAAGCACTTCTCACCCTACATACAATCTCTACCAGACAGCCTAAGCCACTTGGTAGAAATACATTGGCTGTATCGTCCCCGCCTCGTTTGGATAGGCAGGTCCTGCAGTGGACACTCAAACGGCTGATGAGATGAGATAATATATATATATATATATATATATATATATATATATATATATATATATATATATATATATATATATATATATATATATATATATATATATTATTTTGAGATGTATCTCAAAGTTGGAATACAAATGTGGGCGATTGTGTGTGTGTATGCGCCAACGCAAGATCGTGCTAGAAGAGTGAGAGAAGAGTTCTGGACAAATGTGGAAGTGTGCATGGAAAAGTTTGGAAGGAATGAGAGAGTGTTTTTGACTGGTGATATGAATGGTAAAGTTGGGAATGTGAAGGTGGATGGAATAGTTGGAGAGTGGGGTGTGCCTGCTGAGATAGATGAGAATGGGAGTGCATTAGTGGACATTTGTGCTGGGAGGGGGTTGGTGATAGCCAATACCCTCTACAGGCATAAAATGATCCACAGGTATACATGGCGAGTGATGAGAAGGGTGGGTGGTGAACTGAATGAAAGGAAGGCAATGATTGATTATGTGTGTGTGGATGAAAGGATGCGAAGATGTGTAAAGGATGCAAGAGTGTATAGAGGTTGGGGGAGTGGACTTTCTGACCACTACTTGGTGGTGGCCAGAATTAGAAAGCAAGTAAGATGGAGGAATAGAAGAGGGGAAAGACGAGAGGAAGGAGTAGTTGCAAGAAGAGTGGAAAGGTTACAAGAGGATGAGAAAAAGGCAGAGTATAAGAGAGAAGTGGAGGAACGATTGGGTAAATATGAATTGGAGCAGATGGGAGACGTGGAAGGTGTGTGTAAGATATTTACAGAAGAAATATGTGCAGCATGTGATGTGGTGTGTGGAAGGAAGAGAAGACGGAGGGGGGTGCAAGGAACAGCGTGGTGGACTGAAGAGGTGAAACAGGCTGTGGCACAAAAGAAGAAAACATACAGTGAATGGATGAGAAATAGGGGCGTGGAAGAAGTTGAGAGGCGGAAGAGAGAGTTATATGTGGAAAGAGAGAGGTGGAAAGATTAGTAAGAGAGAGTAAGAAGAGAGTGGATGAGGAATTTGGAAGGAATTTGAGTGTAAAGTGGAGGGACTGTAAGAAAATGTTCTGGAGAGAAGTGAAAAGAGTAAGACAGGGTGGAAGTGAAGTAAGCAGGGGAGTGAAAGATAAAAATGGTAGATTACTAGTGGAGAAGGGAGAAAAAGTGAGCAGATGGAGAGAACACTTTAAGGAATTGTTGAACATAGAGGATGGAAGTAATGCGAGTATAAGTGGCTGGGGAATGGCTGGGAGAAGGAGGGAGGTGAGAAGACAGGAAGAAATCAGTACGATTGAAGTTGTGGAAGCAATGAAGAAAGTTAAATCGGGGAAAGCCCCAGGAATTGATGGAGTGTTTGGTGAAATGCTGAAGCATGGGGGAGAGATAGTAGTAGAATGGATGTGGAAGATGTGCAGATTGGCCTGGGAGGAAGGTAGAGTCCCGGAGGATTGGAAGTCAGGTATAATTATTCCCTTGTACAAAGGAAAAGGGAAAAAAGAAGTGTGTGGTAATCATAGGGGCATTTGTCTTCTTAGTATAATAGGAAAAGTGTATGGTAGGATACTTATAGACAGAGTTAGAGAAAGAACAGAGAAATTAGTTGGGGAAGAACAGAGAGGCTTTAGGAAGGGAAGAGGTTGTGTAGATCAGATATTCATTCTTAGATCTTTAGTGGAAAAGTTTCTAGAGAAGGGAAAGAAGTTGTATGCGGCTTTCATGGATTTGGAGAAAGCATATGACAGGGTGGATAGACAAGGATTGTGGAAAGTGTTAAGAATATATGGAGTAGATGGGAAGTTGTTGAATGCTGTGAAGAGTATGTACGATGGTGCGAAGGCTGCAGTGCGTGTGGATGGTGAACTAAGTGAATTTTTCTCTTTGAAAGTTGGTTTGAAACAGGGATGTGTCATGTCTCCATGGTTGTTCAATCTGTACATGGATGGGGTAATAAAAGAGGTACAAGGTAGGGTAGTGGATGTTGGAGTGGGCCCTGGTGAGAGAGGATAGTGTTTGGAAACTCCCTGTACTGTTGTTTGCAGATGATACTGTGTTGTTGAGTGAAGACGAAGGGAAGCTGCAAGGCTTGATGGATGAGTTTGGGAGAGTGTGTAAGAAACGGAATCTAAAGGTGAATGTAGGGAAGAGTAAAGTGATGGTCTTTGAGAGAGGTGAAGTTAGTGAATGTACAGCGAGGTTGGATGATGAGGAATTGGAAAATGTGAGTACGTTTAAGTACTTGGGTAGTGTGATGAGTAAGGATGGAGGTTTGGAGGGTGAAGTGCTTGAAAGGGTACAGCAGGGAAGAAAGGTTGCTGGTTCTTTGAAAGCAGTGATAAGAAACAGGGAAGTGAGCATGGAAGTGAAAAAGTTACTACATGACAGTATTGTGATACCAACTCTAACGTATGGAAGTGAAGCTTGGACATTGTTGGAAGGACACAAGTCAAGAGTGAGAGCAGTGGAAATGAGTTATTTAAGAGGAGCCTGTGGAGTCACGTGGAGAGACAGGCTGACGAATGAAGATATAAAGGAGCGTTGTGGTGTGGATGTGATAGGAAGCGTTATGAGAAACACACTGAGGTGGTTTGGCCATGTGGAGAGGATGGAGGGTGAAAGACTGACGAAGAGAGTTTATGTGAGTGAGGTCGAGGGGGGAAGAGGGAGGGGGAGGCCGAGGATGAGATGGAGGGATGGGGTGGAGAGGTATATGAGAGAGGGGGGTGTGAGTTGGGAGCAAGGCAGTGAAATGGCGGGGGACAGGGCGACTTGGAGGCGATTTGTTTGTGGCCACCCCAAACGGGACTGAGGCGTCTGGCAATAGAACAGAATAGAATAGAATCTCTTGGGGCTAGCCTGTCCGTCAGTTACTTGCTATACTAAGGATTTTCGGAACCGAGGTACTCCAATCTCTTACACATTAGCCAAGCCTCAAATTAGTGACCTGCGCTGCATAATCTGGCAATACTCCATTTACTCTCCATCCATCCATCCATCATCCAGTCCTATGTCGCCCCATAAGGAGCGTAGGAACTTGGGGCTAGGCAAGTTGGTCCTGACATTTAAGATGAGAGTGACCAGCCTCACTCATCCCTGAGTGGCATTACATGAGCATTCAACCCCAACCACCCCTTCGATATAAACCTACACAGGTTCAATCCGATTGGAGCGCAATAATTACCCACTAAACCACCAGGCGCCATAATTGGTTGTATGGTTACCACCCAGCGTACTAAATGGTTTCCTGGTGTACAGGAACCCTTTGGCTTGTCACTCAGTGTAGAGTCACCCATTGACAGAAGGAAGAGGAAAGAATGAAGGAAAGAAAGACAAAAGAGGGAGTGTAAAGTCACCCATTGACAGAAGAAAGAGGAAGAATGAAGGAAGGAGAGACAGGAGTGGGAGGATGTAGGAGAGGAAAGGGCAGACACCCAAAGCAGCACTACATCGAGTAAGTGGATGGTGAGCGCCTGGACCATGACATAAAATTATCATCCCTCCATCATGGATGCTGAGTTGTAATATAAACATGAGAATATTATATTAGTCAAGATAAAGCACTGTGAGTGGATGTAGAGCTGTAGTATTGTCTTTATCTGCCACTAAGCTGCGTGATGGAAGCTGCAAGAGGAATAAAACATGGCTCAAGTTAGAGTAAAATCAGAATAGTATTTTTATAACTGTATGGCATGTTGATGAGCTGGCTACAATACTCGGTGATCCAGTGTTGGCCCACCTGTTACTTGTAGTCTTTGGGACGAATATCACAAAACTGTACGTTACCTTAACCTCATTCCATTATATACGTGATTTTTACCTTACTTTCTGCTCAGTTTCCGTATTCCATCATTCTTACTCTATGTTATTTTACCCTTCTGTTTTTAGTTATATTGCATTTTGTGCGCACCATTTCATGCGGCTAATATTAATCTCAGCTTTTTAAAAACACTCACGTAGGTTCTTTGCCTTCCATTCTTCTGCTGTCCCTGTCCACTTAAGTTGCATCTTTTTCCTGTAATTTATGTCTCCTCTTTCAACTCCATTCCTCTTTCTTTATTCTTCTTATATTTTTCTATTTTTATTCCATGAGGTCTGCACTAAACATTTCCTGCATCACCACCATCACCTACGAACTCCGCACCCACAGTCACCGCTTCCGTCTCTCTCTCTCTCTCTCTCTCTCTCTCTCTCTCTCTCTCTCTCTCTCTCTCTCTCTCTCTCTCTCAGTCATAACACCACGCCTGTCTTCCATGAAACAACCCTGGTGTGCACTGAATACGGATGGTTGGTATTAGTGCCCATTTGGTGACATGTGAAGGAGTGTGACAACTAGCAGGACTAAAGGCTGTAAGGAACGGGCTTTCAAGACATTATCCCGATCCGGAAATACAGAAAATCTAATAAAAGTTAAAACCTGTCTCCATTAAAACGCGTTGGTTTAATGCGTGGTCTGTCATTTGGGTGTTTTGTGTTAGTGTTTCCATCAGGGTGTGTTCGACTGGTCCTGTTTATTGCCAGGATGTTGCTACGGCTTATTATCCCTGTATTTACCGCTGTCTCGTCTCTCCCACTTCTCTTATGTTAGTTACTGTGCCTAATTTCTTCTCTGGCCGACCATCCTTGAGTGAGGGGGGTGTTTTGTGATGATTGTGTGTCGGTACCCGAGCGACAATCAGCCCTTTTGTGAGAAATTGTCGTATTGGCTGTGGGTGTTGTGGTGTGTGTATGGGGACGGAGTGATAGTGAAGGTGGAAGGGCTAGAGGAGGGACGGGGGACAGGGGGATGATGAGGGAAGTGATGTCCTCCTGTTCCCAGCCCGATAACAGTGGGGACATTAACGAACATAGCAATGCCAAGCACCGTAAAAGCTCCCAGGCCAACTCATTTTCACACCCTGGAAAGTTTCTTAGATCGATCAGTGGCAGTCTACTCTTATATGCTGGAGTCTTACTTGGATCTTACCATTTCTTGTCGTAGAAACTAAACAATTTTCATTATTGTTCATCTAATCAGATGTATCCTAGAATATTACGTCCTTCCTTCTTTCCCTCCTTTTCCTTCCCACGGGGCTTTTGCTGTCTTTTCCTCACTCAGATGAAGCCGACTGCTATGCTCACATCTCTACCTCAAATTCCACACTGGATTATTTCGATGATACCGGTATTCCTTCTCCGGGCTTATAGTGGGTGACCAAATTAAAATACATACCCGGAGTCACTGTCGCATTTTATGCTGGAATTGTATAGCTTTATCATTGGATTTCTTTTTCCAGTCATCAATGTTTAATAGATGTTTCCGGTTTCCTCTCATCCATTTGTCATCATCGTAACAAAATGAGTAGTTAAACCAGGTATCTGCATCTCTCAGACTTTTCTGCTGCCCTGTGGCTCAGTTACTAAGATTCATACTCACTAAATCCCAATAGATTATCCCTTGTTCAGCAGTGGCCAATTATCTTGTTAACATAATATAGCTGTTCAGTGTCAAGACTCATTTGTTCAACATGGCATCATCCGCAACAGATCTTAAAATTCTTTCTTTCTTACATCCCTGTCGAAACCCAGGATCATCATTACAAACAGAACGGACACAAGCACGGTTCTATATGGGGCATCCTAATTCCGATGCCGTATCTTGTGAGTGTTGTCCATTGTCACCGCTATGAGTTTTATATTGATCAGAATCTCTTTTGTCTAGTTACCTACTTCCTACATACAGGGTGTCCCGGGAGGAATGGACATAACTTTAGAAAATAATAGATGGGGGAATTCTAAGTATCTCTATCTATCTATAGCCCGACGCCCTAATCCCGCAAAGGGTGGCCGCAGACAAAACGCCTCCAAGTCACTCTGTCACCCACCATTTGACTCCCCTCCCCCCAACTCACCCCCCCCTCCCTCATATACCTCTCAACTCCATCCCTCCACCTCATCCTCGGTCTACCCCTCCCTCTCCCTCCCTCCACCTCACCTACATACACCCTCTTAGTCAGTCTTTCATTCTCCATCCTCTCCACATGTCCAAACCACCTCAGTGTATTTCTCCTAATCTTTTCAACCACATCCACATCTACCCCACAACGTTCCTTCACTTCTTCATTCGTCAACCTGTCCCTCCATGTCACTCCACATGCTCCTCTCAAGTAACTCATTTCCACTGCTCTCACTCTTGACTTGTTCCCCTCTTGCAAGGTCCACGCCTCGCTTCCATACGTCAGGGTAGGGATCACAATACCATCATGCAGTGACTTCTTAACTCCCATACTCACCTCCCTATTTCTCATCACTGCTTTCAGTGTGCCAACAACCTTCCTTCCCTGCTGTACCCTTTCACGTACTTCATCCCCCAAAGTTCCATCCTTACTCATCACACTACCCAAGTACTTGAATGCACTCACATTCTCCATATCCTCACCATCCAACATCACTGAACACTCTGTGACTTCATTCCTCTCAAACACCATAACTTTACTTTTGTTTACATTAACTTTCAGCTTCCTCCTCCTACACACTGTCCCAAATTCATTCACCAAACCTTGCAACTCCCATTCATCTTCACTCAACAATACTGTATCATCAGCAAACAGCAACACCGGAAGCTTCCAAATCTCACCCTCATTCATTAGGGCCACCCCCACATCCACTGCCCTACCTTGTACCTCCTTTACGACCCCATCCATATATATATTAAACAGCCATGGAGACATTACACACCCCTGTTTCAGTCCCACATTGAGATCAAAGAACTCACTCAGCTCACCATCCACTCGCACCGTAGCCCTAGCTTCCTCGTACATACTCTTCACAGAACTCAACAATTTCCCCTCCACTCCATATATTCTTAATACCTTCCACATACCTTTCCTATCTATTCTGTCATAAGCTTTCTCGAAGTCCATGAAGGCAGCGTACACTTTCCTTCCCTTCTCTAGATACTTCTCCACTAAACATCTTAGAACAAATATCTGATCTACACACCCTTTTCTAAGTAAAACATGCAATATCAACATGGGTCCAAATACCAGCCGATCAGGAGCTACAAGTAATTGATGTCCTTATGAGCGAGAATGATCTCCCTCATAAATTACCGATTAGGTCATAAGTAACTGTAGCTCCATAACAGTTGAGATTTGGACCCATGTTGATATAGCATTTTTTGCTTACAGTTCCCTCATCTATCATTTCCCAGAGTTATGTCCATTCCTACCTGAACACTCTGTATACATTACATATATTACGACTTTGTTTAGTTGTACCGTTTCGATTGCCGTGATTGAAGAGCCAGATTCACGCCATGGAGGAAATATATGAATCTTCAGGAGGTGAGAAATAAAGGACTGGCATGAGCCCAACGGAGGATTCATCTCCTAAGTTTATCACTCTGATTCATAATGGCCACTTAATCAAGGCATTCAGGCTGGTGGTGGTGGAGATTGAGGAATTCATGGCCATTTGTGAAGCATTACAGGTTGCATCAATTCCCAGCGATATATACTTTACTCAGGATGGACGAGGTAAATTAATTAGGAAGATAATATACAGAGGTAAAAGTTTATTACTACCCAGGATAGACTAGGCTGGCAGAGAGTGATCGCAGAAAGGGAGAATTGGACGCTAAAGGAACTAGAAAAACTGAGCCCAAGTTAGCGAGGAAATATGAGGAGGGGATGAGAAGGAAGAGAGAGAGAGAGAGAGAGAGATTATTTGTGTGTGTATGTGCATGCATCCTTGCGTGTGTGTTTGGCAGAAGGGAAAGGGACACACACACACACACACACACACACACACACACACACACACACACATATATATATATATATATATATATAGAGAGAGAGAGAGAGAGAGAGAGAGAGAGAGAGAGAGAGAGAGAGATGCTTCAGGCAAGATGACCTTAGATAGGGTAAGTAAACAGATATTAAAAAAAAAAAAAGAAAGAGAAGCGAGAGATATGCTTAAATACATACTCAAAAAGGATAGATGGATATATAAACAACCCAAACGAACAGAAAATAATATAATTGGACATGAAGAGGTACAGTCTATATTATTATTCTCTTTCTTACATCTGTTCCTCTCCCCTTTTATTCTCTCTCTCTCTCTCTCTCTCTCTCTCTCTCTCTCTCTCTCTCTCTCTCTCTCTCTCTCTCTCTCTCTCTCTCTCATTCAAACTTCATAAAATGTCTATTTTTTGTTACTCAATAATCCTTTCCATA
This sequence comes from Coenobita brevimanus, assembly GCF_032717465.1. Taxonomy (NCBI): domain Eukaryota; kingdom Metazoa; phylum Arthropoda; class Malacostraca; order Decapoda; family Coenobitidae; genus Coenobita; species Coenobita brevimanus. The sequence continues at coordinate 11,083,559 of NC_136960.1, read as the reverse complement.
GTAATCAACATGTACAGTACACACACACACACACAGACACACACACACACACACACACACACACACACACACACATATATATATATATATATATATATATATATATATATATATATATATATATATATATATATATTTAGGTAGATAGAGAGTTAGATAGAGAGATATGTTTATACAAATTATTTTCCCAAAAGATTTGGCCTTCCCCTGAGATCCTTATGGTACGATGTGTTTGTTTTGTTTCATGTCATTTTCATCTCACATCTGTGCTGGTAAGGGGTTGGCAATAGCTAACACCTGCTTTCGGCATAAGATAATCCACAGGTATACATGGAGAGTAATGAGGAGGATGGATGGTGAACTTGTTAAACGAAAGGCAATGATAGACTACGTGTGTCTGGATGAGGAATGAGAAGACAGGTGTTGGATGCAAGAGTGTGGAGAGGGTGGGGGAATGGAGTCTCAGACCATCACTTAGTGATGGCCAAGGTAAAGCTGCAAAGAAAATGGTTGAAGAGAGGAAGGGGAAGACAGAAGGAAACAGCTCTTGTGAGAAGAGTGGAGAAGTTGCAAGATAGTAAGAAAATGGCAGAGTATAAGAGCATAGTGGAAGAAGGTTTGGGAAGTTATGAGTTAGAGCAGATAGAAGGGGTAGAAGACGTATGTAAGATATTTACGGAAGAGATAGGCGCAGCGCGTGAGGTGGTTTGTGGAGTGAGGAGAAGATGCAGGGGTGTGCAATGGACAGCATGGTGGAATGATGAGGTGAAACGAGCTGTGGAACAAAAGAAGAAGGCATATAGTGAATGGTTAGCGAGTAGAGGTAGGGGAGAAGATGAGAGATAGAAGAGAGAGGTATATGTGAGCAGGAGAAGGGAGGTGAAGAGACTGGTGAAGGAGAGTAAGAAGAAAGTGGATGAAGAATTTAGGAGGAATCTGAGTGTGAAATGGAGGGAGAGTAAAAAATTGTTTTGGAAGGAGGTAAAGAAAGTAAGGCAGTGTGAAAGGGGAAATAGTAGGGGAGTGAAAGATAGGAATAATAGATTTTTGGTGGAGAAGAGAGAGAAATTGAGGAGATGGAAGGAGCACTTTGAGGATTTGTTGCATGTAGAGTGAGAACAGTGCGAGTATATGTGGTTGGGGAATGGCTGGGAGAGGAAGGGATGAGAGGAGGAAGGAAGAGATCAGTAGGGTGGAAGTAGTGGAAGCAATGAAGAAGATAAAGATGGGAAAGGCCCCAGGAATTGATGAAGTGTGTGGTGAAATCCTGAAGTATGGGGATGAGATTGTAGTGGAGTGGATGTGGAAGTTGTGTAGATTGGCTTGGGAAGAGGAAAGGGTTCCAGAGGACTGGAAATCAGGTATAACTGTTCCTTTATACAAAGGAAAAGGGGAGAAAGAAGTATGTGGTAACCATAGGAGTATTTGCCTTCTTAGTGTGACTGGAAAAATATATGGTAGAATACTCATTGACTGGGTTTAGCATATGACAGAGGAGCTAATTGGCGAAGAACAAGGGAGATTTAGGAAGGGAAAAGGGTGTGTAGATCAGATATTTGTTCTAAGATGTTTAGTGGAGAAGTATCTAGAGAAGGGAAAGAAAGTGTATGCTGCCTTCATGGACTTGAAGAAAGCTTATGACAGAATAGATAGGCAAGGTATGTGGAAAGTATTAAGAATATATGGAGTGGAGGGGAAATTGCTGAGTGCTGTGAAGCGTATGTACGAAGGAGTTAGGGCTACGGTGCGAGTGGATGGTGAGCTGAGTGAGTTCTTTGATCTCAGTGTGGGAATGAAACAGGGTTGTGTGATGTCTCCATGCCTGTTTAACATATACGTGGATGGGGTTGTAAAGGAGGTTCAAGGTAGGGCAGTGGATGTGGGGGTGGCTCTAATGAATGAGGGTGAGATTTGGAAGATTTCAGTGTTGCTGTTTGTGGATGATACAGTATTGCTGAGTGAAGATGAATGGGAGTTGCAAGGTTTGGTGAATGAATTTGGGACAGTGTGTAGGAAGAGGAATCTGAAAGTTAATGTAAACAAGAATAAAGTTATGGTGTTTGAGAGGAATGAAGTCACAGAATGTATAGTGAGGTTGGTGGTGAGGATATGGAGAATGTGAGTGCATTCAAGTACTTGGGTAATGTGATGAGTAAGGATGGAACATTGGAGGATGAAGTGCGTGAAAGGGTACAGCAGGGAAGGAAGGTTGTTGGTTCACTGAAAGCAGAGATGAGAAACAGGGAGGTGAGTATGAAAGTTAAGAAGTCACTGCATGATAGTATTGTGATCCTTACCCTGACGTATGGAAGCGAGGCGTGGACCTTGCAAGAGGGGAACAAGTCAAGAGTGAGAGCAGTGGAAATGAGTTACTTGAGAGGAGCTTGTGGAGTGACATGGAGGGACAGGTTGACGAATGAAGAAGTGAAGGAACGTTGTGGGGTGGATGTGTATGTGGTTGAGAAGATTAGGAGAAATACACTGAGGTTGTTTGGACATGTGAAGAGAATGGAGAATGAAAGACCGACTAAGATGGTGTATGTATGTGAGGTGGAGGGAGGGAGGGGGAGGAGTACACCGAGGATGAGGTGGAGGGATGGAGTTGAGAGGTATATGAGGGAGGGAGTAGTGAGTTGGGGGGAGGGTAGTCAAATGGTGGGTGACAGAGCGACTTGGAGGCTTTTCCTCTGCGGCCACCCTTTGCGGGATTAGGGCCTCGGGCTATATATAGATAGATGTTCTCTCACCCTTCCTCTTTTCCTTCCATTACTCTATTTTCTATCTTCATTAATTTATTTTCTTTTATTATACAGCAGCTGCAGTCCACCATTTTCGGTCTCTCGTGCTTTCTCTTTATTACCCTAATATTCTAGGTATTCCAAAGCTAGCTGTGAAGAAACACTTCCATACTTATTTCACGCACAGGGCAATGCAACACTTCAATCACAACATTGTAGTTCCCTCCCCCCTAACATCCACCTATGAGAGTTATCCTAAAATACAACTGATTGAGTTCACCTACTCAGGCTTAGATTCATCACCCAGCCTTTCTGTTACCAGCTCAGATTCGGGATGGATGGAATTGCAGATGACACGTGCCCGGACTGTACAATAGACTCACCCACATGACATAATACATCCTTTGGATCACTGCACACCAGATGCCAAACAGTGACGCACACACAACATAAACGATGTAGTGGATATATGGGACGGCTCCATTATTGTGGTTACATGCGGTCGACTTCACCACATACCACCCTTCCCTCACCCCCCCCCCACCACCACCACACACCACTCTGCCCTCACCACACACCACCTTACCTTCCCTACGGGCCACTCCGCCCTTGTCGCACACCACCCTTTCCTCACGAGACATTACCCTACCATCATCACACACCACCCTGCCTTCATCACACACCACACAACCCTGACCCCCTCACCACACACCACTCTGCCCTCACCACACATCACCCAGCCCTCACCACGCACCACCCTGCCCTCACCACACACCACCCTGCACTCACCACACACCACCCTGCCCTCACAACACACACCACCTTGCCCTCACCACACACCACCCTGCCCTCACGACACACACTACCTTGCCCTCACCGCACACAACCCTGCCCTCACCACACACCACCCTGCCCTCACCACACACCACCCTGCCCTCACCACACACCACCTTGCTCCCTCATTTGTCACCCCCACATACTCTCACACCTCCAGATTTCTTAAGAAACTCCTTTTGTTCTGCACCTGCATGGGGAAGAGTTTTAATACTTCCCACTTTCCCTCCGTCACTCATTCTCTTTCCGGAATAGGGAAGTTACTTACATAATTAAATTATGTGCTAATCGTAATCTTCTGAATATATTTCTAACATTAGGTCCAGCTTTTATAATGGTATACACTTAAGTACTTTGACAGTATTTAACTATATTTTATACTCTAGTCTACTTTATGCTTGTTAAGGGAGTAAAAACTGAACGAAGTTCTCTGATAGATACATAGACAGCTGCATATAATATCGCTTTACTATTTTCTCAGGCCGTTATATAATAAACTGTCAGTGATGTGTACACAACAAAATCCTCATTGTAGAATTACAGAAAAGTCTCAGTAGGGCACGACTGAAGTATAGTAAATTTTATGAATGGTATGTTGTATGGTGCTGGGTCTCCCCGAACCATGACGTTGATTTTTTTCCAGTTTTCTTTACGCTTGCTATGGCTGCCTGATCTATACGTGCATCTGAGGAAAACTGAAGGGAAGAAAGGACTCAGGGAAGGAAAGGATAAGGAAGATAGAAAGATACGTGAGGGAAGGAAGCATGGAAAATAGTATGAAAAAAAAAAAATTAATAAAGATGACACAGTAGGCAGTGCTGATAAGGCGACATGAGGAATGGGTGAGTGCCTCCAGGATGTACAAATGAACGACACTGTGATGAAAGCAGTGATGACAAGATGATATGAGGAATGAGTGGGTGCCTCCTACTCCAGCCCCTGTCCTCTCCTACACCTGTTTATGATGGCGAAATGTGAAGAAATTGTGGGATCCCCACCCCCTCGCACATACATATGAACGTGTCATCCTTCTTGGAATTTTTTGTTATTTCCATCTCATCTCAGTATCACTAAACGTTTTTCAGTCATGCCTTGCAAGTATCCGGAATTCCTGTAGACATGCAATTGTCTCTACATTGCAGTTGACATATTTATGTATAGGCTGCTGCATAGACACAGTAAAATTCAAATTACATTTCAGGTTATACTGTATACCCATGCTTATGCATCCTTGACCATGCATCCTCACATAAGTTAAAATGGTATTTTTTTAAATATTTTTTAAAATAGTTTCTTTATCTGTACATTTTTATCTACCTGCCTTTGTCTACTTATACTTTGTACGTGGTACATTCTTCCCTCACATCATCCCTCACAGCAGCCTTTTCCCGCCAACTGCAGTGGCTACAATTACCCACATCCTGCAGGGGTTACCATACAACCGTTTTCGTACATCCCAACACACATCTCCCAACCTGTGCCTTCCCCACCTCCCCACATACAACCCTCCCAGCCTACAACTACTCTACCTCTCCACCTACATCCCTTCCAACCTGCAACTTCTTTAGCTCCCCACCTACACCCCTGCTAAACCACACCTTCCCTGCCTCTCTTACTACAACCTCCCACCTCACACTTTTACTAACTCTCTAACGTACACCTTCGCAACCTCCTTAACTACACCCCCACAACGCACACCTTCCCTAACTACCTAGCTATACGCCTCCCAACTTACACCTTCACTGCCTTCCCACCAACACCCCTGCAACCTACACATTTCCTACCTCTCAACCTACACCCTCCCCACACCTTCCCACCTACATCCTCCCCCACCCTTCAGCCTACACCTTTCCCAACTCATCATCCTACGCCTTCCCCACCTAACTCTCTCCTCCACCCTTCCCTACGTTCCTGTACCTCCGTCTGTGTCTATCACCACCCTCACACCCTCGCCACAATAAGGTTGGCCATATAGCTTCATATATAGTCACTGATCTCACCCGTGATACACCTAACACTGTGGCGTAACCTTGCACCAAACAGGTACCGGCACTGATGATGGCGCTGAGGTGCTAATGAGTATGGAAGAGGACATGTGGGAGGGTGACTTGGGTGGGTAGATAATGAGTTGTGATGGGGAGTCTTGGAGGAGATTTTATCGTTGCCACTCTGACTGAATTGGATATTCTGGAGTCTGGTAGTAGATAGAGAGCAGATAAATACATTCCTTCTCGTTCGCCTGCTCACACTCAAACAGTAACAATCAACTTGGAAATCATTAGGCTATTTTTTTTTTTTTTAAGTGGATTTCATTAAGATTTATCAATTCTCACTCCCTTCCTTTGTTTGTCTTCATCTCTGTTCTTCCTGTAGCTCCACGCCTCACATCCGTCACGTACGATTAAAACAACAAGCCTATTAGGTAACTAGCGGACGTATTGTACTTAATGGGAAATATGTTTAGTAATAACTGCTTATTACATGGATTTATCAGCGCATCATTTTTGGAACGGTTGGCGGCCCTGATCTGCCACTCCGACGCTGGACAGCAAATTAGAGATCTTCAGTTTCTTATGCAGTTAATATGCGATGCACACCAACTTTTGCATCATTAGGTGTACATCGCATACGACTGGCTATGGATCTTAATAGCTACTATGTTACTTAGAAGCAATTAAATGTATTCAGAAGAATATCAGCAGGAATGAATATGGGCAACACCCAGAGATGGCCACACGCCTGCTACAGTGATCAGTCATTTAAGAAGTGGCAGGGATTTAATACGGAACACGTTTAAATGGATAAATGATGCATTTTAAACATCCATACACATTGTATTTTCCACCACTTTCAGTTCCAATCTGCTAGCCCTCTATTAGTGTGGTATTATATTTTCCGCTTTTCAAATTCGTTCAGTTAAACTACTTTTCATTGTGAAACAAAATCAATCAAAGACAGATACCATGCTCATGTGTTCAAGTAGAGTCTTCAATATTCGATTTGTTTCCATTTGCTCTTTGTTCTCTTACTCTTTTGTCTCGAAAAAGCTACACCAGCATCCTCAATAGAAGTTGCTGGGCTGTACCGCTCTCCGCCTCTCTCTCTCTCTCTCTCTCTCTCTCTCTCTCTCTCTCTCTCTCATATTTACTGAGCGTCGGCATCTTATCTGTATAATTTTGCCTTTCGCATTTTCTAAAATACATCCAGTAGGAATTACTGGAGAGGAATTTAAAATGAAGAGGGATTTAAAACGAAGTGATTAGGTTATGTTAGGTTTAATTAGGTCAGAAATATGTTGTTAAAGAAATATACAGTATGATGAACGAAATATTCATCAGATTTTTATACAGTATAAGTGGATGTGCTGATAGACCGCATAATACAGCATAACCATCCCAATTGACTACAAACTATAACTTGTGTAGTGACAAAATACTGTACCAGGATTTTATGGAGTGTTCTGTAAAATTATATACCTACTCTCTGTACAATTGTTTGTCAACTGATGCAGATAATTTAAGAAACCTTTGCACTTCATCCACCTCCTCTCGCTCTCTCCACCCTATCATGTTACTTCTCTCCGCCCCCTCACCCCCTCCGATCCTAATTGCCCCATTACCATCCCATGAATGGAGTAATTGGCTGGCTGTTGATGGGTCTTTTTTTTTTAATAGATAAAAGAGATCTTTAATACCCAATACTCTGTAAACTGGATGTAACCATTTCTGACTATTTCTGAATACATTTTCAAAAGGTCGATTTCCTGCGCTTTACACTATTATCATTTGTCTGTAAGAACTATAAATTATCTGCATGCGCATCCTTGTATTGTTATGCAAGATATGCATATGGCGAATGCGTAACAAAGCGAAACATGGAATAAAAAAGGAAGCAAACGAACTGACGAAGGACAGAAATTGATGGATCCGTTATGTATGGAGGTGCACAGTATAAGATATGCTCTCCTTAACCCCTTCGCTGCGATAATGGCTTCTAACACCACACGCTTTTATCTAACTAAAAGGAGATGTTTCGAACTGGAGGCGTTAGACAATCTTTACTGAACCCCCCCACCCCACACACACACACTAGGAGGGGACTTTCTTAAGCAGAATAAAATAATATTATGGTAGCAGGAATAAAGTAAAAATAACAGCAAAACTGTGCTGCCCCAGTTAACAGCGGGCGACTCTTTGAAACATACAAACACACAGCAAACGCAAAAGATATCACAACAGCCCTAAATGATGTCTGTAAGAATAGCATATACACCGTCACAACAATCTTCTGTAGCGGCATGCCTCCGCTCGCCATGCCACGCTTTCCATTCAAACCTCATCTATCTTCCTTCTCCTCACCCCACTGGAAAAAGGATGCACCTTATCCAACTCCCTGCGCACGCTGTATGGTGGGGAACTGTGATGCCACCGTATTGAAGAGGTTCACAAGGTAATCAAGGAAAGGTTGTACCCCACAGATATTCATGAGGCACATAACTTCAATCCTCATGTGGCAGGAATATCATCAAAGACAACACACCATCGTACTGGAACGGGTTAACAGAAAGTGTTTCTCATCCTTTCAGTAACTGGGCTCCATTACCCTACAAAAATATAATAAAAAAAAAGGCTTCATTATAAATAAGGTGTTTATTCAAGCCTCATGTTTTAGTCCGGAAGATTCCTCTTTCGCTACAGCCACGTCTGCACTAGTTTGTCTGTAGCTATTGACGTGAAAAAGGCCCATTTGTGGGAGCGAATGGAAACTTTTAGAGGGTCGAGTTGAGTGGCCAGTGACAGTCATCCCAGCCACTGCCCCTCTCTCAGCCTCGCCATGTGTGGTCACTCACGACATTTAGAGCCAACATCTCTCTGTTCCTTAATGTCCTTCTCACGCCTCTAGCAGTTGCCACAAAGATCAGTTACTCCCTACTGACTTATTCTGTTACAAAAATGAAGGATTGCACAGTTACTTAGCCTCTGGACGGCTGAGAATATCACCACTTCATACTCATGCTGTTGTGTGCCTATCATCATATTATATACTGTACTGCACTGCATTTTGTCATCATTTACTTAGAGGTATCGAGGCACTGAGACGGCCTTGTAAAAATATAAACTCCACTACTGACCACCCCTTACAACACACCAAAACTATAACACCATTCATTTGCCCCCCCCCTCTCTCTCTCTCTCTCTCTCTCTCTCTCTCTCTCTCTCTCTCATTACTATCAAGTTTCTTTCCTTCCTTTCTCTTCTAGCCACCTCTACCTGCCTCCCCTACTCTCTCTCCTGTTTCACCCTCTGCCTTTTACCCTGTACCTTTCCCCTCTCTTCTTTCGCTACCCAAGTTTTCTCCTCTTGCCCTCCTTACTCCTTACTCTTCCCATAGTTGCGTGCACTGTGAGCCGTGTTCAAGCTGACATACGATAAATAATTTAGCACCAGTAATTAATGACTGTGTGTGTGTGTGTGTGTGTGTGTGTGTATGTGAAATGGTTGGGAGGTGGAGGAGAGGAAGACCACAACTGAAGCTGGAGGATAAAGATGAGTAGTATTTGATGATGATGATGATGATGAAGATGATGATGATGATGATGATGATGATGATTTACCGATTTACATCAAGAACTTTATGTCTTGTTGCATTTATTCAAGTACTGACATTCTGACACAACAAACTTTAAACCTTGTTCGGCGATAAACGTGCCTCACCCATAGTTTGTCTGCCTAGAAATAATACTGCCTATATACTGTATATGCCAGCAACTACTATACCTCTAACACAGGTCATCAAGAGAACTACGAAGGGTCTTGTTTAGGTACCCATAAATCATGATAACCACTGAAGCACTAAAATCATCGCAATATATTCAACAAAAAGCACTACGGTCTGGCCATTGCTAAACAAGCTCAGAAATTTTTATATCTAGATCGAGTTAAGCAAAGCCGTCCCGTCCTAACAATGGTGTATTTGAAGTTATAACAGGGTGAAAAAGGTAAGGCACTGCATTTTAACTCATCATATATACTCAGGCTCCACTGACACACCTGATCAAAATAATTTGGCATCAGCTTGGATGGAACACTGCGAGTTGCTTTGACCATGAAAAGGTTAATGATAACAAGTATAGCACTTTCCGGCTTCCATACTCTCAACTGAATAATATCGTCTGGCTGGAAAAAAAAAAAAATGTAGGCAGAGTTGCCTCGATCATAAAGGGGTTAAGAGATCAAACCATGTCTTTAAAAGTATCCAGTGTTAAACGGCTACGAAAAAAAAAAAAAAAAAAAGACATTAAATGTCAGGACAGCTATAAACGAATGTAAAGTGCACTCTAAAAAAACAAAAAAAAACAAAAACACAAATATATGACGATGACCACAAAGGAGTATGGAAGAGACAGAGAAAATCTCTCCTATTAATTTCCTACTTAAGACTTCAAAACATTTAGCTGGGTAGAAGAGTAAACGAATTCGAATAACAAATTTCAAATATCGTAGAGGAAACTATTATACAACTTCGTACAAGAAAACCTGCAGTTAATCGTTTTATCCGTAGCTTTAAAGAAATAACGAATCTATAGGGAAAAAAAAATGCATATAAACAGAACTTCATGGGTTGCGCCCTCCTGACCCCAGCCACACCCTAGCCTTCCTGCGCTGGACAAGCAAGTTAATAAATACTGCCATGAATATGTGCCAAGAGACGATGGGGTAGAGAATATAATTGTGGTGGGCGACTGGGGTCATCATAAACCTTGTATCTCAGGTTGATGTGAGGAAATGATCACTGGATAGACACGGGTGGTTACAAGCACACATCATCACTATCCTTCACCCTCCAAACAACCACACACATTCCACTCTGCCGTTGACTCCAGGAAAGACACACACACACACACACACACACACACACACACACACACCTCCAGTTTACAGAGTATTGGGTATTAATGATCTCTTTTGCCTATTAAAAAAAAGACCCATCAACAGCCAGCCAATTACTCCATTCATGGGATGGTAATGGGGCAATTAGGATCGGAGGGGGTGAGGGGGCGGAGAGAAGTAACATGATAGGGTGGAGAGAGCGAGAGGAGGTGGATGAAGTGCAAAGGTTTCTTAAATTATCTGCATCAGTTGACAAACAATTGTACAGAGAGTAGGTATATAATTTTACAGAACACTCCATAAAATCCTGGTACAGTATTTTGTCACTACACAAGTTATAGTTTGTAGTCAATTGGGATGGTTATGCTGTATTATGCGGTCTATCAGCACATCCACTTATACTGTATAAAAATCTGATGAATATTTCGTTCATCATACTGTATATTTCTTTAACAACATATTTCTGACCTAATTAAACCTAACATAACCTAATCACTTCGTTTTAAATCCCTCTTCATTTTAAATTCCTCTTCAGTAATTCCTACTGGATGTATTTTAGAAAATGCGAAAGGCAAAATTATACAGATAAGATGCCGACGCTCAGTAAATATGAGAGAGAGAGAGAGAGAGAGAGAGAGAGAGAGAGAGAGAGAGAGGCGGAGAGCGGTACAGCCCAGCAACTTCTATTGAGGATGCTGGTGTAGCTTTTTCGAGACAAAAGAGTAAGAGAACAAAGAGCAAATGGAAACAAATCGAATATTGAAGACTCTACTTGAACACAGGAGCATGGTATCTGTCTTTGATTGATTTTGTTTCACAATGAAAAGTAGTTTAACTGAACGAATTTGAAAAGCGGAAAATATAATACCACACTAATAGAGGGCTAGCAGCTTGGAACTGAAAGTGGTGGAAAATACAATGTGTATGGATGTTTAAAATGCATCATTTATCCATTTAAACGTGTTCCGTATTAAATCCCTGCCACTTCTTAAATGACTGATCACTGCAGCAGGCGTGTGGCCATCTCTGGGTGTTGCCCATATTCATTCCTGCTGATATTCTTCTGAATACATTTAATTGCTTCTAAGTAACATAGTAGCTATTAAGATCCATAGCCAGTCGTATGCGATGTACACCTAATGATGCAAAAGTTGGTGTGCATCGCATATTAACTGCATAAGAAACTGAAGATGTCTAACTTGCTGTCCAGCGTCGGAGTGGCAGATCAGGGCCGGCAACCGTTCCAAAAATGATGCGCTGATAAATCCATGTAATAAGCAGTTATTACTAAACATATTTCTCATTAAGCACAAACGATTCTGTTTTCTATATTTTCAAGCACTTTTGATATTGTGATTACAAATGTGTGGTTGGGTATCGTGGTTAGCCTCCGAACCCCGAGGCGGGCTCACGCCGACCTCAGTTATGTGGGACTTTGATGCACGGTCGCGGAGGGTGTAGACATGTTTCACTCTGCACTTTCCTCTAGCTTTGCAGGGCTGCCTCACTAGCATTAGCCTTTTTTTTTCTTTTTTCACCTTTCTGGTGACGGTAGGGTAATTAGTACTCATTTACCTCTCTTCCCCATTAGTTTGGAACAGTAAGTGTCTGTTCCTATACACTGAGATTACCTTTGCTTGCTGCCCATGGAGGGTCCCCCCCACTGATGGCTCTAGGACATTAATTAACACGGTAGGGCCTCCCTGAAGCGGTTTGAGAGGGCAATTTCAGCGTTTGGTCCCGGTGTGTTTTGTCCCTTGCTCATCTTTTTTCCTTCTTCCCACTTGTTACTATGTCGGATGCCCATGCTGCCTCCCCCCCCTTCAGGGGGGGAGGTGGTCTTGATGAAACCCCGACCGATAGACGGACCGACCAACCGCAGACTGAACGGCCCCTGACACATACCCCCATGGACATCCCTGTCAATAGTGCTCAGTTTGTAACCCTGCATGCTCTAGGTTCCACTCTCTTGAGCAGTCTCAGTCCTTTCCTTATCAAGAAAGTGATTGGTTACTGGGCTAGGGAGGTGGAAAAGGTAAAAAAAAACTTGCAAATGGAGACCTCTTGGTAAAAACTGTCAACTCCTCCCAGGTAAAAGACTCGATGAAACTGCACTGAGGGACACATGGGTGTCAAAACGACACCTCCGTGGGGGTTCAGCCTCTATACACTCATAGGTGTCAAGGTTTGGGAGAATATTGAGGAGAGTTCGTTTCGTATCAAGCACTTGGCTAGAACTGAAGTAAATTGCACTCCTCATAATTATATTAAAGACTATTTTATTTGAAATATACTCAAGTAGTGATAAACGTTTTTGAAAAAGCAATTTAAAGGTATAAAGGCGAATAATTAAACAACGAAACCTCCATTTCTCTGTTTAGTGGCGGCGGATTTCTGTCTTTAGATTCTTTGCATCACGTGTGAACCCAAAGCCTTTTTGTCACGTTTCCTTTTCTTGGCAATTACATTGATAAATGCGGACAGTGTAAGTTATGCTCTGAGCTTTGGTGTTACAGAGTACTGTATATGATTCAATATTCCTTAACATCTGTGCAACATAAACGTTAGAGGCAGATTCAGTTGTTCCTTTTGTAATTATGAGACTAGGCATTTTAATTGACTCACTTCATTATATGGACGGCCACGCTTTACGCGTGGGCTTTAGATTACAATGTGTTGTTAGGAGCTGCTTTAAGATGTATACCTGTGTACGGTCTTGGCTTAATCATATAAAGCTTAAACATCCTATTTTTGCTCAGGAGCATTTTACCGGTAAGTCCCACAACACGACATATACAGTAGTATTGAAACATTGAACAGTGATGCAACAGGTACTGAAGATGCAGCAGTCCTTCATATTGATGAACTCCAAATGTGCAAAATCAACATTTAAGGCCAAAATTGGATTATGAGAAGGTAGTACGGTACCACAGGTAGTATCATGCTTAACCTACTCTTAGAGAAGAACACCATATTCATTGTACTTAAAATCCATCAAATCTTAATAATGTATACCTGTTTCCCTAAAACTTGAAGAAATTAACCAGTTTTATCAAACTTTAACTCCTTCACTCATTAGTGAATTACTAATTGTGGGTAGAGACTGCTATTCTGTACAACCAGTTTACCGCATTCATTGTACAGAACTTGAAATACATCAGTCCTTAATGATTTGCCACGCTGTGGCAAGGCTCTGTCAACCACTAGGAACATGAATACCCTGCACATCACGATTCTTTGGGAGCGGTTACTTGTCAACGGTCAGTGGGTCTGCTAGGCCAGACAGCCTGGGGTTACACAAAAAGAGCAACCTTAATTTTGCAAACATCCACTTTTTTTTTTATTTTTTTTTCCAACATCAGTGGTGGTTGTGCATTGGCATTACTTCGTTTTCAGTGTATGATTTGACCTTTTCAGAATGGTGCAATCTCATTTTTTTTTTCCTTCATCAGAGTGTGCAGCTCTTCATCTGATTCAAGGGAATGTTAAGAAGAAACTTGACTTCATAAGGAAAGATAATGAAGTTAGTGAAACAAGTGCTGACCCGTGTATTTCATGGCAAGGGGAGTCTTTTCTTGATGGTTTATTCAAGATTTATGTTGAAAATGTGGTTGTTGCTGAGTCAAGGTGTCTGATTAGTGGATTTCTCTGTTTACTTGCCACATTTTGTATATTTAACATTGCCTTTCAAAAAAAAAAAAAAAAAAATGGTGCCGATAAACACTTTAACTTTCCTTCAGGAAATGGTGCTAAGGCACAGTGACTCATGCAAAAAAGATGTAAAATGCACAAATCTTGTGGCAATGCTAAATTGAAACAAGGTACTGTAGTGGAAATGGTCAGTCAAATATGGTCTCTAGTGTGGAATTATTTTTCTGTGGCAAATATTTATTAGGTGAAGCTGCACAGTATTTACAGTAAACTCACACTATTATCGCACCTCGTTAATCCTAACTTCTGCTATACCAAATTCTGTAGATCTACCAAATAACATTCAAATAAAATGAACAATGAGCTAGTTCACTGAGATGTCCCAGCTGCTAGACCGTACAATAGTAGGAAAAAATATTATTTTTTAATGCATTTCTCTGTTCTGCTCATTACTGATTGAAAATATTCAGTATCTATCTCATTTGAGATCGTGTGTGTGTGTTGAGTGTTTCATTTTTCTTTACGCTATTATTTCCTGTGTTTATTGAAGTGCGCCATTGCAGTATGTCTGCAAGTGAGATTGAGGTTGACTATCCTAGCACCTGTACGGGCATCAACAGGAGGTGTAACCCAGAGAAATAGGTGAAAAATGTGGCAAAAAAGTATTGTAACTTCTTAACAATGGATTCCCCTACATTACAGTATTAGTGTATTGTTATGTTACAGTGAATGTGTATGATGTTTCATTCATGTACTGCTTTTGTTCCTTACAGTATTAATATTGTCTTACTGATACCATACAATACAGTTCCTCCCCTGCATAATGTTGGAATGCATTTGGGAGAACCCATCATTATGCCAGGGTATCGTATAGCGGGGACGATATAACATGTAAAGTACAGGGATGTGTTTGGAATCTTTGGGATCCACCCCCAACAAAGTCCAAAATCCACCTATATGAGTCCAAGATCAAGTTTCTAGCTCACAATATCCCCTAAATAGCTTTAGAACAAGCTAACCTAAGCCTAGAAACAGTTAATATGTCACCTAAACCCAAATATAAAATATGAAAATTATCAGAAATAAATCTGGAAAGAAATCAGATTTAGTAAGCTGGACCCCAAAATGGCAGTGTTTATCCCACCTATGAC
The DNA here is from genome assembly GCF_032717465.1 of Coenobita brevimanus. NCBI lineage: Eukaryota > Metazoa > Arthropoda > Malacostraca > Decapoda > Coenobitidae > Coenobita > Coenobita brevimanus. The sequence goes on along the minus strand of NC_136960.1, from coordinate 11,068,295 downwards.
TAAAATCATCCTAAGCAAAAAAATAAATAAATAAATAAACCTATTGTATCATCAAAGTCTGAACAAAATCAGTAATAGATGAAATCAACAAACACATCAGGTGAAAATTCATTGTATTACCAAGTACTGGCCTTCGCTAGGCAGGGAAGGAGGTTAATTTTTTCCCATCGTTAAAGCAGGGTATGGTATAAAGGGCCATCATATAACAAGGAGTGACTACTGAACGGTATTTAATGAGTCATGTTGTGTTGTGATATTCCTGTACGTATAAAATGACTCGTTTGACCCGCCGTGTCCCGTCGACGTATGAGTACATTGCAACGTTTTGTCACAGCTAGACCCATCGACGTACCAGTACGTCGCGCAATTGCAAGGTTCATAATTTGCACAAATTTCAATTTTCGCATGTGATTTTTGGTACGTATACACGGGACACCATCCTCTACAAGATGCCAGGCAAGGACAATGCCTTACCCTGCATAACCTTCCCCCCCCCTCATGCCATTGTCTCAGCAATTCACCTGTTACCAGTGACCTGGCCAGTAAAGAAATGTTGTGCCATGGTACGAAATTCAGGGCCAGAGTGATTCCCCAATCGATGACAATGTGGAGGACAAAGTTTACGTAGCATTAGAGGAAGAAACAGTCAGAAATGATGATCAGGTAATGTCGCCAAAAAAGGTCTGGTATGTTGATGTGTTTGGTGAGCGAAACAATGCTTATATTGCCTATATTACTGTGTGAAAACCAATATACTCTTGTACTGCATATAAATTCGAACCAAATAAATAAATGCCGTTTATGAGTGGTGTGGAATAGTTACCCTCCCATAGAGCTCGTTTTCTTTGGAGCCAGCCTGACAGAAAACCCAGTAAGGTAAGGGGTACTCCTACCTGTATCGAGTATTTTAAACCTCAGGTGAGCCATTTCTCTATGAATTTTCGATGTTTCTCACCAAAAGCAGAGGTTTGAGCCAAAAAAAAATTGTTCCAAAATTAGTCGGGATTGGGGGGAGTCAGTGATGGAAAATCGGTCGGGACGGGGTGGATTAACCATAGTCATCGACAGAGGCATTGATATTTTATTGTTTATTAACTATGTGAGTGTTCATATTATTCAGTATTTTTACTCTATGTCCCACCATAAAAACCTATTCATTATCTCATGGTAATTAAAATATATACTTGTAAAAAATAGCATTGTATAGGTATTTTAGGTAGATTTGCAATGTGTTTTGTAACAAAGTTTAATACAGTATATTCATATACTTCAGTGGCTTTATGGATCCTGATGATCATTTGACTCATATGGCCGGCAGAATACTGTATTAGCAAATATCAAATTAAGAAATCTTAATATTCTTATGTATAAGTAGCTACACCCTGTAAAATATCTTAAGCACTTTAACTTTTCTTCACAAAGTGGTGCTAGGGCACAGTGACTGATGCAAACAAAAGATATAAAGAGCATAAATCTTTTGGTAAAGCTAAATTGAAACAAGGTAACTGCTGTAGTGGAAGTGGTCAAATATGGTCTCTAGTCTGGAAGTATTTAATTTTTCTATGTGGCAAATACAGGCATACCCCTGTTTGATGATGTAATTGGTTAGGTAAAACCCGATCGTTAGGCGGGGTATCATATATCGGGATACTTTTAACATGTAAAATAATGTGGAGCGTTTACCATCCTTGGGTTTCCCGCCAAACCAAGACCACTACCCACCCAAATGAGCCAAAAAACAAGTTTAAAGCCAATACAATTGGCCTAACTGTCGTAAAAGAAGCTAAGCTAAGCCTAACACTTGTAAATTCCTTACTAAAACCAACAAATAAAATCTGAAAATCATCAAATATAATTCTGGAAAAAAGCAACCTTAGTAAACTGCACCCCAAACTGACAATGTTCACCCCACCTATGACTAAAACACACTAATCTAAGTCTAAAAACAGTTTATAAATCAACCTAAACACACAATTTTAGTCTAAAATATGAAATTGGTTAAAAAATCTAAACCCATCATTAAACCGAGGTTTGGCCATCATTAGGCAGGGTATGGTGGTATTTGTATCCCCATCGTTAAGCCGGGGTATCGCCTCTAGGGAATCGTATATTGAAGTATTACTGTAGTTATTAAGTGAAGCTGCACAGCATTTACAGTAAACTCACGCTATATCGAACCTCGCTAATCCTAACTTCTGCTATACGAAATTCTGTAGATCTACCAAATAACATTCAAATAAAATGAACAATGAGTCAGTTCACTGAGATGTCCCAGCTGCTAGACCATACAATAGTAGAAAAAAATATTATTTTTTAATGCATTTCTCTGTTCTGCTCATTACTGATTGAAAATATTCAGTATCTATCTATTTGAGATTGTGTGTGTGTGTTGAGTGTTTCATTTTTCTTTACATTATTATTTCCTATGTTTATTGAAGCACGCCATAGCAGTATGTCTGCAAGTGAGATTGAGGTTGACCATCCTAGCACCTGTACGGGCATCAACAGGAGGTGTAACCCAGAGAAATGAGTGAAAAATGTGGCAAAAAAGTATTGTAACTTCTTAACAATGGATTCCCCTACATTACAGTATTAGTGTATTGTTATGTTACAGTGTATGTGTATGATGATGTTTCATTCATGTACTGCTTTTGTTCCTTACAGTATTAGTATTATCTTACTGATACCATACAATACAGTTCCTCCCCTGCATAATGTTGGAATGCATTTGGGAGAACCCATCATTATGCCAGGGTATCGTATAGTGGGGACGATATAACATGTAAAGTACAGGGATGTGTTTGGAATCTTTGGGATCCACCCCCAACAAAGTCCAAAACCCACCTACATGAGTCCAAAATCAAGTTTCTAGCTCACCTAATCCCCTAGATAGCTTTAAAACAAGCTAACCTAAGCCTAAAAACAGCTAATATCTCACCTAAACCCAAACATAAAATATGAAAATCATCTGAAATAAATCTGGAAAGAAATCAGACTTAGTAAACTGGACCCCAAAATGGCAGTGCTTATCCCACATATGACTAAAATCATCCTAAGCAAAAATAAATACCATACATAAATAAACCTATTGTATTATCAAAGTCAGGACAAAATCAGTATTAGTTGAAATCAACAAACACATCAGATGAAAACTCATTGTAATACCAAGGACTGGCCTTTGCTACGCAGGGAAGGATGTTAATTTTTCCCTATCGTTAAAGCAGGTTATGGTATAAAGGGCCATCATATAGCAAGGAGTGACTGTACCGAACTGTATTTAATGAGTCATGTTGTGTTGTGATATTCCTGTATGTATAAAGTAACTTGTTTAACCATAGTCATTGACAGAGGCATTGATATTATATTGTTTATTAACTACATGGGTGTTCATATTATTCAGTATTTTTACTCTCACTATGCCCCACCATAAAAACATACTCATTATCTCACGGTAATTAAAATATTTACTTGTAAAAAATAGCACTGTATAGGTATTTTAGGTTGTTTTGCAATGTGTTTGGTAATAAAGTTTTTTATATTCATATACTTCAATGGCTTAATGAATCCTGATAATCATTTGACTTTCATAAGGCCAGCAGAATTTGTATGAGTAGCTCCATCCTGTAATTGTGATATTGGATATATAGGATGTAGGCTAGACACCCCAAGCGACATGCTTAGATTATTGGCTTGACGCCTTCTAAGATGACAGACTGACACCCCTGAGTGTGCAGTTGCCACTTCTGAGGTGTAAGACCGAGACCTCGGAGTGTTTGGTTGACACCCATAAGGTGTAATATTGACAACCATGAGTGTTTGGTTGACTCCCAGAAGGTGCAAGATGGACACCCTCGAGTGTTCAGTTGACACCCATAAGGTGCAATATTGACAACCATGAGTGTTTGGTTGACTCCCATAAGGTGTAATACTAACACCCCTAAAGTGTCAAATTGACACCCCTGCAGTGTCATATTGACTGTCATGAATCAAATTCGCGACATTTCCCTTTTGTGAAAAACACGAACTATTAGTGGAAAACTCACTGTGTATCGCTCAGTTAACCGTTTCTCTCTCCATTTCGGGGTATACTTTTCAAAACATTCGTCACTGTTTCAAAAGTGACCGATTTAATGCACGTCACTAAGTGCTCTACTGAATGATACTATTGTTTCTTTATTGTTCGCCCCTGCTTGCCTCAACCGTTAGCCACGCCTTCTTCCGGTGGCTTGTGCGTCCTGCCCATACATTGTTTTTTGAAAGCAGTCCAGTGTTTGCTCTGACGGAGGAAGGGTCTGTGCTCCAACAAGTGAGAAGTCAGCCAGGCTCAACTTAGACCACAGTCTCCAGTGCTCCCACCCTTGGTGATACAAAGCATTCATCGACCAGTATTTCCTTTTGTATTTTCCTAGGTTTAAGAGTTTAAGTAAGGTGTTTTTTCCAAGATAAGGAGACAGCTGTTCAGTTCCTTGATCGTCTCACTGCTTACTTAAATGAGTGGATGGAGAAAGATGAAACTCCTTCCATGCGTGAGGGGATAATTGACCTTATGCTGTGTACACAGCTAGAGAGGTCGTGGCCTGCTGAGCTCATAGCACAGCTTAAGATCTGCCAGGTGAAAGATGCCAGCCAAATGGCAGAAAAGGCAGACACATTTTTTTACTGCATACGGGTATCAAACTCGTAAGCAAAACACCTGGAACAGAAAACCTGATAAATCTGGGAAATCGTCTCAGACTGAATCCCAGCACCAAGGCCGTACTCAGAGTAATGGCCAAGGTCCAAGCAAACCGCAGAAGGACCAGGGGCAAAACACTCAGAAACCTGAGTGAAAGAGGTACAACAAGTATCCTAACCAGCAGCAGTATCAGCCACGCAACCGACTGTCGGGACAAACTTTTTCACCACCAGCTCAAAAGAGGCAGGAAGCGAATGCAGCCTTCATTCCTCAGCAGCAGCACGGTGGTCACGTCCCTACCAGTATGGGTACTTTCCCACAGTTCTCTAGTCCCACAGTGACAGTGAACCCCCCTCCACAGATGGCCAATGTTCCATTTTCCCAATATAATTCTCAAGGCACAATGATTGCCGCATCAATTCAGCAGCCTCACGAGTGGCTAGCTGCTTCCTCCACAGGCCCTCCCACAAGTGACAGTACCTTCCTTGTTCAGCCAGGGTTTGTGGGAGACATTCCTGTGAAGGTCCTGAGAGATAATGGTTCCTCAGGTTGCTCTGTCAAGCAGAGTCTAGTTCGGCCTGAGCAGTATACAGGTCGACAGATCCATGCAAACCTTATTGATGGATCAGTGAGATTATTCCCTGAGGCATGTATCCAGGTGGCATCTCCATTTTATACTGGTACGACACTCGCAGTTGTCATGCCAGAACCTTTATTTGACCTAATTGTAGGCAACATTCATGGAGTCAAGGATAGTTGCTCCGATGATGACGCTACTCAGACTTCGGCTGCTGCGGTAACACGAGCCATGGCTGAGGCTCCAGACTGTGTCACCCCAGTGATCATTGAATCGCCGCAAGATCTGATGTGTAGTCAACTTCTTGTGCAAGAACAACATTCTGACCCGACACTTGCTGCCGTGTGGAACAAACAAAAGGGTCGAGTGATTAAGTATTCATGGGGAGGTCGAGCCAAGTTCCTTCGTAAACAAGGACGGCTCTACCGTGAGTCACGAACACCCGAGGGCGAGGTTCGACTGCAGTTTGTCGTTCCCGCCAAGTACGGCCTAGCAGTGTTACAATGGGGTCATTGTTCAGCCTCAGGAGGTCACATGGGCAAAAGGAAGACCCAGGGCTGTATCCGAGCTGACTTTTTCTGGCCAGGGATGGGACGAGACATAGATAGTTTTGTCCGTTCATGCAGTGTGTGTCAAAGTAACACCACTAATCAGGGACATGCCCTTCCTGTGCCGTTCATAACCACACCTGTAATCTCTGAGTCAGTTGAGAGACAGGGTAGTGGTGAAGTGGGTGCAGACCTGACGTCTTGCCCATTGGCCCCACAGGACACATTATGTCCAGGGCCTGTACATACATATTATGTACCGTAAGTTAAGGGGGAAGTTGAGAGGCGACTCGAGGCTATGGAAGACCCGAGTTTGCACAAGGATTCTCAGCTTCCCGGTACTAATATAAGTACTGTAGGTTAAGGGGGAAGTTCGAGAGAACTCCGCAGAGGTGACTCGAGGCTATGGAAGACCCGAGTTTGCACAAGGATTCTCAGCTCCCCGATACTAATATAAGTACTGTAGGTTAAGGGGGAAGTTCGAGAGAGAACTCCGCAGAGGCGACTTGAGGCTATGGAAGACCCGAGTTTGCACAAGGATTCTCAGCTTCCCGATATTAATATAAGTACTGTAGGTTAAGGGGGAAGTGAGAACTCTGCAGAGGCGACTTGAGGCTATGGAAGACCCGAGTTTGCACAAGGATTCTCAGCTCCCTGAAATTAATATAAGTACTGTAGGTTAAGGCATAGGTTGAGGACCCGTGTGCAGTTCGAGGCTATGGAAGACCCGAGTTTGCGCAAGGATTCTCAACTTGCCAACACTAATCGTGTGCTATAATTAATGGCGACCTCGAATGTACGTCGTAGCACTGACTGCTAGGCAGAGTGTAATTGTAACATAATAATATTTTTGTCCCATTGACATTTTTGATGCTCCACCTCAATTAGTTTTGCAGGTACAGCAATGGGTGTAGCAGTTTTGCTGTGTGGGCCAGCTGATCGTCTGCCGCACGCTGCCGCCTCTTCTCCTCTGCCTTCGTCGTCGCCCTATTATTTACTGTGTCATTTTACACGTAGGTACAGTTACACTACAACTGTCACACCTACACCGTGTAATACATACACCACGCTACACAACAATTAGTTGTCAGTGTAAATGTAGCGAACTTTTGCTCAGTTTGACCTGAGTACAGGATTTTCACCGTCGTCACGGAGTTTTTCCCTCAAGCTTGCTTCTATTAACGTAAATATGAGGTTTTTTCGCTCACTGGCAACTGCAACTTTCTCCTGTAGCAGGATAGCACACACACCACAGTGTGAATCTTGTGTGAATGACTTAGGATGTGTACATATATATATATATATATATATATATATATATATATATATATATATTCACAAATTTTTTCCCATAAGGAAAAAATTTAATTTTGTAGGGACGTAATGTCACGAATCAAATTCGCGACATTTCCCTTTTGTGAAAAACACGAACTATTAGTGGAAAACTCACTGTGTATCGCTCAGTTAACCGTTTCTCTCTCCATTTCGGGGTATACTTTTCAAAACATTCGTCACTGTTTCAAAAGTGACCGATTTAATGCACGTCACTAAGTGCTCTACTGAGCGATACTATTGTTTCTTTATTGTTCGCCCCTGCTTGCCTCAACCGTTAGCCACGCCTTCTTCCGGTGGCTTGTGCGTCCTGCCCATACATTGTTTTTTGAAAGCAGTCCAGTGTTTGCTCTGACGGAGGAAGGGTCTGTGCTCCAACAAGTGAGAAGTCAGCCAGGCTCAACTTAGACCACAGTCTCCAGTGCTCCCACCCTTGGTGATACAAAGCATTCATCGACCAGTATTTCCTTTTGTATTTTCCTAGGTTTAAGAGTTTAATTAAGGTGTTTTTTCCTAGGCGTAAGGATTTAGCTCTTGTGTGAGTGAGTGAGTGCAATCTCATTAATTTGATTTGAAATGTAACGTTGAATTTATTTTTGTAATCAATAAATTTAACAGTTCTTTTCTTTGAGCTTAATGTAATGTAAACTCTTGTTTCATTTCTCCACAATTAAGCTTATTTTCCATATAGTTCCTAGCTTGCATAAACGTTTGCCATTCATAACTGGTACTTAGGCCAGTTTTGTGTATTAAGCTTAAAATCCGTTGTGCCACCTAGGAGTTAAGCATCAGCAAGAACCTGATATTATTATTAGTATTAGTTATTTATTGTCAGGGGTGAAGTAACTTTCTCCAGAGGCTAATAGTACTAATTCAGCATTTGTGAGTAATTAGTCTCTGCTGTGTACTGTTGAGAAAGTTTATAAATTCTCGTTCTTAGGGAATCGTGCGAAGCGGACCGGTAAAGTAATCATTGCTTGATGTAGCAAGACAATCATTGTCCCTGCTCTTCAATATTATTTAATATTATTATCAGTTAAATAATATTTAGCATTTGTTTAAAAAACTCCATTATATTTTAAAAACCCCGTGACATTGACACCCGTGAGTATTAGGCTGACACTCCTAAGGCGTCAGCTTGACACCCGCATAGGTATCAGTTTGATTCAGTCTGACACCGCAAAGGTGTCCAGAATACACCTCTGGGGTGCTACTTTGGACACTGTAGCCTGACACCCCAAATGGTGACACTTTGACACCCCTGTGTCCCTCAGTGTGCCTAAGTTCCATGAATATGATGTTGAGCTCAGGATCCCGCACGCCATGAATTCCTGCAAAGGTGTCATCACCTGCAGGGATCTCATGGTTATGGAAGAGGACGAGATCATACGGGAACTTGCTCAGCAGGACGTAATCGATGCCCAGTTCATCACTAGATATTCCGAAGGCATGAGGACGAAGACGAACACTATTGTTTTGACTTTTGGCATAGTTTCACTCCCGGCACATGTCAAAGTTGGCTACGAAATTGTTAATGCAAGGCCATATATCCCCAACCCACTCCGTTGTTTAGTGTGTCAATTATATGGGCACAGCGATAAAATTTGTCAGGCTTCACAGCCGGTGTATGGCAAATGTGCAACACAGGGTCACGATGCTGAGCACTTATTTTATTATTTGTTGCTTTCACTGAAAGGGTGCTCACTCCACTTCCTCTAGGGATTGTCCCAAGTGGAAGGAGGAGAAAGAGGTCTGTGCAGTGAAGGCGACTGAGGGTATCTCCTACTACGAAACTAGGAAAAAGGTGAAGGAGTTGCATGCAACTCCTATGCCGAATAGGTCCTATGCTTCGGCAGTGATGTCCCATCTGACCCTGAACCGGTTCCTCTTGCCACTCACTCTACCTCTCCATCTCAGCCTCCTGTCTCCACCAACTCTCAGACTGACATCCCCACTGCTACTTCTTACTCCCAGGCTGCTGCTGCCTCTCAGTCAGTCAAGCCTAAAACGAAGTCAGACAACTCAAGTAAGTGTAATATGACCACCCTTACAAACAGTCAAGCCCTCGTGTTCTTCCAGCTCCTGGTCCAGCGAGGGAAAGAAATGGTAGCTCTTTCTTGGTGGAGTCTGGGAGCCTCGTTATTGACGAAAAAATGGAGGTTTCCATCAGCAAGCACCGTGATAGGTCCCCCGGTAGTTGCTTGCCTGTTGGTGGGCAGCATAAATGAACTAAGAGCACTGGCCACCCTCGTAAATCTTAAACCACCGCATTCACTGTGTTACAGTGGAATTGTAGGTCTCTTGAGAATAAATTACAAACTATAGCAATCTTGCTTTCCATACACAGGCCAGACGTTGTTTGTTTATGGAAGACGCGCCACCTGATCCTCCACAGTTCACACACTGCCACTCGTACAGAAGATATGAAGGTCACGGAGTAGTCATATACACACATCACACCCACAGACAGAAGTGATTCTAAATTCTACTCTGGGAGCAGTCGCGTGCAGAGTAAAATTTAATAACACTTATCTGTCTATTTGCTTTCTGTACTGTCCTCCACATGGCCCCATTGATTGTGATGCTTTAAATTCACTATTTGAACATCTGCCAGGGAATAGGTTAATGTTGGGCGACTTTAACGCCCATCATCATCAGTGTGGTAACTTGAGGATCGATGGTCGTGGGGAGCAAGTAGCCAACCTAATACTACAGTCCAACCTCTGTCTTCTGAACGATGGTAGAGTGACTCGTGTAGATGATCGTACTGGTAACTTTTCGGCCATCGACTTATCTCTGGCCTCCCCTGTTGTACATCAAGATTTCTCGTGGGACCCTTATGACGACTCCTTGGGAAGTGATCATTTACCCATCTGCCTTTCTTAGACATGCGAAATCGTTTCGGACCCTCCACCCCTAAAATTTAACTATAAGAAAGCAGATTGGGGATCCATCTCATGGATCGCCAATTTAGATATATCTGGGGAGACCATAGATGTTAAGGTCGAAAATTTAACCACTTCCATATTACACGCGGCTGAGGCTGCTATTCCCAAGACTTCTACAGTTCATGCGAAGCATAGAGCACATTGGTGGACGCCGGATTGCCGACAAGCATTGAGGAAACGCAATAGGAGACACAGGATTTTTGATAGTCAGCCTACTAAGGAAAATTTTATTGCATACAAACATTCATGGGCTGAGGCAAGGAAAATAATAAGAAGGGCCAAACGCAACTCCTGGCGGTCCTTTGTGTCCAAGATGACTTGTACTACACCATTAAGTAAAGTCTGGTCCACTATAGGAATATTAAACAATAAAGGCCCATACATCCCTGTCACCACCCTGCAGGTAAACAACACCATCTATGACAAGCCCATGGACGTTGCTAACATCCTCACCAGGAGTTTTTCTCATGTAAGTAGCTCAGCCAATTATGATCCACATTTCCAACATCGTAAACACACGGCTGAGCTACAGATATTAGACTGCCACAGAAGATGTAGACTCTCCTTACAACCATGAGTTTATGGTAGATGAACTGCTCCTTGCCCTTAAATCCTGTAAAGACACCAGCCCTGGACAAGACACCATCACATACGGTATGATCCAGCATCTTAATCAGGACAACCTGATTAAGATGCTAGCATTGTACAATGAGATTTAGGCATCTCGAACTTTCCCAACTCATGGCACTTTGCCATGTCATACCGATACCCAAAGAGGCTGGTCATCTTATGAATCCCACTTCATTTCGTCCTATTGTGTTGACTTCTTGTCTATGTAAGGTCATGGAACAAATGTTTAATAATAGGCTTCTCTTTGTTTTAGAGTCGAAGAATTTGTTAAATGATCAACAATGTGGCTTCCGTAAATACAGAAGTTCACTAGATCATTTAATGACTTTGGAGAACCGTATTTCAGATGCATTTGCCAATAAAGAATTCATGATAGGGGTGTTCTTGGACATTCATTAAGCCTATGGCATGAAATGGCAATACATTATACTAATGAAGCTCTATGCTTATGGTTTAAGACGTAATTTACCTATTTTTATTTCAAATTTCTTAAGGGACAGAACTTTCTCAGTCCAATTGCCCCGTAATGTAACATCGGATATATTTATCCAGGAAAACAGGGTGCCTCAGGGAAGTGTTCTTCGTCCCACTTTATTTAGTATTATGATCAATGATATTCTGTCATCAGCTCCCATCCCAAGGAATCTTAAATACTTGCTCTACGCTGACGATTGTGCAATATGGCACTCCTCCCGTAATGCACAACTTTTGCCTGGGCGGATTCAAGCAGCCCTTGATTCCTTTAACCATTGGGCCTTGCAGTGGGGATTAAACTTTTCCGTCGCTAAATGTGCCGCTGTAGTTTTCACTAATCATAACGCCCCAGATCTGCATTCATTTTTGGGTGACCAAACTGTACCTTTTCAAAATTTTGTATAGTTTTTGGGCCTCCACTTTGATTGCAGAGTGAATTTTAAACTTCACGTTAATACTTTGGTTGCTTGTTGTGATAAACCGTTAAATGTCCTCAAGTACCTAGCAGGTACTACATAGGGTGCTGACAGAAAATCTTTATTAATGGTGTATAAGTCCCTTATTATGTCGAAGCTAGACTATGGCATACAGGTTAATGGCTCGGCATCTGATGCAATGTTGAAAAGGTTGGATGTGTCACAGAATAAATGTTTGCGAATGTGTCTTGAAGCCATCCGGTGTACCCATGTAGCTCGTATGGAAGTGGAGGCGAATGTGCCTCCGCTCCGTATTCGCCGTGAACATCTGGCCTTGTCCTATGACCTACAGACACAAAGGAAAAATAATATGGGCAATGTGGCCTGTACCCCCCTGTGTCAATACCACCATCTTCTGCTGGGGGTGCGTCAGCCACTTGCCGTACTCCTCCACTTACTGACTCAGGAGCTTGGTGTGGACCTCAGTGACTATGACAAGTTGGTGATTAAAAATATAGCGCCTTGGGAGCCACCTGGCTTTACGGTTGATGTTTCCTGGCTCCCAGCACCAAAGGCCAAGGTGCCGGAGGCGGAGGTCCACCACTTGTTTCGTAACATCATCGTTCGTCACTTGGGGTCCCACCAATTGTACACCGATGGCTCCAAGTCCAGTGAATGTGTGGGTGCAAGTGTATGGTCGACTGAATGTGCCCTCAGGTATCGGCTGCCAATTCATACACATGTGTTTACCTCTGAACTTTTTGCTATTGACAAAGCCATAGACTATGCTTTAAATTCTAGGCATGACTCATTTGTCATATTTTCAGATTCGAAATCAGCCCTTCAGACAATCGCATCTTGCACTAGTCTTGCACGAGATCCAGGGCCGCATCGTTATTAAGCTGCATTCATGCAACAAGTCATTGACGCTGATCTGGGTGCCTGGTCATTGTCGTATCTACGGCAATGAGCAGGCTGACTTACTTGCAAAGTCGGCTATAGAGCTCGAGGATACTTGGGACATTCCTCCTGATCTACGGTCGAGTCTCTCTCTCGGAAAGAAATCAATAAATCTTCTGTGGCAAGGTCAGTGGACCAGACTAAATATTCCAACTTGTAAGCCGTACCTGGGCGACTGAGACACTGCCAACCGTCCCAGTCGCCCTGAGGAAAAAGTGTTGGCGCGTTTGCGGCTTAATGCCACTATATTAACCCATATGAAACCATATATGGCAAGACGCTTCCCACCGCACTGTGACATCTGTGATGCGATGTTATCTATCAGTCATATCATCCTGCGCTGTCGGCGATTTATTCGTGAACGGGCTTCACATATAAATTACTGCGGTGCAGCAAACGTCCCCTTCACCCTTTCCACCATCCTGGGTGATGGGGACATTGTTATAACTGATAAATTGATGACATTCTTGAGAGAGACCGGATTGATCAAAGTGATGTGACTTTTTTACTCTTTGGTTATGGTTTTTATCGACTGTAGATATGTACATATTGTACTGTTAATTAGGGGTGAAAATTGACGTAATTGAAATAGTTCCTGCTTCCGACTGATCTATTTCTAATATTGATGTCCCTTACATTAAACCCCGTTCCTCGCCTGACAGTCACCAGCTGATGAGTTCAAGTGTGCAATATAGAAAGGTATTGGGCATTTGCAGTCGGTGGTGGTCTGTTGAGTGAGGTCCTTCACCTTTTGTATATATGTATATTCTTTATGCCTTCCTGTAAAAGTTTTCTTAATTAGGGTTGACTGTTGAAGTATATGGAATAGTTCCTGACTCTTCAGGTTCTCTTTCATATATTGATGTCCCCTATATTATTTTCTGCCTCGACTGACAGTCAGCAGGTGATGAGTGCAGGTATGTAATGTTGGCAGGCATTACATATCTGCAGTCGATGGTGTTCTCTTGGTTGAGGTATTTTTACCATTAGTGTAGGTCTAGCTATTTGTCTCTTTAGGATTTAGTATAGGTTAGCGATTTGTCTGTCAGGTTATGAGTTTTGGGGTCTTTAGGTTAGGCATCTTTCTTTCTTTTGTTCTAATAAATAATGTAAGGTCTAAATATATGAAAAAGAGAAAAAAATAAATAAAATAAAAATACAAAAAATAACATTATATATATATATATATATATATATATATATATATATATATATATATATATATATATATATATATATATATTTGGTAGGTGAGGGCGCTCACCATCCACTCAGTGTAGTGCTACTTTCGGGTGTCTGCCCTGTCCTCTCCTCCATCCTTCTTTCCTTCCATCTGTCTTTCTTTCCTTCATTCTTTCCTCGTCTTTCTGCCTGCGGGTGACTTTACACTCCCTCTTCTGTCTTTCATTCCTTCATTCTTTCCTCTTCCTTCTGCCCGTGGGTGACTCTACACTGAGTGACAAGCCAAATGGTTTCCTGTTCACCAGGAAACCATTTACTACGCTGGGTGGTAACCATAAAACCAAATTTTGGCGCCTGGTGGTTTAGTGGGTAATTATTGTGCTCCAATCGGACTGAGCCGGTGAATTTTATATCCAAGGAGTGGTTGGGGTTTATTGCTCACGTAATCCCACTCAGGGATGAGTGAGGCTGGTCACTCTCATCTTAAATGTCAGGACCAACTGCCTAGCCCCGGGCTGCTACGCTCCTCATGGGGCAACGTAGGTAGGATTGGATTATATATATATATATATATATATATATATATATATATATATATATATATATATATATATATATATATATATATTTGCCTTAATCACCAGGGGGTTCGGCCCCAATGGTGCGTAAGCAAAAAAAAAAAAAAAAATGTATATTGCTGATGAGTCGGGTTGGGCTGAATTGTATACTCTGCCACGTTTACCGCATTTGGAGGTTCACGTGCTTGTGTTGCTGACTCAGTGCTCGCAACAGTGCAAACACAAACCATCTGTGTAACTCTTGATGTAAAATTTAAAGTGACGGAGTGCAGTGGTGAAGTTGATTTAAAAAGGATAGGCTCGGCCTGTAGTACGAGTATCTTGGCGCCGCGTACCGCACTGCTTGCCTTATGAAACCAGTGATGGAGTTGGCAGGCTGGAGGCTGTGCAGGTTAGTAGTGTCCCTTGGTGTCATTTTGATAGTGATTAGCGTGCAAAGGACATCTGGATATAAGTAATGGATTCTAATCCAACATTTTGCCGTCTTTCAAATACATATTTATTTATTTGTTTGTTAGAGGGAGGTTCTTGTTGCTGCTGTAATATTAGTAGTGGCAGCCACCTCTTGGTATTTGTTGATAATGTTGAATTTTGCAAGTTAAAGCCGTCTGCCAGTTTTGACCGATATGAATGTGCTCGGCCGCTACCTTCTTGCAGTTATCATACATTACAGCAGTCCTACCGTGAAAGCTACAGTAATTTTGAGTATAGTTTCTGTTTCATATAATCGACTTAAAACTAATTTCTCGAGGTGGTTGTGTTATCCAAGTACTGTACATCGCCTTGGCTCCTAATGTAAAGGTTATGATTTTGGATTAGTATATAGGCTCTTGTATGGTAATTTTTCTGCTCATTGTGATATTAACATAGAAATCTTTGTTAATGCTTTGTTGGGTTTAGTGTTAGCTTAGTAGCCCATCTTTTTTTTCTGACTGGTGACATCTTTTGGTAAATGATGACGGATATTGTTTTCACTCGATTTCTGTTTGTTTGTCTGTCTGTCTGGCTGGCTGTTAAAAACTTTACGCGAAAACTACCGGTGCGATTTTGACTAAAATTACAGGGATGATGGGCTATGACCTTCTGATGACCTGATCAAATTTGGGGCTAAATTGGGGCAGGCCCAGACTGTAGCCCCCCCCCCCCAAAAAAAAAAAAAAGGGGGTGGTGGACGGTAAAAAATCGTTTATCACCATAACTCCTTTCAAATTCGTCATATCGACGTGAAACCAAAACCTAAAGGTGCATCTTTCAAATCTGCATCCTATAACATGCCTTAATTCATAAGGGGGGATCATCCCTCAATTAGCTTTAGTGGGATCAGCATTAGGTGGGTCGGGCCTAAAGTTTCACCCGATTTAATCCAAATTTGATATGTGACATCTTTTACTAGTTTTCCTGTTGTGTGTATTCATCATTATAATGACTGCCGGGGATGGGTTTGCTGTGCCTTGGCACCGCTTTTTGTTTGCTAATGTTTTACAGGTTTTGTGGTATTGTATTGCAAAATTCAGTAGTTCTAGTGTTAGCTTAATATTTTGTAATTAATGGTTGTATATAATGGTTTTGATGATTGCCCAGGTAGTGTTATTTTTACTCATAGTTCACTGGTTTCATTTTTTAAGTTAATGGTTATACTGAATTTCGTAATAGCCTCATTAGTATCATTTTTGCTAATAATTCATTGGCTTTGATGTAAGCCAGGTAAACTATGGTATTTCTTTATATGCCTATTGCTATTTTCAGTGTTTATGTCACGTATAACAACCCTTCCTTTACCCCATTTTCACTTCCTTCCCGCATCAACTCCCCCACAGAGAGGGAAAGGGGGCGGGAGGGAGGGATTAGTCATTCCTCCATCCCTCACCCACTCTCTCCACCCTCCACACTCCACTCACTCTCTGTTCCACCCATTTCTCATTCATCCGTGTTTAAACAGTCCATACACTCTCTTTCTTTAACACCTCCCCAGTCTTTTACTGTTGCCTCCTTTCTTTCAGTACTTCAATCCGTCCCATTATTTCATTCTATCTAGTCTTTTTTCCTTTTCTCGGTCGTCTTTTTCCCCTCTACTTTCTGTCCACACTTCTCCCTCCGTTCTTCATTTTTTTTCCCCTTCCCTTTCTACTCATTTTCCATCTCTCTCGGTCACTCTGCATCACTACCAAACTCTCTCTCTCTCTCTCTCTCTCTCTCTCTCTCTCTCTCTCTCTCTCTCTCTCATTGCTTACCTGTGTCCCTGCTACTTTCATCAGACAGACAGATGGACGTACACACACACACACACACACACACACACACACACACACACACACACACACACACGTTTTTCCTCCCATAATAATGAGCAGACCATAAAGAAGAAAGGTTCGTGTTTATTCAGGCCAGTTAATTTTCCCTTATGACGAAACCATCACCATCAGTGTTATGAGGTGTATTCTCGATGTCAGCAGTTTGTGAGGATATTTTCATAGGGCTCTAGTGTGATTTGTTGATAATTTTCACGTATACATTGATGACTATATAAGAAACTGTTGTGAAAATGAACAAATGGATATGAAAACATTAAATATTTAACGTAAGAATGGACTGTCAGAAAGAGTAGTCTGTATTTTCTAGGTAGGTCTCAATGTGCATGGCGATCTGGGAAGATTAATGGGCACAAAACTCTTATATTTTTCTCGTTTCTCACCTCAAATTATAAGTAAGAAGACACCTCCCTAATTTGCCTGGCATGCATTCGTGAGATACATGTAAACAAGTTCTGGATATTTTCTTCCAATACCGTACCACCATGTGTAGTTATACTGTGTATTGTATATTGTGTACGTAAGTGTGGGCGATTTATCTTCAATTATTGTAATAGTAGTGGTAGCGGTAGAACTACTACTACTACTACTACTACTACTGCTATTACTGGTGGTAGTAGTAGTAGTAGTAATAGTAGCAGTAGTAATAGTGGTGGTGGTGGTGGTGGTCGTCGTCGTCGTCGTCTTCGTCGTCATTGTCATCGTCGTCGACTACTGAGTCTTAACGGGACGTGAACCCTGTGGCCTGCAGGCTGAAGCTGCCATTGTACAGTCCGCCATCTTCCTTTTCGGGGCATAGGGAGGGAGAAGAGAGACATTTGTACAGTATATCTGCGCCACCACGGAAGGGCATCTGTCCCCAGCACCTCTCCTGATCTTGATTATGTATATTCGGTAATTTTGTCAGTAATTGTTTTTCGTAATGAAGTATGATCATAAGACATGTACTGGCACATGTTTTTGGCGTATATTGTGGCAGTGGAGAGAGGTATAGCGCTACAAGTCTTATCAGTCAAGGGAGATATATTATTAAGGTGAGACGACGTGATCCTGGTCGTTTTCCCTCATGTAATGACAGTGTAGTTACATTTCTTCATACTAGTAATGCACACCGCTTACTGCATTCATACACATCCGATCTCCACCACATAGTCACCTAATACCCGCTCTACACCATGATGACAGTCATTAACATTTACCTTCAGGATGGGGAGAAACTATGCATTTGACTGAGGTTGTACATGACCACTGATTTCGAATTAGATTAGCGTGCTTGATTAATGGGGAGGAGTCACGCAGCGCCTGAGTATGCCACACCCACCAGGCAGTTCACTTGTAAACTTTGCACACTGGCACATCGATTACTGCGCACCTATTTTTAAAAAGACCAAATCAAACTATGCAGGCCGATGATACATGATAATTGGTTAATTTTTTTTGTCTTGGTTTTACCTCTTTTTACCAGCTTCATCTTTGTCTGATTAGTTAACTCTTCATCCTCCTTCTCTTTTCCTCCTACACAGCTCCCTCCGTCTTCTTCAGCCTGCTACATCCCTTCCTCCTCCTTCCTCCATATTCTTCTTTGTCTCCTCCTGTTTATCTCTTCCTGCCCCTCTTTTATCATCATCAGGCTCTGCATCATCATCTTTTCCTCCAACGTTCCTCCCTCTCTCCCTCAGCCTGCTGCACCCCTCCGTCATCCCTCCTTTTACGTCTCCTTTTCTCCACTCATCTTCGTCTCAGTAAATATCCCTGAGGCCATAGAGCTTAGTCTTAGCAGTGTAAATGTTAAGATAGCTGCCGATGTACTGGTTATGGGTAGATAACCTTAATTTAGGAGGAAGTAGTAGCATCTTGGCGTTTCAATACATTTTACGGTCATGTAAGGCATAAACAAAGTAATGAGTAGTTGCGGGATGCAGGGATAAGTGTAGGGGTCTGTCAGACAGGGAAAGTAAACAAGCTTGGCAATTTTTCGTCGACAGTCCTGTGCCAACACTATGTCCTGTCTTCATTATTTCTCAATTTCCCCCCCAAAATTACAGAGAATATTCTTCCTTCTTCTGTTGTTTTCCCATGTGCCTCATACTGCTTTCATTACCTCCGCCATGAGGTTATGCCTTACCCCTCGTTTGCTTGTTTGTTTGTCAGTCTCTCTGTTAGCAGGATTATTCAAAAAGTTATGAACGGCTTTTGATGAAATTTTATGGAAGGGTGGGCCATGGGCCAAGGAATAAATGATTAAATTTTGGGCCGGATCCGGATTGGGAGTATCCCGTACAATATCTCCAAAAGTTCTCAATTAATTTCAATGAAATTTTGTGGAAATGTGGGGGGATAAAGAAAGATTTGTTTAAATTTGGGGACGGATCCGGATCCCAGGTCCACGGATCCTGATCCCTATCCTTTTTAATGGCAGTGGCATTAGCGGAGGTATGCGAGCTCTGAGCGCTTTGTAGTATAAAAATAATTCATGTAACACCTTCCGTTGCCACAGCTGGCAGAGATGTGTCGGCGACCTTTTGCTCATGGCTAGTACGTAGTGAGAAAACTGTAAGTTAATTAGTGAAGGAATTAGCCAAAAAAAAAAAAAAAAAAAAAAAATCAGCGACTCATACAACGCACCCTTATATACAGCATTGGGAAGTAAGTCATACCTGCACATACTGTATAGGACGCAGACATACATTAACAAAAATACAAGAAATATATCATGAATAACAGTAGTGTGCTGATTGACACATAGTTGACAAGTGCTGTCAAAAATATGACTACACTAACGATTTAGCATAAAACAAGGATAGCAAAGAATATACATTGTCTCTAAAAAGTATCGGTGCACTGTGGGTCCGAGGCCATCCGGAATTGGTCACTTGCAACTATGGGGCTACAAGCTTGTTGAGAATATCGCCCATAATTTTCGAAATATCAACATACATCGCTTTTAAATCAGATTATTATCGTGTGAAAATAACAT